>NC_134574.1:88433468-88743968 GCF_050947875.1 Dermacentor variabilis | reverse complement strand
GATGGTACGTTCAATTAAAAATGGTATAGATGTAACATGACTGTACAGTGGCCTGAGATATTCGCTGTAAAATGCCTAAATTTTCTCTGTATTGTTATTAAACTGTGACATCTGAGGTGAGTTATGAATATAAAATATATGTGGCTAAGTGATCGCAAAAGAATATTCAGGTAGCAATAATGCCTCACCTGGTCCCTTGTACGCGAGAGCACGGAAGAACGTGCTCTAAATGCTAATCAGTAGCCTCCAGTAATAGGCTGCGCTACGGATCACTTGTGTGTATACCATGCAGTAAAGGAGCATCATTAAAAAAAAAGCTATAAGTCATTTGGTGTCAAAAAGAGGGTCATTGCCAAGGACCATTGCTAGAAGTGACATTCGTTGGCGGTATGGTAAACTAAATGCAATAATGCGTGCAGGACAGTGAACGTCTCGCCACATTTACCACAGATAAGTGGGCTGTTGCCGGTCAACAGGTATGAGTGCGTGCTATAGACCGTTTTATCGAGGGCACCGCATGGATGGATAGATGGATGCTATGAGCGCCCCCTTGGGAACGGGCGGTGGGTTGCCACACCAAGCTCTTGTTACTATATTGCCTAATGTCCTAGCTATGTTAAAGATAAAAAAAGGACAGGAAAAAAACGTGATGAATTCCCATTACGAAACTTTCTGAACCCTTATTGCGAACTTTGTTTTTGCACGCCTCCGTTGTTTGTCGTTTCCCAGAAAGTCTGCCTGATCTCCAATGCTATCACCTTGTGTATTTACGAAGGACACAAAGTGTGACTGACGACCTTTTAATTTACTTAATCTGTTTCACATTTTAAATGTGAGAACTTATACTACAAAGGTACTTCTCCCAACTGTCTCTCTCAGCACGTATCCATGTCCTTCTGTCTTGCGACTTTGCTTGTTTGAGTTTAATTAGATTGTCGGCAGTTGGAGAGTCGCGAAGCAATCTGAAAGATTAGTTGTGTTTTTGCCATACTTTTCTACATTTGTGGTTCCACCATGGGATGCGACGCGTATTGGCTGGCCCGTTTGTTGTATACATATTGTTACGGCGCAACCAAGAGTGGCTCCAGCCAGAAGACGCTTTGACGTGTAGAGGTGGAATCGCTCTCGGCAGCCATCTTCTTTATGCATCGTTGTCTCGCGTTTAAATATTGTAAATACATCTTTATATGTGACTTCTGCAACTGAACAATATTATGGCAGCCTCTATTATGAAACATTTTAGGTAAGCAACGACATTGTCTATATTAAATCTAGCAATGTCATGCCAACCTAAATATGATATTTCTCGGAAGAGTACCCACTTCACTGATTCGATCTCCCATCCAGGAACATGTGGGCAGCGTTCAATCTGTTCTGTAACATTTAGCACTATCGGGAAGTGGTCACTTGGGTAGGTGTTCTGGATAAAGTCCCAATCGATGTATGGCTTGAGTGTGCTGGACACTATGCTCAAGTCGATGGAAGAGTACGTTTTTAGTGCGACGCTATATTCCTTCTGTTCCTTCTTAATGAGTAAATCTGAATCAGAGAGAAATCTGGATTTTTCTATTGAACTCCCTCTTTCATAGCAATGAGAGTCTCCCCACAAAGTGTTATGCATGTTTGCACCTCTGACAACTATGCTCCGGAAATTTATCAGTGTAGCCTTGAAATTCGGTATTATGAAGTTGATAATTGGGAGGGATGTTTGTAGAGCTGATAGTGCCTAATTTAGCAAACAACACGGCTCGGACAGCAACTTCCTCTAGGGGCGTACGGATTTTTAGTTCTCAGAAGGCAACGCCTCTATCGACTATGATAGCCACCCCATCGGATGAGGCGATGTGTCATCGCGGTCTTTACGAAAAATTGCATATTGTCGGCGAAATTTTGTTTGAGTATGCTTAGCGTGTGTTTCTTGAACACAAAGCACCCTGGGGCTAAATTTAAGGAGGAGTTCTTCGACGCCATCGAGATTGTAAAAAAGATATTTTACGTTTTATTGAACTATTTGAATGACCATATTTGAAAAAGTGTTTTGTGTTGTGTATTTAAGGGAACGAAGTTAGCTTACAGAGCCGTTTTTCGTGTCCTTTGAGGCGGGGTTTCTCTTTTTTGGAGCGGTCCAGAGATTTTCGCCGTTCCTTAGGCCCTGGTTGCGCCGCCTGACTGGGAGTCGCGTTTATCGCCTCTTGCGGAACGCTGTACACTCGTTCTTGCGAGCGGTTTGTTCGCGGTGAAAGCCTCACGAAACCCTGGAGACCACCAGCCCGACGGTAGATGGGCCTTTCTTGGATAGCGGAGCAGCGTTAACTGCGACCGCCGAGCGCCTTGGCGTTGTGACCGGACACGTGTCGAGTGGCCCGGGCAGCCGCTGCCAACCGTTGTGACGCTGCCCCTTGACGCGCCAATTCGGCAAAGCTATTCTTCCGCAGGTGGGACACTCATCTCCGTTACTTATCAAGCGATACGTTCTTCTTGACTTTCAGTGCAACAATTTCTTTTTTTTTCGTGTAAAGCCCCACCGCGAGTATGCGGCGTGCTCTCATCCCAGCTCACACAGAGCAGATCATTTTCGCATGTTTCACATGAGTGTTCATGTACGTTGCATTTAGCGCAAATTACTCGACATCAGCAGTCCTGGGAACTATGACCGAACCTTTGGCATTTCAAGCGTCTCAAAGGATTTCGCACGTCTGGCCTTACTCGGTCTCAATGACCTCGGATAGCACAGTTTATCCAAAGGCAGCACTTAGATGTTTCGTCTGGATTTCCTTTCCATCGCACCTCGCGTTATTTCGTCTCACGTTAACCACGTTCTGTTAACACCACCTATTCTCAGCGTTTGCATGGACCGGGGTACCGCTTATTTCGCAGGCCTCGCAAAAAGAGAGGATTTCACGTGGACTTCGCGAGGGAATGGGGGGGGGGGGGGGGGGGATGGAGCAGCGTGTCCAGAGGGAGCACGACAGAGGAGCTCGACACGCAGTACACGGCTCAATATGATACGTTTCGACGCTGGCAATACAGTGGGTTGCTACATTACGAAAATGCTAATCGCGTTAACGTCTATAGCCATGGTTGTGTCGGAGTTTATTTACGAAGGTATTTTCCCAAAATGTTACCAAATTTATGGCATCGTTCTGACACTAAAATCGTGGGATGCGATCCCTAACATACCGATTTAAAGTGAAATTAACAGATACTTTAAGCAACGCACCTTAAACGCCACAAGAGGGCTGCACCCTTATGCTTTCAACGAGAAACCGGTTAGACTCGCCCGACGACACGGCTTCCAGCTTTCAGACTTTTTCCTTCTTCAAGCGGGCATTTGCAGTGCCCGATACTATAGAAAATCTTCAGTAATTTTCGCCCCTCGCCACCCTTTGGCTGTTTTTCGGCCAAACGGGCGAACTCTCACCAGCAGCTCGTGGTTCGGCACGCTGGCGTCGGTGTATCCGTACGGGTACATCCAGTACTGGCTGAAGCTGTGCATGGAGAAGTAGAACTCGGTGCGGCCCTCGGTTGACACCAGGGCGTCCCGAACGGCTCGAACCTCGGGTTCCGAGAAAGGTCCGTCTCCGCAGTACCCGTGCGAGCAGGGATCGTCACTGGAGCTAAGCTCTGCACGGGGCGTTAGTTCGGCCTCAGCCGTGTGGCACGAGAGATCGCGTCAAGAGAGCGAGCGCTTGTTTCACATCTTTGACGGCGAAACTGTTAAGGAATTCCACCACGCTACTCGTGTGGCGGCAGCTTGGCCAGCATCAAATGTCGATCGCATGACAGCCCAGAACTCTGCCTTTGTCGCAGCGCCGGAGCGACCGCCTATAACCAGGACATCGGTCAGAACGCGCAGCCGAATGCCGGTGTCGTTGACGCTAAGAACAGCAAGTAACGCAGCCCTACCAGGCGGTCGGAAAGCGCGGCATGACGCGGGCGTCCGCAGAGGCGACGCAGCATGCAGAAACGAGCGTCGAATGTAACAGACGGTATAAATATGCCAAGCTCAGATATACTGAAGCATTTTCAAAAAATGTTCTGGTATAGAGAAGGAATTGCGCCAGATGTGCAGAAGCGTTTCCAAACTCTTGGGTATATTTCGGACAGTGGCGTACAGACCTCTGGGACTTGCACAGGAGGTGAGAACTATTATACAGTTTCGCCGTCTTTGATGTGTGAGACGCTTTGCCTGGCGCACACTTGGGAAAGTATTTTAATGGTGCGAAGAGCATCTGTTTGCACACCCCGTTATAGGCAACGGAGAGGCCTATGGTCAAACAAGGAAGAAAGCAAAGGAAAGTGATCTTTGGAAACCGAAACTCACTGCAATAGTTGCCGACGTCAAAGTTCCGGTTCGCGTCCGCCCCGCGGCACTCGCTGTTAAAGCGGCTCACCGACCGAGTCTTCTTCCCCAGGGGGTCCTGCAACGATGTTGTGGTGCTCGAATTATGCCAGCGTGAGTGCTTTCGAGACACCGCCTAGACGTTATTCAGACACACCAGAAGCACACAGTTTCCCCTGAGGCAGGAAAAGAAGTGAAAGTATTTCTATGTCCTTTCGAAAATGCGAACAAATGTTCTTACGAAGCCATCCCTACACTTTTCCTCGAGCAAAAATGTTTTTAAAAAGGGGGCAAAAAGGGCAGTTTGATTGATTTCAGAAACATTGGATATTGCAAGGGAAGTCTGTTTGGCCTGATACAAAAAAAAAGGAGGAATATGCGTTGGAAGAGTAAGATGCGCTGCGGGTTGCAGTAAATACATTTGGGGCACCCTTTAGAGAAGTCGATTGCCGAGCAACCTTGTTCAAACAGAAGCAACAACAAGAACAACACCTTGCTGTTGTTCAAACAACAGCAAGGTGAGTATAAATGAATATCACCGCGTCGCAAAGTGAGCTTTTGGACGAAAGTTGGTATATATCTGGACAACTGGACGCAGTTGTACCCACATCACTTCTTGCTCAGAAAAAACGTTATTTCGATATCATTAATACGCTTCCTTGATTACCAATGAAATTTATTCGCCTTTAGCGGCATGTTTCACGGTATGTGAAGTGTAAGGACTGCACATAGAGCGAGTTGGAAAACTCCGTTGCTTCGCAGCGCTTAGCACGTGTTTTCCTATTCTTGCATTTCCCTCCCTGTGGGGTGGTCGCCACGAGGAAATATTTTGACGGGGTGCATTCCAATAAAGGCCAGTCGCCTGTGACCAACTCTCATGCTGGCTATGTTGGGCTCGTTTGTAACGTGTGCATATCGATTTGCTCATTCATGCGCAGTTAATTTCCGGCTCAACGAACTGTGAAAAAAACATGCCGGGCTCGATGTCAGGCGCTTCTTCCCGAGCGGGCTTGCTAAACAAGCGCAGGACATTTGTCCTCCTAGGGACGCCAAATAGACACACTGAACCAGTTGAGGCCCGACACAGAATTCTATCGAAACTCTATTTTTCGTTTAATTTCGCGGTAAGAAATTGATTACAGGAAGAAAAGAAATATTGCTGCCAAACATAGTTATTAACTTTCACGCCACAACCCCAGTGAGGATGCATATGCGTGTGACGTCATAGATTTGCAAGTATTGTTTTAGCGTTGGAGCTGTTGTGGCATGTTGAAAGTTGTCAAAATCTTGTCAAAGTTTTTGTCAAAAAGTAAGCTATGGTTTTCGTGCAGCAGTGAATAACGGCGGATGACAGCGTGGTGTGCATCGAGTGTCGAAAAAGGAAGAACCAGCAACGTCATGTGAGTCGGAACCCCGAATGTGGTTTGAAAGGTTATTATCAATGATTATTGAAAATAAATGTTATCTTGCGTATACCTCACTCGAATTCACGACAACTTTTCTGGGCAGTTTACTTTAGCCAGTGGCCCGAAATTTTCGTTATTCATTATTCATTATACGAAAACTATTCGACACTCGATTCGATTCGCTGCTGGCACAATTTTATCCGTATTGGATTCGGTCTCAAAAATCACAATTCGCACACCGCTAGCATAACCATAATTTACTCACGTCGGTGTGCGTGTACTCGTAGCCGTCAGGATTGACCACCGGGTATATCCTCCACTCGTACTTAGACAGAAGGCTCTTGACCTCTTCGTCCGTCTCGTACTGCGTAGCGAGCTGTCGGGAACACCAAAGATGAAAACAAAAGAAGCGTTCAGCGAATATACTTCCTTATGTTACAGCCATTACTTCAAGTAGAAACGTACATTAGCGTGCCGTCGCATTTGCATTTTCACGCGAAAGCAGCTCGCTCTTTTCTTCATGTCCAGTGCTGAAGCCGTGATAACCCTAATTAAGTGCTAATGAGGCAAAGCCCCCACGAGTAGGACTGCAGCTTTCCTTTTACTCTTAATGCGTGTTCTTTAAACGTGTGCAACTTTCTTTCTTTGTGTAAAACATTCCAAGTCCAGTAATGAAATTAAGGACTCTAAGGCTTATCGCCAGAGCAGTTGGGTAGCAGGACTCAGCGCGTGTGAGCAAAGCACTGGCGAGTGATATGTATGAGAGGTTTATGACCTCTACAAAGAGAACGACGCAAAGAAGTGCTAGGAAAAAGAACGACCACCAAAGTGACACGAATGCATAGGAGCATCGATGATAAGCACCCAAAGGCTAGACTACTAGATCACCTTCTAGAACCTTATGACACCTAAATGGGCACGGTACGACAACCAAGGAAAGAGATGAAATTAGTGACGAACTTCATTTGACATCGCACTCGATTGCAGCAATAGAAGTCCTTGTGTGACGTCACGTGTTACTACAATTTCCATTTCTTGTGGGGGTTGAAATCTATGTACTCTAGAAAGCCTACAGAAGTGGCCAGGTCGAGATTCGACTTCAAAATCAATACAAATTGCTTTTGCCAAGCATAAAAATCGGTAGTTAACTAGCCTTCAACGAACAGGTTGTCGACATACATTACCTTAGAGGATATTGAACTGATGTCACCCACCACTCCTTTTCGGCATAGAAACATTTCCTTACACTGAGAATAAACCATATTTTTCCTGTTGTGAAATGAACGCCCGTCTTGTCGGGATGATAAACAGTAAAAAGGAAGGGTCTAGGACACCGACCAAGAAGTAAAAGCGTTCAAAGGTTTCAGCTGCCGTATGAGACCCTTGTTCACAAACTGTAAAAGCGTTTTAACGTTCTATGTCCCTCATGGAATCATTGTTCCCAATCTGTAAAAGCGTTTCCACGTTTCGGCACCCCCACGAAAGCCTTGTTCACAATAATTAACCTTTGAGCTACTCTTCTAGAGCCCTGTCCACAATCAAAGGTCTGAACAACACACTGGTAGAGCAGACGAAATGTTAAAACGCTTTTAGTTTTTTTGTTCGGTGTCCTGGACTCTTCCTCTTTACGGTCGATGAATAACATCATCATCAGCCTATATTTATGTCCACTGCCAGGACGAAGGCCTCCCTCAGCAATTTCAAATTACTGATGTCTTGCGCTAGCTGATTGCAAGATGCGCCTCCAAATTTTAAAATTTCATCACCCCACCGAATTTTCTGCCATTCTCGACTGTGCTTCCCTTCCCTTGGCACCTATTGTGCAACTCATATGGCACGGTGGCGTAATGACTTTGGCGTTGCGCTGCCAAGTCAGACGGCGCAGGACCGAATCCCCGCCGCGGCGGCCACGTTTCGATGGGGGCGAAATGCAAAGACGCCCCTGTACCGGTGCAATGGCTGCAACTTAAAGAACCCCCGGTCGTCCAATTATTCCAGAGTCTCCCGCTACGGCGTTCCTCATAATCATCTAGTCATATATGATTACGAGTCGTAATCATATAGCCCCAGAATATATATTATTTTTAAGTGTGCAACTTTAATGGTCCACCAGTTGTGTGCCCAGCGCATTGCATGGCCTACTTAGCACCATTTGTTTCTCCTGATATTACCTGGAAGACCGGCTACCCCCATTTTCTCTTTCATCCACGCCATTCTCTTCCTGTCTCTTAACGTTATGCTTAGCATTATTCTTTTTATCGCTCTATGCGAAGTCCTTAACGTGCTCTCAAGCCCCTTCGTTCAACTCCAAGTTTCTACCCTATATATTAGTACTGGTAAGATGCAATGATTGTACGCTTTCCTTTTCATCGGCAGCGTTAAGCTGCCGGTAATGAGCTCCCGACCGGCCGTGTGCGCTCCAACCCAGCTTTATTCGTCTGTAAGTTTCATTTTCATGATCAGGGTTTCCTGTAAGTAATCGACATAGATAAACCTAGTCCTTCACAGATTCTATACGCTGACTCTCGATCATGAATTCTTGTTTCTTGCCAGGCTGTTCAGCATTACCTTTTTCTTCTGCATAATCACTTTGAACCCTACATTCTTACAATTTTTTTCTATTAAGGTCGATCCTACATCATTTGTCGCATCTCGTCCCCAGCGTTGATGCACAGTACAACGTAATCTGCAAACTGGAGGTTGTTGATGTATTCGCCGTAGATCCTCATCGCCGTCCACCGTGACAACACGGACAAAACGCTTTCACGACAACGCTGGCCATTAACAAGGCATTTCAATGAAAGTTGCTAAAGCTACTTGGTTCAGTACGCTGAAGGAAAGATCCAGCGCAACATAAACACAGATAAACAAAGAAACCTGGTGCAAAAACGTGTTTGTTCCTTCTTTCATCTACGTGTGCGCTTTCATGCACCTTTCCTTCACTTGAACATAACATCGCAGAAAACAACACTGTCACGCGGACAAGCGCGGTATCACAACCATCAGTTCGGTTACGACAGAGTTTAGGCTCCGACAGCTATGACGGCTTTGACCTTTGGTGACATCAGGTGTTACCGGTGCTCGGGGAAGGTGAATGACCCTTTTGCAAGGCGCACTTTCGCCACAGAGTCGTAGCCGTCATGATCCGCATGTTCATTTCACCAAAACTGTGTATTTAGTGTCTTTTTCTCGTACACTTTGCAGACATATCGCCAGAAAACGGGAACGCTGGCTGCTATTGTTACGGACAATTTGACAAAATAACCATAACTATTGAAAATTTCTTTTACGCGAACGTATAGGCTTTCATGGATAATTAGACCACCCTTTTGAAACCGATATCCCCCCACATTCTGTTAGTAGCCCGTTTTTATAGAGTGTACTGTGCACACGGCCTGGTGTATACGATGTACGCTAAAGGCGCGTTGCCAAATAAAGACAGGCGGCGGCCCTCAAATTTGCATTTCTGCATCCGCATATAATAGCACTGGCTTGCCTGATCAATGATGTAGAGGCAGGTGGCGTGGGATATCCATTCTCTGGCGTGGATACCACATTCGAAGAAGACGATGGGCAGATCCTCCTTGGTCTTGATCTAGAATGAAACAAAAAGGAAACAACCTTATAATGAAAATTGCGGAGCGCAGTTGGCAACATGAAATGGCAACAAAGAACATGTTACCAATATCACTGTCAGGTTCTTTACGTTTACTGCTAGACGATCGAATGCCGCTTCCAGCCCTTAATTATCCCTGTTCTGCATAAATGTAGTCTTTCACAGATTCAAGAGGCTTACTAACAAACAAGAACTCAGGTTTCCCCTAGTCAAGGTACTGAGCAAGACTTCATTTGTTTGTATTTTAGTATTCGTACCTTCAACTCATAAAATCGGCCGGTTCAAGTACTTGATGATTTGTAGTAACTTATCTCCAGTGTTCCAATAATGGGCATAACCCGGCGACAGCCTTGATGGCCCCATGTATTTCGAACGTTTGAAATATTCGGTTCACTTACGTGAGCACCAATGATGTCCCTGCCTTCGTATGATTTGCCAATAGACGTGTAAGTCACGTGGTCGTACGCCTTTGCGTAGTTCTGGAGGGCGTCTTTGAACTGAAGAGAAAAAGTTATAAAATGAACGTGCCATCTCCCTGAGCATGAGAAGTTCTGTTCAAGGTATACGGACTTGCTTAAAGGCACGCAGAAAGTCAAGAAGGCCCACATCGCAAGTACTATACAATGAGCCTTCCGACGTAAGCCTGCTCCTTTGACTGTAATATCGTTGGTCTGCTAAGTAAAATAACATATCGCCATGTAGAGAATAATATCAGGCCGTATTAGTATATTACACCTTCGTAAAAGCAAATACATTACTTTTACTCAGTTCAGGAGCCTATAATGCCAGGGGATGACAAGAGAGCAAATGACAGACGGCGACATCACGTTCGGACAATCAGAATCGTTGACCGTGACATCAAATAATGTGGCATGATGTCACTGAGGCTAAATAATTACGACGTATGAAATCTATATTTGGGCAACTGCATTCAGAACTCGACACGGTGTGTCCAGCGCAAAAGTGATTATTGTGTAAGTGCTCCTAATTGTTATCGCTACGCTATAATTGAATGATGCATTTAAAACAAAAATAGCGAAAACGGAGCCGCGTGGCAGTTTCTTCGTGAAGCTAAAACTATATTTGCGAATGTAAAGACGCCCCACACGTGCACGTCCTTGGTGCCTGTGCTGCGCGCCCAATTCATATTTATCTACACCTTCGCTTCCTCTGCCTAGCAAAAGACTTCTTGCGCTTACCAAAATTTAGGTCCAGTTAAAGGTGTTCTATGAAAGAGGAGATTTCGTGGTTGAGTTCGCCTCCCTTTAGTTGCTATTTTTCCGTATCACCGGATTCACAAACGCGTTGTCTCGTAGCTCTTTGCCGGCTTTCCCGTGTAACAGGCGAAGGAATCCTGCGTATGCGACGTCAAGCGCATTCAAGCTACAGCTCTGTAGCTTTTTAGCCTGCGGTCCTTTCTAGTTCGTGTTATCGCAAAAAATTTAAATTTAACCTGCGGCTGTGACGACACTGACAATGAAGAGGAGGATTAATTATTGGCATCCCTTACGTAAAGGGGTGGTGACAAATATTCATCTAGAATGCTTGAGCTTCTCAGGTATGCTATACATGCTTTACAGTCACGCATTTAGTCTATATTGCCTAAACTTTTCTTTTTCTTATTGAAAGCTTTTTTATCTATCTTGTACTGTTGTACTGTAACGGATCCGGTATTGTACTATAAACGTCTGTTGCTTATCTCGACTGCTGACCTATCAATGCTTCCATCCGCCTAAAATCCCTATGCTTCTGGAAGGGGCTCTTTACCCACTGGTCTCACTGCGTGAATCCCTCCGCATTCCATTAGGATGTGCTGAGTGGTTTCGGGATTTTGGGTGCAGAAGATACTTTGGTGCGCTTATTTGCTCCGGTACATTTTCTTTTTTTTTTTTTTTGTGAGGCAACCAGTTCTAGCCTCAAATAGCAAAACACTGCTCTTAGTGTTATCGTACAGATCTTTCCTTGTATTTTATTTCTTGCCATCTTGTAAATCTTGATGGTCTTTTTCTTGGTTTCCATTCTTTGCATCTGATTTACCGTTTCTGTTGCTCTCAATTCCATTTTGACGCCTAATGGTTTTCGATTTACACTTTTAATTATTCTGTACATGGTTGCCAACATTATTGGCTTCTTCCTCCACTCTGTGTCTACGCTTTTCAGGTGCAGATACTTCTAACCTCTTCCCGCCCATTTAAAGTCATCAATGTTTCTCAGGCTTTCTTTAAAACCAATTTTGCTCTGCGCTTTCTTGGCTTCAAAAAACGTCCAGCCCATGTCACGCTACACTGCCTCATTTGCGGTTTTACCGTGGGCCCCCCTAAACCCCAACCGGCCCATCGGTATTTCCAACCGTGACAGATATACGGCCAAAATCACAGAATGGCATTTTCGAAAGTTCGCGCTGTCACCATTGCTCTTTTCCAGATTCCACGCTCCATCTCACATTTATTGTTTCCCCAAAGTCCTCTATGTTTCATTACAGCTTCATCCCGCATCCCCTTCATGTTTTGATTATCTTTGTGGGTGCGTGAATAGGTATTCTCTTTGTTTATGTACACATTAAGATATTTATATTGCTTGACTATGGGTATTTCTAGCTCTTGAATTGAAACCGCACCGTTACTCCCCTCTTCATTAAATACCATATTTCGCGGTTCCTCTGAGGTACACTTAAGACCTAGATTTGTCGCTACGTTGCCACTTATATTAGCAAGCCTTTGTCCTACATATAGCCTACATTGTCCGCTAGTATCACTATGTCACCCGCATACATCAAACCAGGGAACATCTGTTGTACCCTTTGTCCATTACTGATGTGAGATAAATCAAATGCTAAGAAACTGTTTTCCAGTCGTCTTTCTATGCTCTTAACGTAAAGCGTGAACAGCAATGGAGACAGAAGAAATCCTTGCTTCAGTGCTTGGTGAATTTTCACATAATCGCATTTCCTGCTTTCCTATACGATTTGTACTTTGTTGTCCTTATATATATCTCTCTGCAGCACCATGAAATCGTCTGCCATAACATCGCGTTTGATAATATCCCATAGCAGCTTCTTGTCTACGCTGTATTAAGCTCCCTTAATACCTAAAAATTATATTATTAAAGATCTATTCTGAGCTATTGAAATCTCTATGCACTGAGTTAGTACAAAGATACGATCTCCTAATCGTATGCTTCGTCTGAACTCATTCTGTAGTGCCCCCAGCATACCATTTTTCACCCCCGACTTCAACAGTTAAAGTTTTACGATGCTGCGATGATGATTCATTGGCATTACCTTGAAACGAAGTGGTTACAAAGAACCACCTACCTTGGTTTAGTTACTCAGGAAAGCTATATATCGTTTCAGTCTATCATTTTGTATACATCTCCTTATTCTTTTTTTTTCCTTACAACGTCTATATCGACAGATCGAGTACTGCGCTACCTGACAGCCAAAGTGGGACTTCACTTCACTGAAGATCCTAGGCGATTCATACGCTAACAATTTGTAACTATATTAAGTTTCAGACTCTGTTGGGAGGCATTAAAATGAAAAAGAAACAAATGACCCTGCAGACTCTTTATCGAAGGGATCGCTGTTTAGCACCGCACGAGTACTGCGTATACTTCAATCGAATGGCAAGGCCTGCATATAAGAAGGAAACAACGAGCACAAATAGTACTTTTCTCACCTCACGTGCGCGTCCCATTATGTTAGTGCAGCACCAGGATGCAGGAGACCTGGTCGGAAACACCAGCACTCGTAGCTGCATTTTGCGACTCGCTCATCATCCCGAATCGCAAAAAAAAAAATCCTTGTCGCTATCGGCCACTATTTTCCACTTATCTGCTGGCGTAAAAATGAGCAACGCAACATAATATAATGTAAGGTATTTCTAGCTCTTTCTTATTTGTTTTGGCCCTAGCGTAGGGTCGCTCCTCGTTCCTCGTGGTGGACCACCCTTGTTGCCTTCTCTCTTTCTTTGTCTTTCTTTCTTCTACTTTACTTTTTTGCTGCCGCAAAAGGGCATCATGCTAGGCAATTTCCTCAAGATTCTCACAGTTGGATTCACACGTCCGACCAAATTGTACTATTGGGGGTGAGGTGGCTAGTAGTGGATGACGTGGCTATTGGAGGGACTTGGCTAGGGTGCCACCTAATACGGCGCACACAACGATTCCGCGGCCGAGCCATTGGGGCCCGATTCTTCATAATTCGGCTACGTCACACGCATATATGAGGCAAACGAGCGATCCGGCCTGCCGTACGAATCCAGCTTAATCGAACGCAGGTTCATAAGATTTAGACACGGACGCAACATTCTGCCCCGTTCCATATTTTCCACATCGCATGTTAATACGGTGACGACAATATTTATTTCCCTGTTTAAGATTGTCGTACAGGTATTTTTTTTTTTTTAGGAAGAGGGCAAGTCCAGCAAGCGGTAACGTGAACTCACCTCTGAGTACCGCAGGTATCTTCTGAAACGATCCTGTGTGGTCGAATATGTAGTGAACCGCATCTCCCTGCGCTCCCTGTCTATAGAACTGAAGAATGAGACAAATGCAGTGTCAGTGGAGCGCTACAGAGGATGGCGCATGCGACCAGGCGACCCACAGCTCAAATCGCCCGCTACAAAGCAAAGCTCTGGTGTTCCAGTCGCTTTGAACCTATTCCACTCGAAAAATGTGGAAGAAAAAAGCATTCGCGCCGAATAGTGAGAACAATACCTCAGAAATTAGCCAGGCTCTAGTAGGACTGCGTACCGCATGAAGACTGTGTCTCACACTGTGTCCACCGTGGGTGCATAACCAAGCACAACAAATGCAACAGACCTTGCCTAGCACCCTTTCAACATACTTCAGTTTCATTTTATTGCAAGTAATAAACTTATAAACATATCCGCCGGGTTGCACAGCTCTACATGACGCTCTAGCGCTGAGCAAGATGTCGAGGGTTCGAATCGCGGCTACGGCAGGCACATTTCGATCGAAACGAAGTGCCAACACGAGCGTGGGCTTTAGATTTAGGTGCAAGTTGAACAGCGCCCAGATGGTCCAAAATTATTTCGGAGCCCTCCACTACGGTGTCTGTGATAGCCCCAGTTCGGTATTTATTTATTTATTTATTTATTTATTTATTTATTTATTTATTTATTTATTTATTTATGGGATACTGCCAGCCCAAAGTAGTATCCGAGTACGAGGGTCAAAATTAAATAAAAGTTGAAAATCACCATCAGCAAAACAACGCAAACAAGATCAAATACCTAGGAATGAAAAACGTAGCAATAAAGTGTAAACCAGCAATACGAGGGGGGGGGGGGGGGGGGGGGGGGGTGACAGGCACAGCAAGACATAGTGCGTACCATTTGCCCAGCCCATTGTCATGACAACTAAAAAATATTAAAAAGAAAGGGGGCAGAGGCGGGATTGCACAGTCAGTAATAACCTGTGACAAAAATCAATGCTTCCGGACATTGCGGTATTGCACAGCCTGTAATAACGTGTGAAAAAAGTAATGCTTTAGGAGATTAAACCGCATAAATTAATCAATCAGTAAAAGTTGAAAATGTGAATTATGTATTCTAATTGAGGTGCTAATATTATTAGGCTGCAAAAGTAACGTGTGTTTAGTATACTATCCAGAAAAACAGAAATACTGCCGGTATACGTAATTACAAAAAAGCGGCGTATTGATGACGTTAATGTGCAATCCAAACGTTTCAATAACTTCGAACAGATGTCACAAGGATGCCAGTGAAATTATCACGTCATGTGAAAAGAAAGAGTGGCTTTATTTAAATTTGTAAATATCATGTGACTCTTTAAGACGAAGTATTACATCAGGAGCTGCTATCTAAACATACAAGGAAACGGAGAAACCGTTCTGATCAGCATCCACTGCAAAGAATTTCATTAGGTTTGTCGCATTGCATAACAAAAACTTGGGATCTGCACATGTGCAGCTGCATTTTTTTAGTTACATCCATCAATATAACTTAAATAACTAGTTGTAAGAAAACAACATTTAGGAAAACCAATGCATCAAGTTTGCAACTCCGCGACTCAGCAATAAAAAATACGAGGGAGAATCCAGAAATAAGGTTCCCAAAGAGCTCCAGCCACACGGGAAGGTGCGAGACGAAATCTGCCAACACGAGACGAATCCGCGAACTACTTCTAGCGAAAATTCACTTATTTTATAAATCGACAAACCACCGCAAGACATAATCACTGGAAATGGGTTTGATGAGCAGCTGCTAGATGACTTGTACTTCATACAGTCTCACCAAAACAAGCACTCAGTAGTGAATACTTTGTGGTTTGTCTCTGGTACTATAACGCTTTTATTATTACAATCGTTGGTTGAGCAATGAGAGCTGTGTCCATTCACTGATGCACAAACCTCGCGCCACCGGATTCAATTCAAGCGGCATTCAAGAACTTTGTCTTCAGGCGGTTATGGATAATTCATTGCCAGAACTTCCCGATGCTGTTCGCATGTTGTTGTTAGGCCGCATATCAAGTTTATAGAATGTTCTCGTTTATCAGAGCAACCATCCTGCAATATGCAACGCAATATGCATGTCAAATGCATATTGTATTATACGTATTGGCGCAGCATTTCTTTGGGGGCATTGCCGATTCATGTAATTCTATCTGGTTTACTATGTTTGAAGTCATTGTACTATAGCTTAGAAATTGGTTTTCGTTTGTTTTATGTACGCTTCAGCAGCAACCTGAAGAGGACTCGCAGTATGTGTAACTATAAAATAGGCACAGTAAGTGTGATTTGCAGTAATAACAGTGGGGTGTAGAAGAGATTTCTTTTAGTGTTGTTTATGTCGCTGACTCAAAAACTTTCAAGCAGTCGGCTTGGCTGCTCATCGCCTAATAAATTAACGGCAGTGACATATGACAAGAATAAACGATCATGACATCGACAACTGACTGCGCCGGACCATCGTTACAGGGCCCGTTAGCTGCACGTTTATTGTACTCACTCTTGCAGGTTAAGGCACTTCGTCGTCACATTAAGGCCTTTTCGGGAAGCGGTGGCCAGGAAATCGTCGGCAACTTCCGGTCTGAGCCGTATGAGCGCCGGTCTGCCGACAGCGGCAGATTCTTGCCACACGTCGAGCTGAGGCCGTTCAGGAGAAAGAGAGAAAACGAAAGGAATGCGGTACGTATCACCTTAGCATAACGTCGCCGATAACGACGACGGGTAACCACGATTGTGGCAGTTCCTGGGAAGTGTTAGAGGTTCACGCTTTCCTTTACAAGCCGTCCCACGTGCATTTGAATCATGCCGACCGAATGCATTTGCATATATTCAGTCTTCCACAGATCCCGCAAACCTGGTCACAATACGACACGCTTTCCGTAACCTTCGCACGGGCAAACATCCGTACACTGCAACAAAGGTCGCAAATTCTTGAATGCTAATTTGTGCTGCATGGTTGATATGGAACAAGCACGAAGTAATAAAGAAAACATGAAAAGACACACGATGATACGTAAACCAGCACCTTGGTTGTTCGTCGGCATACGTATATCCTACCTTTTGGATGTGAACAGTTGCTAGCGTGCGCGTCATCTCGTGCGTGTTCTTTTACTTCGTGCGTGCTTCGTATCAACTATGCAGCACAACTTGGCTTAGGTGTTTAGGAACAAACTAGGCTTCGCACAACGTGTGTGTTTCTCTTCTGTGTGTGTCGTCCAAATGTTGCGCAATCGAGCCTCTAATATGTTATACCAACACGCCCAGTCCTCAACCTTGGCAAGCTTCGCACAACCTTTTAGCACGAAAATCGGCGTGCTTTTTGTCTCCGCCCCAAAGGACAGAGAGACCTGGTAGGTCCAACGCATAAAAGCTGAGATACTTCAATTGCGATCGGACACCTCTGATTGAACGACAGGGAGGGACGTGATAAGCACAAGGATGAACCCACCAATGAGCATTTACTTACAATAACCAATAGAAAAAAAAACGAGACATTCCCGAAATACTTAGGTCTGAGTACTCCACAGGAAGTGAATAACATCCCTATGTAGTGTACATCAGCAGATAAGATCACAGTACAATCTTTATTCGCAAAACTAGCGCGTTCAAGTGTGTGATAACTTATGACGTCGAGAACCCCCTTCCTGTTTCCGTACCTTGCGACTTTTATTTTAGAAATGATAAGATAACAATACAATCTTTATTTGCGAAACTGGCGCGTTCAAGTGTGTGATAACGTATGAGGTCGAGAACCCCCTGACTGTGTCCGTACCTTGCGACTTTTATTTTAGAAATGATAAGATAACAATACAATCTTTATTTGCGAAACTGGCGCGTTCAAGTGTGTGTGATAACGTATGACGTCGAGAACCCCCTCACTGTTTCCGTACCTTGCGACTTTTATTTTACGAAATTCTGGCCTACCACCGCCAAGGCAAGCGGCGTAAGTATCGTCTTCCTTGCGCGAAGTGGGGGAGCAGTTTCTAATGCCTGGATTGCAACCAGACAGGAACCACGTAGAGAAAATTATTGCAAAAACCCAGAGAGAGGGGCACCTGCTGGGGGCGAAAGTAGGAGTGGGGGATACCTTGTGTGGTGTCCGTATGCCTTGGATAGAATTTCACGAGATTACTAGATCAAAATCTTGATCTGCATTCCTTCAGCCATCTTAGGAATCATAATACGTGAGTTTATTATTATTATTATTATTATTATTATTATTATTATTATTATTATTATTATTATTATTATTATTATTATTATTATTATTATTATTATTATTATTTCGCATGTATTCAATGGGAAAGCGCATGGCAGTCTTCTTTAATATTTATGGTTCAGTTAGGTTGCTTTCTGACCTCAGAATATTTTTTCACAGCATGTTGAGCAGTTTGTGTTTGCAACTAGTTCATTTTATTGCGTAACTTCCTGAATATAAATCATTTCCTATATGCCTGTAACATATCTATACATCATATTGTTTGGGAAATAACAGTTACCACGCGCAATAACTTTTTTTGACAACTTTTCTGGTAGTATTCCGAACACTCTTGGGTTATAGTAATGCACAGTACATTTGGGGGGGGGGGGGGGGGGTGACTAACGGCAATATACAGATCTTTATGTGGGATCCTCAAGTGCTCATATGGGATTGTCAGGCAGATGTTAGGCTTCTTGCGGGATTTTTCGACAGGAACTGCACTCAATTTGTTATATAAATAAATTGTTTTCCATAAAGGCGAAGAGATGTCCGAGGTACATGAGCATTATTACTGGTTAAATGTTACATTTAACAATGAACTGTAGTTTCGTTGCTCGACTCATGTTACAAATTATCACATTCTAGCACTTTGTTTCGAGAAGTTTAACATCCAGCTAAATAAAACGTTGACTAAATCGATATGTGGTTCGTGCAGATAACTGCTGAAGCTGACTGGTCACGTGTATCATCTCATCCTGACACCCAGTGTTTTTTACACTAAGTTTATCTCTGTAATTTCAACCTGCATTCAGTCGTCTACTCGAATGGCTACATGCCGAAAACTATTATTTTCCTCATAACCCCTGGTTAACTACTAGCATTCTGCGAAGTTTAGGACATGATTACATCCCTTACTGCATAACTAAAGAGCAACCTTACAATCAATGCCTTAAAGTGAGATAAAAAATACTGCAATACCCGGACAACGTTATTCAAACCGGCAAAAAGCGATACTATGAAGAGAGGATTTTGCAAAGTAATAATGACACTTACAATCAATTGTTCATGATTTTTTAAATAAACACCCTAACCCGAATACGATAAATGAACTTAAATATAATGAAATGTTTGTGGCTCTCCGACTGACATCACTGATGCTATAAATAGCTTTTTTTCTTGCTCTACATAAGATAAGCAGCGTTCACTTTGTGATGACTACCCAGTCTAGTATCGAATTCCTTTTTTTTTTTTTTGCTCCAACTGTCCTTTCTGAACTTTCGTCTACCGTTCTCGCTAGCAATATAAAAAATGTAATCAAAATTATACCCGACGTAATGACATACGTAGTTAGCATTATCATTGAAACTGATAAGTTTCCAAACGAATGAAAGAAAAGTACTACAATATCGATATTCAAACAGGAAGATAAGACTGGTATAGCTAACTAAAGACCAATCGCAACTGTCCTGTTTTTAAGCAAGGCCAATTGAAACTCGCATTACCTAATATCTGAAAAACACATGAGTCATTCAACTCTGTGAAGGAGGATGACCAGCTAAGCTGTTGAAAACCACGCCTGCAACTGCTGAGGGTGGTTTGCAACGCTTTACGGCTTTCGAGTAGTGGCAGTAATGCTCTGTTGGAGGAATGATAGTAATCGTAATTCTGACAGCCCGTCGCCGTCCATAGTGCTGCTGCGACGACATTGAAAGCATTCGTTAGGCTGGTTATTTTATATACGAAAGGCTAGGGACAGTCACACCCCATGTTGGAAGCTGGCATCGCCGTGGTAGCTTGCGCGGCGGTTAACTTTAGCGGGAAAAGTTTATGGGGAGCGCTACGTGCTTCGCGTTCCTATCACGAGCTCCTTTTCATCAATTATGTGGTTCGGATGCTTTCTTTTAGCTTGTTTTTTTAATGAAACGTATGCTGTTCTGTATGTTGTATGCGTAATCTTCCATGTTTCCGTCACCTCCTTTCTGAGTAGTGGGCAAGCGTTGTGCCCCTTCCGGTAGCAGTTGCCAGCCTGCTCCTCGATTCCCCTTTCCTGCCACGTGTATATATGTTTTCAAAACAAAATAAAAATGTATGCACTGTTCGCTACACTTTGTTGAGTGCTTGTAGCCTATGCCTTACGGTGGTATGATGCATTGATGATGATAGTTTTTGTTCACAGAAAATAAAAATGCACGGAACCCTAGCCATATGCAGCTCCGCTGGAAAAATTTTGCTTATTAAGGGTGGATGCTTGGGCAAGTTGGTAATAGTTCATAGAGGTGTATTGCGCGGCACAAAATGGCTTTAAGAAAAAAGAAGACGAATCCTTTCTCCTCTGTACTTTTTTTTCCTGATACCAGTCATGCGCTGTGCAAAACACTGTCATTAACTTTATTATGTCAAGGCAATTTGACTTCGGTTGTTAATATTCAACTAACCTAGCACTGATTTCTCTGGTAGACGAAATTAAACGAGGCATTGATGGTGGTAATTTTGTTAGGTCAGTTTTCGTCAATTTCGCTAAAGCTTTAGACTCCGTCATCCACGACGTCCTATTTCTTAAACTCCTGCCAATCGGTATAGCAGGTCCTCCTTAGCAACTAGTGAGAAGCCATCTATACTACGCTTACAAATGACGGTCAGTGTTTCAGGCAACCTCTCCAGTTCCTCAGTCACTAATATAGGTGTCCCTCTGAGGTTCATTCTTGGCCCATTGCTATATTAAATTTATGTTAACGACCTTCGTAATTGTCTTTCTCTTCCTACGCAATGCAACATCATGATGACGACCACAACCATCTTCTCTTCAAAACCCAATATTTAATCTCTTGTTAACAACCAAAACCGTGATAAAAATAATCTTGTATCGTAGCTTGAGCAGAATTGATAAATAGTGTCTGTAAGACCTCTTTTGTTCACATTCCAGAAAGTCCACCGTGATAGCCTTCCAATTTACATAACCTCTCACTCCTTTTTTCCCGTAGATTCGGGGCTCATTTTCGGGCCTCGAACTTGATAGTTGCGTGAAATTTGCGGCTCAAATTGCATCCCTAAATATCAAAATTTCGTAAGGTATCCTAATTCTTTTTAAAGCGCGTCACTATTTGAGCGCACTGACGTTACACACACTTTGCTTTCATACATAATCACCAAAATTGATGCAAACAAACAGGGCGGTTAGACATATCATTCACACTTAGCACCATTGCATTTGATCCTGCGTCAGCCTGTTCGAATCACAACTCACGGTGCATACTATGCGCTTGCCTGCTTTATTTTCAGAAAGCTTAAACTTTTACTGCTGACTAACGTTATGTCACTTAACCTTGGGGCTATCGCTGACCATCTAATTCGTGTTCCTAACGTTTTGATCATTATTGGGACCGCACAGGTTATTCATCTACATCTATACTTGCCAGTCAAAATATTATTCTTGTTCAAGGGTTCGTACTAACTATGGTAAGCATGCAATTCGTTATTCCGCCATAAAATTTTGGAATGATTTACCGGTTCACATTACAACTGCCGGATGCCAAACAAGCTTCAAATTGCTGCCAAAAACCCATGTCTCATAATTTCATATTATGAATTGTAGCGTGGATCTTATTTTTAAGTTTCGCTTTTGCTGTTCCTTTTTCAAATGTATTTTGGCTTCTTCGGGCTTTTAATGATAATTCTGTGCATTCAGTACTTTGTTTGGCTTCAATTCTATTTATGTCCTAAGAGTCCTTATACCAAAAAGTCCCCTACAGTGCTTCATTCTGTGACCCCTTCCTCTACAATTGTTACCGTACACTGTAGTATACACGTTCCTTTTTTTGTCTGAAACACTTTCTTTTAAAAAGAAGGGCCCCGAGGGTCACTCGAACGACGTCACTACGGAATAATTGAGCACACAGGGGGACATCATTTGAAAGAAAAACCAAAGCCATCCGATAACTAATAAAACTAACTAGGATGATTTCTTTCTTAAATACACGACTTATGGCACAAGTTTATATTGGAAAGTTGAAGGAAATCGCCTTAAAATTCTAGTTCTGTAGTTCAACATTTCAAAACAGCCATGTCAGCCGAGATATTTAGCCACGAATTATTCGTTCAATTTACCTCATCACACAAGCAACACTGCGAAGCACAGCTTGCTGCGCAATCTTCCTTTTGCCGTAGCAGGGCGGTGTAAAATGAAACTGGGCTACACGACGCACCCCCAGCTGGCTGAATTGATTATGCATCCAATCGGGAGTTTCGAAAACCGCCAAACAGAATCACATGGTGGGAAGAGGGAAGGGCGACGGCAGCTTCATTTTATGCCACCCTGATACTGCGCTTGCTTCTCGTTCACGACATCCCCGCCTTTCTCTCTCTCTCTCTCTCTCTCTCTCTCTCTCTCTCTCTCCTTCTGGCAGATAGGCAGTGACACAAGTTGTCTATTCGGCGAGAAGCGTTACTTACGTGCACCGAATCCCGGCATAATGCGTAGACAAATACATTTTCGCTTTAGAAACTGGAAAGAAGCGATTGTCCCCGCGACGTTGTTGAACAATGCCGCTGGTCGGTGGCTGTTCTCTCACCTGCAGGGTATCCGCCAAGGGCGATAAAAGGCCGACTTCAGCTGCCGTTGCTGCCGTCACCGACACAACCCGATGCCTGCAATCAAAGGACAGGCAGGGTTATTGTACTTGCATCGAATGCGTAATCGCGGGTGCATGATTACTTCTGTCTCTGTACACACGCGGACCCTTTTCGAAGAAATCATTCAGTTGCGAATAATCACTTGCCCTGTGGTTCCACGGCGTCTTCTACCGCTGTGTTCCCGCAGCGGTAGAAAACTACATATGACCACTTAGCTCGCATGTCCGTCGTGCTGGTTGATCTTGTTTCGGCAGAAAGAACAGCGGTTTGAAGCTTCTATCGCTATAAACTCGAGAACGAGACTTGGAGAATTCTTCTCAGTAGCTTCGATAGACTATCCTTGAGGGACCGCTAATACATACATACATACATACATGCATACATACATACATACATACATACATACATACATACATACATACATACATACATACATACATACATACATACATACATACATACATACATACATACATACATACATACATACATACATACATACATATTTACATACATACATACATACATACATACACCGGTGAATAAATAATAAATAAAATGAAATATATTATTAAAAATATTCATTCATTCATTCATTTATTTATTTATTTATTTATTTATTTATTTATTTATTCGTTCCTATCTTGAGCCTTCCTAAACATTATTGTGGGTTATGAGATACGCCACAGTGAACTTTCCGGATTAATTTTGGTCACATGGGGCACCTAATGGCACTTAAATCTAAGTTCAGGGCTGTTTTTCGCATTTCGCCCCTGTCTGTATACGGACGCTCCGGCCGGAAAGTGAGCCGGCGAGATCGTGTACGGAAGCGAAGCGCCACATACGGTTATTCGTGAGAGAAAGACGCTCATATTCTGCACTCGTCTCTTCTGTCACCCCCCCCCCCTCCCCGGGTGTAGTCGAGGAAGGCAAGGATATCGACAATTTGCGGGTGTCTTCAGACTTATATGACACCCCCCCTCCCTACTTGCCCCGTGCACCCGGGGCCCACGGCCCCCCGGCCCCCCCTGTTGCTACGCCACTGCTCGTGGACAAGCTCGGGGCTGTCCCAGCTCACGATGGCCAAGCTGTTAAATACAAAAGATGCTGCAGCATAAACGATTATGTAGACCCGTAATTCTCCTCTTCTAGCCCTGGGATGTATGTTTGCGCACTAATCACCTGGCTCGTTGGCGTAAATTAGTTATTTCGGTTATTCAAACAACTCAAAGTTTGAATGAAGGGCGTGAGTTAATTCAGACGGGAAAGGCATTATCGCTTCCGTAAACGCGCACGGTACGCCAGACGTTCTGCATTTCACCCTCGTCAAAATACGGCCGCCGTGGGCGGGATCGAACCCGAAACCTCGAGTTCAGCGGGGTACGCAATAGTCACTGGCGTACCACGGTGTTATCGGTAACACCAGTGGTCCCACGTGTTATTAGAGAAAAAAAAATGGCTCCGTTGAGTGCCTGATCCTGGCCGCTAAAGAAGACTGACGACTGAACCCACTGGGTTTTTAAATCGTTTATTCTACCTTACTTATTTCTTAAAAACTTGGCTGACGTTAACTGGGACTACTACTATAGATAACAGAGGAAATCGTATGCGGTTGTGTAAGTTATTTCATGCCCTCAATTCTTTGTGTTTTCTTTTTCACCGTTTTTCTTTAATTATTTCTTCCGCCCAATCGCTCCGAGAGTATTTTGATCACTCATCCCCTTCCTCATGCAGAAAAACATCTAGTAGGCGACTTATTGTACCCCTCCCCCCCCCCCCCCGAAGAAAAAGAGATGTCTGCATTCTCGAGTGTTAAACTAATCCAGACTTTTCCACAAACTGTATATGTATGAATATGGTTCTTTTGTTTTCGGCACAATGAATATTCACCTCAATTACTTATTTGGTATCCATATTTGTTCAGCATAGGTTAACTGCACTTCTGTTCGTTCTGGTCGCTGTTTTTCAGTAAATAACAGCCCTAGTGCGCCCCTCCCCGACCCTTATGCAATAAATTTTGCTTAGGCTCTGAGCTTCATGAATTAACTCATTACATTATTACATCCCAGCCGTCTCTATACTGAGATTAGAACTTTACAATTACAATATGCGGCTCGTACACATGCGTGCCAGCAATAAATCTCAGCGTTCTTTTTACGATCAGCTCACGTGCGAAATCGTGGAGCTTGTCCATCAGTTAGGAGAAGAAGGCCATGATATCTCTTTTCAGTGGATACCAGGTCATTGCGGTATCATTGGAAATGATGACGCCGATAAGGCAGCTCGGACGTCAAACCGAGAAGACCACTGCGTCCCCATTCCTCTCTCAAGGACCGACGCCGCGAGACAACTTGGCATTCTAGCACGCACGATCTCCTTAGCAGAGTGGAATACCGTACACAGAAGGCGCACGAGACTGCACAGACTAAACCCGTCACTTCAACTCAGACCCCCAGCCGGTCTGCACCGGCGCGAAGCGTCTCTTCTGTGTCGGTTATGGCTTGGAGTTGCCTTCACGAATGCCTACTCAGCACTAATTGGAATGGCTGATAGTCCTACGTGTGATGTTTGCGGATGCGAGGAGAACATTGACCACTTATTGTGCCATTGTCCTCAATTTCAAGCACAAAGACAATCTTTGTCAAACACATTGAGGAAATTAGATGATCGTCCACTGAGTGAAGAGACAGTACTAGAACACCGTTTCGACCGATCATCGGCTCAGAAGGCAGTGAAGGCACTTTTGTGTTTTCTCAGAACTTCTGGTTTGCTCGAACGGCTTTAATTCAAGTGCTGTCCGTACCCGTAACTACACCTTCTCTCCCCTTTCTCTCTCTTCCCCTTCTCCCATCCCCCAGCGTAGGGTAGCCAACCAGACTATTCACTGGTTAACATACCTGCCTTCCTGTATTCCTCTCTCTCTCTCTCTATCTCTCTTTCTCTCTCTCCTTTTACAGAGACGATGTAACTACAACCAGTTGCGATGGAGAATGTAAACCACAAAGTGCGCGATCTAAATTTCGGCAAGAATTCACTGAGTGAGAGAGATGGAGAAAGTGCTTTAATCGATCCCGGAGAGGCTTGCCTGCCGGTACACCTAGCAATATTCCAGATGGGGTATGGTGGAAAAATCAAATGATATGCAGAGTGCACGACACAAATACACAACCTAGACTAAACACGACCACAACACTCAACAAATTAACGCGTCCCATTGAAAGCAGTCTCATTGTGGAAGTTTAAATGTGCCTTCGCTGTGCGAGATGAACAACCGGCGTTAGTCCACGCGCCAAGTATGTACATTCGTGTGCAATATGAGCTGCAACACGCTGCCCATGTTCGAAATGACGCCAAGACCGTACGGCGGCACCGACATACGAATAACTGGAGGACTAAACACTCTTACAGTTACTGCTATTTATTACACCAAGTTTTCATATGTAGGCGCCACCGTTCAGTCTTGAGGCCCTTTTCAGCACGTGCATTGTGTTACAGCTCATATTGCACGCGAGTGTACATGCCATAGCTCAAGAGATTAGAGTCTTTGACTAATATTTATTGCAGGAAATTAACGCTGTTCTTTCTAATGTAAATGCCTTGCAAGTACAGATTACATTGGCTTTGCTTTCCCGTGCGTTGCAGGCAGGGCAGTGGCGATCTTATGCGTTCAATTTTAAATGTGAAATAATTTGTTTTCGACAGTTAGCCGAATGCCGTGCAAACGTGCCCGATCGCGCCTATTAACGTCACGTGACCTGCGAAATTCGCTCACTGAACTTTACATTCGCTGCGCTTGAGAATATTTACTGAATCCTTGAATCGAGCACCATGACATTCGTCAGAGATTTTAATTTTTGATATCTAAGAAATGACGTTTGTGGTAATGTTCAAAATTTAATGAAAACGGAGGAACGATGACGACGGCAATACATCAAAATAAAAATACAGTGAAAGATGATGAAATGACGACGGAAGGACAACTACAGTGCGATAGCGAAGGCATTTTTTTTTCTGTTGAAGCTTATGTTCACGCTTACGTACATCACCTGTCGCCCCGGGCCGTCTTGGTTAGCACTAAATCGGGTGCCGATCGGCACTTTTCCCGCTACCAGACAATCGTGCTAGACGGCGCCTTCATATACATCAATAAATATTTGACGTAGTAGTTCTGTGGAAGACCGCAAGGCGGAGAGGAGTAATTAATGAAGCGAAAATCAGACATCCACCCGTTCGTAGCAATTGCTACAAAGGAAACCCATACGGGTTCCTGGAAAGAAAAGCCCCAGAGTTGAATAGAAATTTGTCCTGGTCCGGGACTCGAACCCGGGACCACCGCCTTTCCGAGGCAGCCGCTCTACCATCTGAGCTAACCAGGCGGCTAGCAGATGGCAGGGCGAAGTCGAATTTGTCGACAACACACTAAGCAAAGGCAGTTGTCTTTGTAGCAATTGCTACGAACGGGTGGATGTCTGATTTTCCCTTAATTATCCATAAATATACTGAATAAGATACGAACTGGCCTAACAGCAGCCAGTAGCCATGCTACACGCCGGGAGGGTAGGCTAGAAAGTTCCACTTTCAAATGACAAGACCTTCGGCGATTAAATCTTCAACGAAGAGAAAGGATAATGCTTTAGGCAGCACATTTTGCCGTAGTGCAATATTTTTTATTTTTTGCTCAAACAAGCGATATTCAATGAATGTCTCAATATTCTTCGTCGATTGATTCAGCGGCTCTCACGTTTCTCATACGCACAGGCACTACCACACGCAGCACAATGTAGAACTTCGGATTAGCTTCCACCCCACGAAGCTCTTTAACACACACACCGCGGTACCAAAAGCTCCGTACATAAAAGCCCCTTCTCATTGTTCCCGTGCTTGGGGTCATCATCCGCTGGTCATCGATCAACTTTTGTTATACATTAAACTACAATGCGCGCATTTAGCTTAACCTGCCAAACAGAAATGGTATACTGGTCTACAACCGTATCCGACACAATGAAAGAAGCCTCGCGCTATCTGCCGAACTGAATACGCGCAAGAAACTTACCGTGCTAATAATAATGTAGATGGCGCTTTAAAAGAATAGCCTTCCCAACTAGCATGAACGCTAATAACATACAATGACGAATTGAACTGCACCATATGCTAAAATCTTAGTCATGCAAGTTCAGCTACCGGGATGAGCGCCGCCAGCTCATCAGCCAATCTTAAATTAGTTGTTTTTGGAAGCCCAAATGGGGCCCCACAACCAAGAAGAACGCGTCACAGCGAGCGCTCGTCGCCTCTCATTCTTCTTCGTTGTGCGTGTTTGTGCTTCCAAAATAACCGTGAGCCTACACTGACTTCCCCGGTTATCCACTCTCCAGCAACCTTAACTGAGGCCGAACCCGACGTGCATGTCGTGTATACAGGGTGTACCAGCTAACTTTAGCCAGAATTTAAAAGTATGCAGATGCCACGTAGCTCGACAGAACAAAGGCAATGTTATTTGCCGTCGCTTGTAGATGCTAAAACTATATTTTTTTTTTCATTCGGCCTAATTAGATAATTAGTCTTAATTAGTTAATCAACTTCTCAAGTATTATGATTAGATGAAAAGTGTCAATGAGAAAATTGTACGGTGACATGAAAAATTCCCGATACAGCTTTCTGTTGCTCAATACGTGCTGCCCAAAAGTGTTTTTCCGAGCGTGAAAGAAGCCCGCGAATGCACGCAAAGTTCCTCGTGCAACCAGTTGCGCGGCAATTTTGCGTCCATTTACGGGCTTCTTTCACGCTCGGAAAAACACTTTTGGGCAGCACGTATTGAGCAACAGGAAGCTGCATCCGGAATTTTTCATGTCGCCGTACAGTTTTCTCATTGACACTTTTCATCTAATCATAATATTTAAGAAGTTGAATAACTAATTAAGACTAATTATCTAATTAGGCGAAATCAAAAATATAGTTCGAATATTTCCATCCGACGGCACACAACGTTGCCGTTGTTCTGTCCAGGTACGTGGCATTCGCATATTTTTAAACTCTGGCTAAAGTTAGCTGAGACACCCCTGCATAGTATAACACGTTACCCTGTGTAGTCTGCGCGCGGCGTCCGCTTGGAAGTGGGAGACGCCCAGGATCCAGTTGGGGCCAGCAAAGCCGCGACCAGGTACAACAGTGGGCGTGCCATGTCGAGACCTCGAGATTGTGTCTCTCTTTCCGGGGCGGCCGTCGAACATTTACTTCCGAACGAGAACTCGGCGCATTTATTAATGGCCAATAATCTGCGACTATCCTTATCTCGAAAGATTATTAAGCGTATGTGCTTATAGATGCTGCTTGAACTCCCCTCTCCGCAGCCATTGCCATTCCATTGCCCCGTGAACCTTTCTGTGTCCCTGCTTCACGCTGTAGCTTGCAACTGTGGGGTACAATCTGTAACCTTGGGGTGTAATCACATTGTACTGTGCAACCTAGTTCGCCACTGAGGCAATCAAGCCGGCTTGGTTTCTTTGTCTTTTTCTTGTCACGCGACAGAATTTTTGAGCTATCGGAAACGTGTTTGTGTCCTCCTGTCCGTACGTTAGCCGTGCCTGTCCCATTTCACCGAAGACCCTGGACGACAGGGGCGTAGCCAAAAAAAAAAAAGTTTTGCGTTTCTTAAACTGCAAATATAACCCGCCGCTGTAGGTCAGTGTTTGAGCGCGAGGTCACGGGTTCGCTGCCACGCCGCGACTGTCGTATTCAGATGGGGGCGGACTGTCTCCCGTGCTTGGGTTGCACGTTAATGGACAGAATCAATCGGGAGCGCTCCACTACGAAGCCGCTTATAGCCCCACGTTTCGTAAGGTTACACTTCACAATTTCGCAGATTGCTAACACAGTCGAAGCTGGATATGACGAACAGACGGATGCGCTAAAGTTAGTATGCTATACCAGGCAATTAGATATGCGCAAAGTCGCTTATAAAAACCTAAACGAAGATTTGTGATGTGTTCGTTGTGTAAAAAAAATTTTATCCCCAATGGAGAAAATGAGCAAGGAAGGATTCGGCCGTTTCTGTCCCTACAACTGTTTATTGGTGCCACAAAGAAAAGCATTCTGGATGCGTGAGATTTTTTTTAGACTTGTCTACCTTTTTGTGCACCCACCATGGAAAGTGCTATAAAAAATTCATGAGAAAAATAAGAGAAAGAACTACAACAAAATATGACTCCCTTCAACGTTGCATGCACGGTATGAATTCGTCTTTATGGCACATGACCACGTACGTTTCGATATATGCAATCTTCAGTTCGTTATCAGGTAGTTATTTCATGCGAGTATCTGGGAATAACATGCACGTGTTTGTCCAAGTGAGACAAACTGTTGAACTGTTTCCGCCTGTGCGTTTCAGTTGTGGACATGACATAATGACGTTGTTTACTGCAAGCGATTCGTGGCATTTCTCGCAAGTTGGTGGGTTTTCTTTTTGAAACAGAAAATTGCGTGTTAGATCCATTTCGAAGTCGAAATAACACCTCATAGAACCGTTCTTGGTGACTGCATGATTTCCACTCGCCAAGCAGGGGTTTAGTCATAGGTAACTTGTTATTTATGCCCGAGTTCCATTCTTGTTGCCATTTTGATGCTAGGGCCTTACGAATCACACGGTTACTGTATTTGTATGGAAGTGCTATGCGAGTTATGCTTTTGTGCGCTGCCATGGATGCGCTTCTATCTGATGCTTCATTCCCTGGTATCCCAACATGGCTTGGGACCCAGCAGAATTGTATGGTTCCTCCGTATTTCTTATTAAAGACCATGTTTAAGATATCGCCAAGCAGGGGTTTAGACGCGGAGTTTAACGTTAGAGCTCTCAGGGCGCTTAATGAATCGGTATAAATAATAGCATTTTTCTGCTTGTCGGTAGTAATTTTCTTAACTGCCATCCATACTGCATAAACTTCGGCGGTAAATACTGAGAAAAAATTATTTAGCCGAATGCTATTTGCCCAATTTTTCGTTATGATCCCGACACCTCCGTTTTCTCGGGTTTTAGAGCCGTCAGTATAAAATTTCGTGTATTTTTTTATATTTTCTTGAATAGCTCGGCTCTTGTATTATGTTTTCTTGTGGAATGTCTTTTTTTTTCTTTAGATGTGTGACTATCCAGTCACATAGCTGTGTAAAATTACACCACGGGGTAATCTAGGTGGCCTTTCAGCAACCTGCAGGACTTCATGAGGAACATCATTAGTCTGACAGTCTTCTTCGTGTCGTAAGTGACCGAATCATGTTATGTTTATTTGTGTAGTGTACCCGTGATTTGCACTGTGTTACGATGTTGTAGCATATATGTTGTGGTGATGACCGAATTCTCAGTACATAGCAAAGTGTAAGTAGTGCTCTGCGATGCTGTAAGGAAGGCTCATTGCAGTCAACGTATAAACTTTGGACAGGCGATGTTCTGTAGGCACCACTCGCCAGTCGTAAGCCCAGATTATGAACTGGATCAAGACATTTAATGTAGGACTGCCTAGCTGCACCATATACTACACTACCGTAGTCGAGGATCCTACATACAAGGGACCGGTATACGTAGTAGACATTCGGCCAGATCCTTAATGCTTGTGCGGTAAAACCTTGAGGATATTTAGTGCTTTATTTGCTTTAATTTTAGTTGTGTTAATGTGGGACAGAAGGTTCAGTTTTGTCTCAAAGCAACGCCTAAAAATTTGTAGACTTCTTTGACCGGCAGCGTTGTACCATCCAATCTGAGAACTGGACTGCAGTGTAACCATCGCTTCTGGAAAAAGAGAACTCTAACACTTTTGTGTATTGAAAACCGGAAACCATTTTCGTCAGCCCATTGTGTAAGATTATTTATCAATCAATCAAATCAATCATTCAAATGCTTTATTTCCAACAAACTTGTTGGGGGTGCTCCAGGCGAAAAGCTGCGACATACAGCTTGAATGTGCCTGAAGGCCCTCACACGGCAGCAGTAGGTCAACAATGGAAACACTGATCTATTAGGGTATACAAATACAATGGGTCACATTTACAATAATTACAACGATCACATTTCAAAAATAAGTTTAAAAAATACACTCTAATCTGTTTTCGAGTCAAGGTATTTATGATAACATTTTCTTTCCCAAATTTATTTAATAGTGAAGGTAGCGTGTCTCTTAGCGACTGCATAAGGTAATTTGTACGCCTGTACGGTACTAACCACCTGTCTTTGCTGCGGGCACGCACATCACTTCTGTCATATTCAAGTCGTGACGTATCTTTAAAAAATGTTTTAAAATTTTCGGAGCCGAAGGAAAGAGAATACAGTAGCCTTTATTCATAAATGTTAGTTACTTGTATTATGTTATAACTTTCAATATGTTGCGCAGTAGAATGAAAATAAGGTACATTCGCTACATGTCGAAGTGCTCGTTTTTGAAGTTGAAGAAGTGCATCAAGATTACGTCTCGTTGTGGTAGCCCATACAAGCGCACGATAATTCAGATGCAATTCAAACAAGGCATAATATATCTGCAACAGAAATAACAATTTTTCATTTGTTCTGTCATATCAAGCATAATCAGTGTGTACATGTATCGTTATTTGTAGTTGTCTTTCGCAGGTGGGTAAGTTTGAGGCGCGGCAAGTCACTTGCAAATCGTCGACATATATTGAATGCATAACAGGGGCCCTATAACGTAAAACTATTCCAATAGGTTTTTGTTGCAATCTCCTGACGTCGAGTTTGCGGAACCGCCGACGCAAGCATTGGGCGGTCACCCGCAGGGTTGTCTGAACAGACCAATAAAACGCTATTCTTGTTCATAGGCGGTCACTTTTGTTTGTTTAAAAAACGAATAACATTGCCTACACTGAGCTGCTTGTCTTATCTGACTGATTGACAAGAGGCGAGGAGCACGCTCAAGTGGAAAGGGATTCGATGGGGCCGAGCCACTGCACTGAATATCGATAACCGGATGAAGAGGGTGGCGCCTGCCCTTACAAAAATTTTTATAGAAAGTCCATAGACAGTCTATAGACATTTGTCTATGAAGTCTATAGACTGTCTATAGACATTTCTTTAGACTAGTCTATAGACAGTCTATAGATTTATGGCCATACACTTTTTATAGACTAGTCTATAAAAAGTCTGAGTCTATAGACTGTCTATAGACATTTCTTTAGACTAGTCTATAGACAGTCTATAGACTTATGGCCACACTTTTTATAGACTAGTCTATAAAAAGTCTGAGTCTATAGACTGTCTATACACAGTCTATAGACAGTCTATAGACTTATGGCCATACTTTTTATAGACTAGTCTATAAAAAGTCTGAGTCTGTAGATTGTCTATAGACTGTCTATAGACTTATGGCCATACACTTTTTATAGACTAGTCTATAAGAAGTCTGAGTCTATAGACTGTCTATAGACGGTCTATAGACTTATGGCCATACACTTTTTATAGACTAGTCTATAAAAAGTCTGAGTCTATAGACTGTCTATACACTGCCTATAGACAGTCTAGAGACTTATGGCCATACACTTTTTATAGACTAGTCTATAAGAAGTCTGAGTCTATAGACTGTCTATAGACTGTCTATGGACAAGTGTATAGGCTTACAGTTCTACTTTTGTAGACTGAAGTCTATAGAATGTCTACAGATGAGATTTGTCCGTAGACATTTTATACACTTCAGTCTACAAAAGTAGAACTATATATACAGTTCTACTTTTGTAGACTGAAGTCTATGGAATGTCTATATGCAAATGTATATAGATAGTCTATAGACATTCTATAGACTTCAGTCTACAAAAACAGAACTTCATAGTCCGATACACTTTTTTTCTATGACATTCTGCAGACATTGTTAACAAATATGAATTTTTTTTTAATCTATAGCCACTCTATATACACAGACATCTTATAGACAAGTCTACAAAGAGTGTATAAGGCCATAACTCCATAGCGGCTATCTACAAGTTAGTTTACATTTTTGTTTACATGCGGTAGCAAAAAGTTTTGAATGTATTTATGCATGTGCACCTGTTCCTTTTCATCTGCACTTATGCATTACCGTTAGTAGATTAATAATGCTTCTGAACCAGCTGTACTTTCATATATGTTGCACAAACAGAAAGAATTTATATAGTGCTGAATCATGCAGTGCGAAAAATAAAACAAATGCGCCAGTAATGCATTCACCGTTTTTATTGCTCGATATAATAGATGAATTCCTTAAATTCATGTCGTATGCTATTATGGAAACAGATTAAATATTTACACTACTCCTTGGCAAGCATGGTCGCCAGGCTGGCCTTGACCTTTGTGTCATTAGTCCCAAAGGTGCTGCAGGTGTATGCTGCAAATAAGTAGATGCAGCAATATGAGGCAAAAATAACAAGTGTATATTCTTTGTGTGTTCATTAAGCAGCTTAATATATTTGCTCAAACCTTTGAAGTCAATACTTAATGCGGTTTAACTATGACTAATGGCTGCTTGTCAATACAAATGAGCACCTTTATAGAATGTTTTATTTCATGGTATGGTGAACAATTAAACAGTCACAACTGCTGCTCGTGCCAGCAACAGTATGTTCCCTTTTATGACACGTTCATATATGATGCATTATTGTACTTATCCCAAATGGTCTCTATATTTATTGCTGAAACGTTACCCAGTTGGGCTGTCTGTACATTTTTTTTGGCTGGTAGTTAAGTATGCCCGTGCAGAGGGATATTTTCAGAAGACGTGACTGGAATATTCACAGTATCATGCCTAAGATTGTAATTTATTTTGCTTAATACACATTTAAATCTCTTTCTCATACTTTTAAATGAATGGGTGATTGGCCATAACTTCAACGGAAGGCAGATGGGCTGATTGTATCGATATGGTCACTTAATTTGTTACAGGTAATGAGGCCTCTTGGGCGTGCTAACAGGTTTCCAAGTTAGGTATACCACATGAGCACCCGAAATACCACACGACCACTTTGTGTCATGGCACGACAGATATGCACCTCCTAGGAAACATAACTGATAGTATAGTTCGAATGAATTCTATTACAGTAAATTATTTAAGGTGCTTTGAAAGATGAAAATTTTTTCTAGGCTATCGAGGTTCAGGACGTTTAGTTAACGCAAAAAAAACACATACTGAGTAAGAAATGCCTTGTCAGTAAGCTTGACTTTCTTTTATTTTTCAATAAATGGAACCAATTTCCTTCAATTTTTATCAGGTGAAACGTTTTAAAAATATATTTAACTCAGAGATTCTCTGGAAACTTTGTATGACATATAACAAGACAGCATACCTATGTGGCCATTTTAAAATTTCCCGATCTTTTTCCAAGCCTTCCCTGGCTGTTCTCATGAAAATTTTCTGGCAATCTATGACGCCTGCAGCTTAAGTGTAATAAAAAAAATATTGTGGTTTAATGCTTGCCAAGTACTGCCAGTCCATAATATTTAGATAAAACGAATAACACGTCAGTCACTTGACATGCAGTGTTAGATTCAACTGACTTGAATCCCTTGATTAATAAAGCTGACAAGGGCTTCGGCAAGTTCGTAATTGATGGCCACACGAGTACAGCACGGAAGACACAGAGACACACGTAAAGCAAATGCAACAATGTGAGGAAAAACTATACAATGAGTTATACAATTAGTTATTTTTACGCTTCAGTAGTAGTTTTCAATATAATTTGCTCTCATCACTTATGCCTCTAGTTAACTTTGTTTACCTCTGACTAAAGACTACATGGGAATATTAATCAGTACCATTATGATGTTTCGTTATACTACAGTATGATAAGCAGTTAGACAACCGTAATGGTCGCCGGTGCCAGCAACGGTACGTTTCGTTTTAGGACAGGTTCATGTGACACACAGTGTACTTATAAAAATAAAGGAAATGCGAGAATCCCAAACGATTCCTATAATAATATTTGTTGAAACAAAGATACCCGGCTGGACTGTGCACATTTTTCAGGTGTTAATACAATATGCCCGTGCCGAACGAACATGCTCAGCATACTGACTGCAGTTTTGAACAATCACGTTAAGATTTGCAATTTACTTCCGCTTAGAACAGTCTGCAATGTCTCTTTTCTCATACTTCGAGATGAATATATTTGCCACACTTTCAGTAGAATGCACATGAATGGGGGCGTACTGATCAGGTTACTTATCAACTAAAACATGTTACGATCTCTTAGGTGTGTTGATAAGGGTAGAACAAATGCAATGCCCACTGAATTATTTGAATAATCTGTGCGTTATCTACTTAGAAAAGACCACCAAATTGATAATCTGGCTCTTTTTTTCTTTTGTACAGCGCATATTGTATGCAGTCTGTCCAAGACGACGGCGCTACATGCAACAGTAATGAAAACCGGAACACTTATTACGCACGACAATGGCTTCATACCATGCACGATTAGCACAATGCGAATCTGCGCCAGCAGCTGCCTTGTGATTAAGAACACGTAAACTACAGAACGCCAAAGCATCGGAAGCCGCTTAACGCTTTTCATATAGCTCGAAAGATAACTTCTGCTGCTAAATTGTTTAAAAAAGAGACAAAAAACAAATCTTCCAACTACCGTTAAACGCAATGCCTTCAGTTTGAAACGTGTAAAGGTGTTCCCGGAGCGACTAATTTATTGTTCTCTAATTTTTTCGGCTAAGTTGCGGAGCTGCAAGTGACTAAGCTTATCGCAGGTTTCATGCTCCAAAAGCGTTTGTGGTTGCATATAAATAGATTGGGTGAATCTAGAGATTTCTACTAGATATTTCTTCAAGTCTCGTGTTTTGCTTGCTGTAACTTCCCAAAATTATTTAGATTGGTTGCCAGGAACCTTAAAAATACTGCTACTTTTAAACTATGCGAAAACGGCAACGCACACACTGCTGATGCATGCCCCGCAAACACGGCCTTACATCCTAGTACGCTAGCAGTTATTCAACTATGCCTGTCTGTTTGAAAATTCTTGATGCTAACACAATTTCTAGATATATGCGTAAAGCGTGTCACGAGAATTTCGCTACACATACGGTGCAGCATTCATCGCGGCCGGATCAAGCGCCACTAAATGAGATCTACCACACTGGCTGCCCAACACACACAATCCGCTTAGTGGTAGCTCAGTATCAAGTTAAAACATGGTGTACTTCCTTTTTTACGCACCTAAGCTATAATGATAAAATCAACAAGCACGAGCGATCGCTCGCCGTAAAACATTCCGTATAGTAGAAGCGAGAACAGGAGCGCGTTATCAAACCATGTCAACGACAAACCGACACTATACCCGAGTCGCCTGCGCTACGTGCAGCCGGTTCGCGCTACGAAATGCGCTCACATAATCATGAGGTATTGACGCAAAACGTCTTTGATAAAGCTTACCATTCAATGTAGTTGACTTGTGATGCCACAAAGAAGACACGCATACACAGACACCAACGTTCAGGGAGACACCGCACACCGGCACAACCGTTTACGTGCCTGGCGCGCTCGTTGAGACGGCGCACCGCCGCGCATGCGCAAGAACTCCGAGCATGCGCAGGAGCTCCGCGCGGAGGGCGTGCGCGCTCGGAGGAGCGTGAGCGCCTTTTCCTCCTTCATTTTTTTCTTTGTCTCTTTCTCTCTCTCTGATGCGCCATGCGCGCCGGAACGGGTGGCTTTTCTTTTCCGTTATGCATTTTTTTCGTGAACGAAGGATATGCGCTGGCAGGTTGTAAGACAAACGCTGTGGGCTATCGTATCAGACTGGAACGCTAACATGAATGCGCTGTTTGTAAAAGCCGTTACGGGGCCCTTCAGACGTTTTAGACGCATTATTGTCAGCGTCGATGAGTAATACAGCGTATTTGTAGCATATCTTCCAGCGTACCGCTAAATCTGATGCCCGCACGTATGTTAGTGCTAATTTTCTGTTCCGATGATAGGTCAAAGCAATCAGTACAGCATTGAGGTACTCATATGCGTGGCTGCGCAGGCATACCGCCGGCGAAATACTGGGTGGATTCAGAGAATTTGGCACCTATTTTAAGTGAATGAGAAACGTTGATGAGTTTATAGTGCGGGATATTAGGCAACAAAAGTCGCCCGATGTTAGTGACGCAGCCGAGATATGAAGACAATGTGAAAAGTATCCGAGAATCGGACGACACACAACGCGAACACCACATGCGCGACATCGGTTCATGGCACATTCACAAAGTCCGCGTTGTCAGCTACAAACATTACGAGTGTCTTTGCTGTTAGCTTGATGCCTGTTTCGAATCCACTTGTATCTGAAGCTGGCGTTCATAACATATATTTTAACAATTGGATCGGCGTTTTGCTTCCGTTATTCTACTGCCGCAAAAGTGATGCGACAACTGTGAAGACTGTCTTGGGATTGCCGAGAGTGACTACGTAGATCATATGTGGTCAACAAATGCGGAGGTATACACTATGTGTATACTAAAGTCTACAAATAGGCTCTATAGCAATCTCAGCAGTATACAACTTTAGTGGCTTATATCAAATGCAGCTATGTATTATCCACCGGTACCTGCGCTTGGTTACAGCGTACACGGGTTGGGCCCAGATTAACGATGTTTGTCTATTGTTAATCTATAGACATGCAAGACCACGACAACTCAGAGGTAGTGAATTCACCACCTGGTCTGCGGGCTTTCGCCACTTATTCACCCCCTTTGCCACATCTTCACCATCTGACCTTCACCACCTGGTCTTCGCGAAGTGTACGTCCGGGAAGCAGCCAGGTTTAGGGCCTTCGGGTGCCTGGAAGACCTTGGTGACTCGGACGGTGCCTGCTCCGCCGCGATCCTCGTTCGGTGCAGCTGCACCGAACGCAGACTAGCAGTCTGCACGGTTTGCCCGCCGCGCCAGGGTTGCGGTGCCGTCGTGCATGAACCAGTGCCATATCATCGCGTTCGCAGAGGGCGGGGGGTATGGGAACTCGGAATTACATATTATCGACTTTCTTCTATAGACATTCAATACACCAGGAGTAGAGAAAAAAATAGAAACCTTGTCGACTATTGTCCATAATATAGAGAGTCAACAGACAAAGTATGGACAAAAATAAATAGAAACTGTATCGGCTTTCGTCTACAGGTAGCCCATATAGAGGGAAAGTAGACAAAGAAGAAACAAACTCCCTATCGAATTTTTTCTATAGACCGTCTATAGACTGCGAGTAGACAAAAAGAAATAGAAATCTTATCGACTTTCGTCTACAGAAAGTCTATATACAAAGTATATGGACAAAAATAAATAGACACTGTATCGACGTTCGTCTAAAAGTAGTCCATAGAGGGGAAATGGACAAAAAGAAACAAACACCTTATCGACTTTTTCTATAGACCGTCTATAGACAGCGAGTAGACAAAAAGAAATAGAAACCTTATCGACTTTCGTCTATAGAAAGTCTATAGACAAAGTATGGACAAAAATAGATAGAGACTGTATCCACTTTCGTCTATAGGTAGTCCATAAAGGGGAAGTAGGCAAAAAAGACACAAACACCTTATCGACTTTTTTCTATAGACCGTCTATAGACTGAGAGTAGACAAAAAGAAATAGAAACCCTATCGACTTTCGTCTATAGAAAGTCTATAGACAAAGTATGGACAAAAATAGATAGAGACTGTATCCACTTTCGTCTGCAGGTATTCTATAGAGGGGAAGCAGATAAAAAGGAAACAAACACCTTATCGACTTTTTTCTATAGACCGTCTATAGACTGCGAATAGACAAAAATAAATAGAAACCCTATCGACTTTCGTCTATAGAAAGAGTATAGACAAAGTATGGACAAAGATAGATAGAGACTTTGTCTACTTTCGTCTGTAGGTATTCTATAGAGGGGAAGCAGACAAAAAAGATACAAACACCTTATCGACTTTTTTCTATAGACCGTCTATAGACTGCGAGTAGACAAAAAGAAATAGAAACCCTATCGACTTTCGTCTATAGAAAGTCTATAGACAAAGTATGGACAAACATAGATAGAGACTGTATCCACTTTCGTCTGTAGGTATTCTATAGAGGGGAAGCAGATAAAGAGGAAACAAACACCTTATCGACTTTTTTCTATAGACCGTCTATAGACTGCGAATAGACAAAAAGAAATAGAAACCCTATCGACTTTCGTCTATAGAAAGTCTAAAGACAAAGTATGGACAAAAATAGATAGAGACTGTGTCGACTTTCGTCTGTAGGCATTCTATAGAGGGGAAGCAGACAAAAAGGAAACAAACACCTTATCGACTTTTTTCTATAGACCGTCTATAGACTGCGAATAGACAAAAAGAAATAGAAACCCTATCGACTTTCGTCTATAGAAAGTCTAAAGACAAAGTATGGACAAAAATAGATAGAGACTGTGTCGACTTTCGTCTGTAGGCATTCTATAGAGGGGAAGCAGACAAAAAGGAAACAAACACCTTATCGACTTTTTTCTATAGACCGTCTATAGACTGCGAGTAGACAAAAAGAAATAGAAACCCTATCGACTTTCGTCTATAGAAAGTCTATAGACAAAGTATGGACAAACATAGATAGAGACTGTATCCACTTTCGTCTGTAGGTATTCTATAGAGGGGAAGCAGATAAAGAGGAAACAAACACCTTATCGACTTTTTTCTATAGACCGTCTATAGACTGCGAATAGACAAAAAGAAATAGAAACCCTATCGACTTTCGTCTATAGAAAGTCTAAAGACAAAGTATGGACAAAAATAGATAGAGACTGTGTCGACTTTCGTCTGTAGGCATTCTATAGAGGGGAAGCAGACAAAAAGGAAACAAACACCTTATCGACTTTTTTCTATAGACCGTCTATAGACTGCGAATAGACAAAAAGCAATAGAAACCCTATCGACTTTCGTCTATAGAAAGTCTAAAGACAAAGTATGGACAAAAATAGATAGAGACTGTGTCGACTTTCGTCTGTAGGCATTCTATAGAGGGGAAGCAGACAAAAAGGAAACAAACACCTTATCGACTTTTTTCTATAGACCATCTATAGACTGCGAATAGACAAAAAGAAATAGAAACGTTATCGACTTTCGTCTATAGACAGTCTATAGACTTTATATCAACAAAAGTCCAAATCTATAGAAAGGAAAGGTCGTCTATGAAAAGTCTATAGACTTTCTATAGACAGTCTAAAGTCATTTTTGTAAGGGTGCGCCTGCGATTGGTCAGCTTTGCCTTACTTAGGTAGCGGTGGCTGGTCGAAAATCGCGGCGGCGTGCAACGGAAGCTTATGAATGACACAAAAACGGATCCTCCGCAAAAAAGAGTTGGCAGAACGCGGTCGTAAACGTTCCGAAAGTGCTCGAAAACGTTACACTGCCACGCAAGACGTTTTATTATACAAAAATAAACCCATGCTCTCCGGCAGCTGCGAGTAGCCAATGCCTAAGCGATCGGCGGCAGCCATCTTTTATTCCTTTCGGAACGGGACAGCATGCGGCTATTCAGAAGAAAATTCAGTTTTGTTGGGCATATTATTGCACCTTTAACGCATACACATCACTTTGACGCGGTGAGTTTTTGCTGTTTTTTTGGCATCGCGTGACAGGCAGGTGAAGTGGGTCCAGCCCGAAAGCTTTTCACCAATAGCCGAGGGCTAACGGCGAAAAGGCGCCGAATCAGAAATAACAATTTTTCATCTGTTCGGTCATATCATGCATAATCTGTGTGTACATGTCATATCAGATGGGAAACAATCGCGGTTTTCGTGACGTCGGGTGAGAGACAGGTGAAGTGGCAGTGGCCCAAAAAAAGGTTTTTACCAATCGCGGTCTACGTTGTCAAATGCTTTGGCCACGTCTAAGCCAACGATGGCTTTCGTGTCCTTCGTTTGGTGGCCGATAATTTGCTCTTTAAGCTGTAGCATGACATCGCACGCAGATAGGTGTGCTCTGAAGCCTATCATTGTGTCAGGGTACATGTCTTGGTCTTCCAAGTATCTGCTGATTCTAGATTGAATCACGTGTTCCATTAGTTTCCCGACGCATGCCGTGAGGGATATTCGCCTGAGGTTTTCGATACTGAGCTTTTTCCCCGGTTTTGGAATTAGGACTAATTTAGCCACCTTCCATTCTTTGGGGATCTTACCCTTCTCCCAACACTCTTGCATGAAATTCGTTAGGTTTACTATTGACTTGTCGTCTAGGTTCCTCAACATCCGATTGCTGATTCTGTCCGGTCGTGCAGCTGTTTTCGTTTTGAGTCGATTCAGCTCGGCCCTGACTTCTCCTACCGTGACGGGGCTGTCTAAGAGGGGGTTCTCTTCGCCTTTGTAGTCCGGCAGTGCTTGTTGCGGACCACATTTAAGATATCTATCCTTAACTTCAGCGAACAATTGTCTATTACTACCTTCGTACTTATACACTAGTTTCTGCATGTTTCTATGCGTCTCTGATTTGCTGCTTTGGGGATCTGGTAGGTGCCTCAACAGTTGCCATGTATTTGATTTACCAATCTTGTGATCGATCTGTTCGCATATGCTACTCCAATTTCGTTTCGTGAGTTCGAGTGCATATTCTTCAATCTCTCCGTTCAGGTGCGCTAATGCCCTCCTAATGTTTCTATTGCTTCTATTCTCTTTCAATTTTTGCTCTAGCTGCCTCTTTTTCCTCCATAATCCGACCATTTTCCGGTCTAATACCTCTTGCGTTTCGTCTGCCTCCACCTTTTCCGTGGCCTCTTCAACCGCTTCCAAGAGGGCTTTGCTCCAGCTGCCTACATCCTTGAGCTCCTCTTTTTCGGCACATTCCTGCCTAAATAGGTTCCAATTTACAGCTTCGATCTGCTTGGGTGTGGGAGTTGGTATGCCGTGTTCTACCACCGTCTCTATTATTCTGCGGTCGCTCCCCAAGTCTTCTCCCGTGTTAGACCATCGTGCGGTTATGTGTCCCCCTATGAGAGTAAGGTCCGATGTGGTGTCCCTGGAAACGCTATTTCCTTTTCTCGTCGGAACTTGAGGATCTGTTAGTAGAGTTAGTTCATGCTTGGAGATAGTATCCAATAATTCTCTGCCTTTTTGTTGCGAGGTTTCGCACCCCCAAGCCGTGTGGGGCGCGTTAAAATCTCCGACTATGACTATGGGGCTGTTCCCTGCAATGTTTTTGGACCTTTCGATGCGCTGATCGAAGCCGCAATTCTTTTTTTGCTTAGGAGAGCTGTATACTGTTGCGTTTCGCCTGCGACACGTGGTTTTGCCGGCGCGACTGCGGCGGGGCGGCAGACATTTTGGCCCGATCGTCGTCGCCGCAACGCTCCCCGCCAGGTGTTTCCAGGCGCGACTGCGGCGATGCGACCGCAAAGGATCACCCTCTCCTTCCAGTCATTGTGCCCGAACCAGGCGATGCGAAAGCAGGGATCATCCTCTCATTACAGTCATTGTGCCCGACCGGCAGCGCTACGACAGTGTGCTACGACAGTGTGCTACGACATTGTGCTACGACATTGTGCTACGACATTGTGCTACAGCAGCGCTACGACAGTATGCGTCACCATTAGCCCATTGTACATTCACGTGCTCGTCTATTGAGGGGTTCCTTCTTGCCCTCAACTGCGAGAGTATAAAAACAGCTGCCCCCGGACGCCAAAAGGAGGGCTCCGATTTCTTCTGTTGAGTAAAGTGCTCTCCCGTCTCTCTACTTCGGTCAACCTGACCGCCAACTCTTTGCGATGTTAAAATAAACAAGTTGTTTTGTTGTTACCAGTCGACTCATGCTTTGCCGGGACCTTCGGATGCTTCCAGTTGTACCCCAGGCCGCCAGGCCAACGCTACCCTTGGGGCTTGCGACCCAGGTACAACCACGGGCGTCAGCGCCGAGTTCCCAACAACTGATCGTACCAGCGGTGCGATCCCAAACAATACGTAGAGAACGTATAGGCGCCTATCTTTTCTTTCCCTCGGTACTAGTTCAATTAGGACGTGATCAATCCTATTTGTGTCAGTCTCGTGCAGGACTGCTGCTAAGTTTCTTTTAACTAAAATAGCTGTCTGCCGATTGTCTCCTTGCCCAGTGTAGGCTGTGTAGCCGGCCAATTTTGCATTTTTCCCACACTCTTGCAACGCAATGACATCTGGTTTATCAATGTGGTGGTCTGAGAATTCTAGAGAAACTAGGATACAAAACTAACAACAAAGTAAGAAACACGGGAGCCATTCCGTCACAAATCAGAGACAGGATACGCATACCACCCCTTCAGAAGAATATACATCCCAGTCACCACCAGGACAGAAGGAAAGACAGGGTTAAAGCATTACAAAAATCGCTAGACGAAAAGCAAGGGGTGTTCTACACGGATGCAGCAGAATATGAAAGCAGACCAGGTTTTGTCTCAGTGACGACCCAGGCTAACGGTGAGAACTCAAAGAGCTGCAGTACCCTGCAAAACAGAGTGGAGGTTGCAGAGGAGGTGGCCATAGCCCTAGCTTTGACTCAAAAAGGGGTCAAAATCATAGTGTCAGATTCCAAAACAGCTATCAGGAATTATACCGCAGGGAGAATCTCCAAAGGGGCCCTCAACGTATTGGAGAAAGGACCAATTCCAGAAGAATCAGTAAACCTTATATGGACTCCTGCGCACGAAGGCTTGCCCGGCAACGAGAAAGCGCACGCATTGGCCCGAGAGCTTATTTACCGGTACACCAATGCAACCTCTACAGCCAGGGAGCCCCTACAAAAAGAAGAAGGCATAAACACTTACAGCGAAATTCTCGATTATTACAGAATGGGAAGGAAAACACTGCCAGCGGCACATAAGAAACTAAGTAAGCAAGAAGAGATAACATGGAGGCAACTCCAAGCGGAGTTGATCTGCAACCCCTACATTCTGAAGAGATGGCACGATAGCATTGAGAACACGAATTGCAAACACTGCGGGGCAAAAGCGGACATGATCCACATAATATGGATATGTCCTAGATACAATAAACCAGATAGGGATAGACAATCCTGGGAGACTTTAATAACCAGCTCGAAGGAAGATGATCAAAGAGAAGTCATCTGCATGGCCCTGGACACCGCTGAGCTCCAAGGAGCATCAGCCAGCTGAAACGGGAGGAGCAAGCCGAAGAGACAGGAAGACTCTTGTCTCCTCGGCGCTCTTTTTTGTGGGTGCAAATAAACGTTATTTCTCTCTCTACCAATCGCGGAGGGCTGCAGAATTGGAATAGAAAAGTTTGGAATAGTTTTACGTTATAGCGCCCCAGATAATGGGATGATCTTATTAACAGAGTTCATTTTGACTATGAAGTGTGTCATGCTCAGAATGCAACCTTGTGGAACGCCATTTTCTTTTGTAAATATGCGTGAAAGTATTGTGCCGAGACGTACTTGAAATGTTCTATTTGACGTGAAATCATCATGACAATTTAGCATTCTGCCGCGCATTCCCAGGTCAGCCAGATCTCTCAATATTCCATATCGCCACGTGCTATCAATGCTTTTTCTAAATCGAAGAAAACTGCGAGACAGTGTTGTTTGTGTAGAAACACGTTACGTATTTAATGTTCTAGTCGCACAAGGTGGTCAGTTGTCGAGCAGCCCTTTCTGTATCCGCACTGGTGCATATCTATTAGGCTTCTTGATTCAAGGATGAATGACAATCTTATGTTTATGATACTTTCGTAGGATTTGGCTAGACAACTTGTTAGTGCAATGGGTCTGTAGCAGCTTGGGCATGTTGCAGGTTTACCTTATTTCAGAAAACGCACTACTACTGCATTTTTCCAATTTGTAGGCATTACCCCCGACTCCCATATCTTATTGAAAAATTTAATAAGTGCATCTACGGATGCTTGAGACAGGTGTGCCTGTATTGTATAGTGGACACGGTGAAGACATGTTGCCGTTTTTTTTACCGACAAAAAGAACTCTGTTCAACTCTTGTAGGACGTTATTATAAAGTTCATTTGAAGTCCCAGTAGTGGGCAGTCTCTGTTTCTCAGCCGACTCTTTATTTTAAGAATGCATTTGAGTAGTTTGCTGAGCTGTAGACGTTGTAAAAGTGTTCGCTAATAAGTCGGCCTGGTCCTGTAGTGTTGTTGGTGTGCCTGCACATGTAAATAGTGGTATTGTGTATGATGAGTACTCTTCTTTAAATTTCCTCACCTGGTCCCACATTCGTTTTGATGTGACTGTACTATTGATTGAAGAGATGTATTTTTGCCATGATGATTTCTCCGCCTTTCTTTGAATAAATCGTGCTATGGCCTTGGCCTGCTTGAAATTTAAAAGAATTCTATAAGTGGGGTGTAACTCCGTAGGATTCCCCGGTCCTTATTTTGTTCTTTTTTGGCTTCAGTACACTCGTTTGTCCACCAGGGATTTAGCTTTTTGCGCTCAATACCGGATGACGGGGGTATTGACTTTTCTGCCGCTGAGATTATAACCTCAGTGATTTTTTTTAAGTTCGTCAATACTTATCTCTGGCGAAAAGACAACTTCCAGTTTCGCGTTCTATATAAAAACCGGCCAGTCAGCGAGCTGTAATTTCCACCAGTGTGCATGGCCTAGTGCTTAATGTTGGTGGTGATGTTAGGAGTTTGATGAGTGCGGGTAAGTGATCACTTCCATATGACCTGTCAAAGGCTTCCCATTTAAGATTAATAAAAAGAGATGATGAGCAAAAAGCTAAATCTAAACAGCTAAAACAAAAGTGATCACAGGGCAAATATATAAGCATGGAGGGCGAAGTAAATACCTCGCGGGAAATTAAAGGTTTAAACATGGACTAAGGAAATTAAAGGTTTTAACGTGAATTAAAGGTTTAAACATGGACGGCAGTAATGATACAGTTCGTGATGACTGGTTACGTTCTGTCGGCCACCACACCTTAGAAATGCTTTGTGTTGCGTGGGTGCGCATGTCCTCGTGAAATTACAGTAAAGAAGGACTACATGCTAACGAATACAGCAATGTAGATGCCTCCAGCAGCTAAGTAGAATATAGTTGGTCACTGAGAGAGAGAGGGGGGAAGGAAGAAAGGAAAGGCAGGTTAGCCAAACTGAGTCCAATTTGCTACCCTAGAGGTGGGGAGGAGGAAGTGAAAGAAAGAGATAGAGAAGACACGAGTCTACATCGCACTTTCACATGCACTAAGCTAAGTACAGGATGTCTACAGTCGGGCACTCAAGTCTGTTGCCTTCAGGTACTGAAGAAGCGCTCGAATGGTTTCTGGGCAGGTGAACTGTGAAGCCACGATCCCAAGACCTTTGCTTCTGTAAATGGTCTATCGACCAGTATATTCAAGGCACACTGAAGAGTCTGGCGTTGAGAATAGAAGCGAGAACAGTGGCACAGATGATTGATGGTCTCTTCACACTTGCACTTAGCGCATATCGGTGAGTCCACCATTCCAATACGATAGCCCTAGGAGTTAGTGATTGCTACTCCTACCCACAGCCGACAGACCAGTGTTGTGTCACGTCGTGAAAGGTTTGCTGGTAATTTCAGTTTCAGTGATGCGTCGAGGCTGTATAATCGATGGTCAGGGTTCTGCGGTGTATGCCAGCAACTCAACCTCATTGTACGCGCTACATTGCTAAGCTCTCTTGATTGAGATTGAGCTCCCTATTGAGAGGGTCTGCTCTCAATAAAGGTATAAGGAGCATCGGTGCTTCAGCCTGGGTACGTCTGGCAGCGTCATCGGCGAGATGATTACCAACGATCGATGCCACAATGTCCCAGCAGCCGCTGACAGATTATATCATGTCCTCGTTCAGAAGCGCAATGGCAAACTCCGTTGATTTCTTACGCCCGCTGGTCCTAATTGAAATATTGCCTGTCTGTCCTCTCTGGTAAAACTATATGGTCTATATATACGGCCTATACATATGGCCTCGATGTTCCATAAACTGTAATACATTTTTCGTCAGGCTAAAGATCATGGTAACGTATGTCGAACGAACAAAAGGCTGCAAACGTCTCCGCAATGCCTTGTTCCTCGACGTCCAAGGGGCGTACGAAAGCGTCACGAAGCTTCCCACGCCGTTTTTGAAGCAGTTGGCGCAGGTGCTCGAATACTCGTGTGTTAACGTAGCTACCTGTCCGTGAGATCTTTCTTTGATAGTGCTTCGACGCCCTTCACGTTCGCGATCGCTCCAACGTTCCATATTACAGTTGAAGCGCAAAGAGCTCGCATAAGCCATCTTGCACGGACACCTTGTCACCACCTAGCCTCTTTAACTGCGGACAGACTACGTACGTTGTTTTGCCAATCGGCATCAGGTCAGTGCCAGAAGTTACAACCTGGATTTGGTCCAGCCTGGAGCAATACCTTCAATTCAGCCCCGGCGCCTAATTCAGCCAGATGTGGACCTCACTATTCCGGATGTCGAGATAAACAATTGTGAAGTTGTTCCCCAAGGGCAAAGCATAGAAAGAGACAGCACTGTTCACCATTGAGCTGAAGCTACACGGACGTTGTTCTAGGAACAACTGCTGCAGCGCAGCAGAAAGAACGTACTGGCAGCTGTCAGGCGTCCCACAATGGTGGCACGATGAAAAGCACCGCCCCCATCGTCGCTGGCGTCGTACTTTAATGGTGTCTGAGATGAAACAAAAGGAAAACCGACAGCATTCGCCATCTGAAGCGTGCAGTGTCTGTTTCGCTCGGACACGAGGGTGTTCGATGCACGCAGCGTGGCAGCAGGAACGCTAGTGTTTCTGCTCGCAACCTTCGCGCCAGCATCGGGAGCCAGAACGCAGCCCTATCTCTGCAGCGGAGTCGATCGAGCGCCGCATGAAGGCTTGGCATCTTCGTTCTTGCAGCCGAACACGCTGCACGTCGCTCTCATCGGAAGACCTAGCCGCCCACGCGTGGACTGCGCATGCGCGTCAATATGTTACGGTTACGCGATAACGTAGGTACAGCCGCCTAAGCCGGTAACATCGAACGAGCTCGAGTTGCATACCGGGAATATTCGTAGGTCGCAGTGTGCGAAACGGCGGCATCGTGGGATAAGGCCGATTTTCACTCGAGGCGCACCAGCCCCACACGCCGCGCGGCTCGCATGCGGTGCGTGGGCGACGTGCGGATAGAGATGTAAACTTTCATGACATTTTGAGGGGCGGGAAAAAAAGAGTGGTTTCTTCCATGTTTTTGTTCAAAACATACGAAAAATTGAAAGAAAAATATGATTGCGCACAGAGTTACGAAAAGTCCGACACATTTGTTTCCCTAACACTGAAAAGAATATAATTGTTACATTATTGCATCGCAAAAGACCAAGCGGAGCTTCCGGGTTCTAAACTTAGGGACGATCTCACGTCAAGGCATTGATTTCACATCAAAGTGTCAATGCCGACATTTGTATCAATCTTTGTCCGATTCATTTCCGCTTGACGAACCAACGCTTCGCTGTGCTACGGACGAAGGCTTCCGGACATTGAGGTTCGAGTGCACGTACACAACTTCTTGCACGCGATCCCCTGCGAACCTGTTGCGTAGCTTCATGCGCACATTTCCAAACTCGGACCAGTTTCTTTCGCATGCCGCAGAAGAAGGGGGAATCTGCACTACGCGACCGGTGAGGGGGCTCGAGGGTTGTTTGAAGCAAAGTCCTTGCCCCCACGTGGATGGAGCCACGGGCTTCGCAGACTGCCAAACTTCTTCTTTCAACCAAACTTTTAGGTACGTTGAAAGTATTCGCACCGCAACAGAAGAATTCTGCAGGGAAGCTGTGTTTCCTTTCTGTTTTTTTTTTCTTTTTCAAGGTTCACGCCAGGACCGCACGGTGCGGTTGAAATATAGCAACCGTTCGGCTGAGCGAAATTGTCATGGAGACAACGCCACTCTTACACTGCCACGTTGTCACATTCTGTTTTGCGACTACATGTGTTCCATTGGCGCGGTGACCCACCTTTCAAGCACTGCTCAGTCATCTTACCTGCGCCACCTTTTTGTTTTTATTGCCGCCCCATCAGGTCGAAACAATTATGTATACTGCTATGCACTGGGTTGTATATATGGCGATGACGCACTTTTCGTATGGTGTGCTAGCCCGCATTTCGGTGGAGGCGAAATGAGAAAACACCCGTGTACTTAGAGATTTAGGTCCGCGTTAAAGAACTCCAGGTGGTCAAAATTTTCAGAATCCCCATTACGGCGTGCCTCATAATCAGATCGCGGTTTTGGCAGGTGAAGCCCCATAATTTAACTTAATTTTTTTAGGTGTGCTAGCGGCAGCTTGCGACAACACGCGTGCACACGCCTGTACGTTTTTAAGCCAACGAACAAGCGGTGTCTCGTGGCAACAGCGTTGCACCCTGTAGCGCTGCGGCGTTAATTATCTATTAACGTCCTCCTACAGGTAGTCCGATTATCGAGGAACACAGCTGGGTAGATCCCCAAGTCACTGCTCTTTACCACTGAGCAAGCGTGTGAGCCTTAAAGTAGGGCTTGTTGATTTACTAGCACTTTGCTGTTCGCGTTTTTCAGTAGCTGCCAAGTTAATAAAGTGAGCCTACGATCACATAACAATTCAATATGACTGACGTAAAAGCGACATGTACTTATGACAGTCAGCTTGCGCAAAAATTATTATCCCATATGTCTTCAAGAGCATAATGTTGGCATGAAAACAAATATTAATTCATAGTGCTTGCATTACCCTCCATTAGGACTGAAATGACATAATGTCTGCATTTCTCGTTCACGCTGAAAATGTCACCACAAACAGCACTGTTTTAACCTCATTCTTGCTTCAAGACATGACATAGGCTTACGGGAGCACACAAGGCAGCAATGCCCATGCAAGACGGCCTGGGTGGCCAATAAGCAGCCCCTTCTGTTATTAATCATTATCTCATTGAGCATTTAAACAATCTAGGACCTATGGTCAAAGCGCATACAGGCATGCCCCCTCTCTCAGCAATTCTGACAATCAGGGATGATCGCCTTGACACCAATTGATGCAGTCATCATCATTCATGCGCGTGTTCTCTTTTTTGTTCTTTTCCCTAGATAAGGGGAAGTTTGCGCAGGATGCATGCACAAGCTATAGCAAACGCTACTCAAGTAATTTGATTGAGTTTTATTTGGGCTGAATGTCGTTCATGTAGTAACATCATCGATAAATAATGCACAGCAACGTTTAAAAATAATGAAAAGCGGATAGGATAACATAAGCAGGCACCCAGTACCTGTATTTCATCTCAAAACAACCCAAGATTATGAAGTGAATAAGCCATGCAATGAGTGCAGTGACATCACGTGCAAAAGGGTTCACGGAGTAAGTGGTCTTATATTTGACTTTCTTAATTAGTAACCACTGTAACAGTTACAGGACAATGAAATGAAGCGCAGGCTTATATGGTGCAAGAAACAAGTAGGTCAGACCATTAGGCACTACATGCTGTCACATCAATTCCAACATACTGTAGCTTGTAGGCAGTGAATGGATGTTCAATGTCAGTGCAACTTGCACCAACTTCTTATGAAAGAACATAATGTCTGTATTATAGGCATTACTTCATCAGCACCATGTGCAGGGAAGCACAAGACAGTAAGAGAATGTTTGTTGCCATTATTTTTTAATTTTCATAACTAACAGATAGTTTCTTGGGTAGAGCTTCGTGACGAATTCCCAATATGTTCTGTGTAAATCTGCAATGTTTGACATGTTCCGTTATCATCCACTCACTCCACAAGTAGTCCAACAAATGCGGATAGCCCCACAGGTACTGTGAAACGGAACACCGAAATGCAGTTAGCAAGCCACAGGGACTCAGTCTGTGTGCGGAACATGAAATTCTTGCACGAGAAGAAATTTATGGCATCAGAGCGGGTACTTATTCGCATGGACCATACAAATCCACATATCAGAAGTAATCTTTCATTCGTGCTCGTATTGCTTACGATTGCACAAACCTTATTGCAGCATTCTCTGTGGAGTAGAGTAACCTTGCAGATAACCGCTACTTGTTCACTCTGTTAACATGTATTAGCCCCCAGGCTCTCCTGTATTCCTGCACGCATGGTACAACAGCATGGCTGCGCACAATCAGCTCTTTCTAATCTTTTGAAATGAACATGGTGTATAGAGGGTGCTTTTTTTTAGCTTCACCAAATTTTTCAAGATTGCCAGTGGCATATTGCACAATGCTAATCCTTGATCTAAATTACTCGATCAGGCGGCCATTACTACCACGAGAAATCAAAATACTTCATTCAATAATTAACATCATTACGTTAATTAATTTTTCAATTATTAACACAACGACCTCTATTTCAATCTATGAACTATAGCCGGTGAGTTCGCAAGGCTTATTCACTTATAACGAATTCTCAGAACTCCACGAGTTCCGAGATATTTGTTGTCAATGTGTCCGACGAAATGCCTTAGTGTTCCAGTTACTCTTGTACGTCAATGAATAAAACATCGTTTTATTTAAAAACGTAACTGGAACGGCAACGCCAATGCATTTTGTCGGATAAATTGAAATGACGTTGCTTCTTCAAAATCACTAAACTCCTTTACGTATCGGCGTGTTTGCACAGCGCAAAGGACGAGGACTGTGTTGTGTTCTTCCTTCAGTCCTCGTCTTTTGCGCTGTGCAAACATGTCCATACTGAATCACCAACTCGCCCGAGGTTCCTCCTTATCGTTTACGTAGTCGGTGGAAAGCTTTGGTTTCCTTCCCATTTTGTTTGCCCAAAATTTGTTTTCACGCCCCACAGAAATGCGTCATGTGAGCATGCCATGCTTTCCGCCAGGGGGCTTTCCGCGCTCAGTTTGGTCCACTGGCGGCACTCGAGCGCCAGGGGACCGTATACCAAGACGTCGTCTCGCGCTCAAGGGGGCGACAGACCCTTTTGCTAAATGTGCGATGAGTGCGATCTACGAGATGCCGCTGACGCGAGGTAAAGCTTATATCGGCCAAACCGGCTGATGTACCAATGACCGCTTAAAACATGTGCTTTATCAAAAGGATTTCGATAAAGAACGTAACAGGGCCATATTGGCTGGTAAAATCGGAGTTTATCGGATAAATCCGATTTGTAAAACATTTTTACTGCGCAGTTCTTCGAAAGACTGCACGCGGGCGGTGTGGCTTGCAGCACTGGTGCGGCTCAATCGTAAATGGGCCTTTCGTGGCCTTCGCAAGTGGTCTTGTCCACAGGTGTTACTTGGAAGCTTCTCTGTAGGTCGCAGGGTGTTTTATTGCGCCTTTTTCCTTCGCTCTTCAATAAAATGTTTATTGAGGCTCTATGATACCGAAAATAGAGTTCTCCACTTGTTCGAATGAAAATGTGCAAAGAACAAAAAAAAAGATATTGATGCAACGCTGTTCGTACACAAATTATTCTCAATTTAAAGAGGAAAAAGAAGTAATTGATTTCACAGTGTCTAACTTCGCACCTGTAGTCGGCACAACCACAACACCGCTGAGGACTCCCACCTGGGTTGTGCTTAGTCCTTCACAGAAATGGCGTCTGCAGACTTGCTCGCGTGGTACCGTTCCAAGGCGCTATTTTACGCGAAAGGAACGAAGAAGCTTGCGTTTAACATGTTCGAAACAGTGCGAAAGAGTGCGGTAAGCGTGCATGAATTCTAATATGTTTTTAGTTCATCAGCCCTTCCACTCTGTGAAGAAGGACGAGCAGCGAAGCTGTGGTGCGCTTTACCTCAATCGACGCATGTATGTATATATTATTATTATTATTATTATTATTATTATTATTATTATTATTATTATTATTATTATTATTATTATTATTATTATTATTATTGAAGTCAGCGTAAACATAAGAAGCCTCCAAAATTGAAGGCCTCCCACTAGAACAAAATGAAACCCTAAGGCATGTTTTATCAGAGGCAGCCATTAAGCTAGAGCTAACGAACTTTTCAAGCACTGACGTAGAGGCGGTGCACCGCTTGCCTAGTAAACGTAAAACGATCCCGACAGTCCTGATACGGTTCACTTCTGTAGCAGCGAGAGAAGCTGCGTTTGATTCACGAGGAAAGCTGCGGCGATTACACCAGAACGGTTCTCTACCCAAATTGTTTTTCAAGGATAACTTGACAAAGGCAAATCGTAGTTAGTTTTGGCGTGCAAGAAACGTGTCTAAGGAGAACGGGTACAAGTTTGCCTGGGTAAAAGGCGGTAAGATTTTTGTAAAGAAGGACGAAAGTGCACCTTTGATCCGAGTAATCAGGCCAGCTGATATTGCTAGGATTGTATAAGCAGCATGGCGTCTAGTTACTGTGTGGTTCCTGATTTTAGAAGTTTCAAAAATGCGTTTGGCCTGAGGTCACAACATAATTTTACTTTCGTAAGCGGAAACATAAGAAGCATCCGAAAGTACTGGACTGAATTTAAAGAGATAGCGGAAGCGGCTAGCAATTACGTTGACGCTTTTGTTCTCACAATGTTTGCGCTTGGTGTGTCGTCTTCTCTCACGTCCGTGTCGTTTTTTAGTGTCGCGCAATATCATTTAAGTAATGGATTACCAACTTGGCCGGAATGCTGCTCTCACTGAGATAAATACACCACAAGTCGGCGCCGATAGGTTTACGCTATCTGGTTATCGTTCACATTTCGTGGCCCGGCCACGAGGGCGAGGAGGTGGTTCAGCGATTTTTGTTCGTGACATGTATGTTACATCTGGAATAGATATTACGTTCGTTCATGCGGAATGCCTTGCCATAAAAATAAATATTTCAAATGCAGATCTAATCCTCCTTTCGATATATCGTCCACCATGTAAGTCTTGGAAGAGCTCGATGAAATACTGGGCAAATGGGGTTCAGCTGTGCAGTTATGCTTAGCTGGTGATTTGAACATAAATACGCTATGCATAACATCAACTACTGTTTCCGATTACTTATCCGTTTTGTCTTCTTATGGTTGGGAATCCAACATAAATCATCCGACTACAGAAGAGTGCTTAAATAACCGAGTAGTAGCGTCCTGCATAGACCACATTGTGGTGCGCGCATCTGACTATTCTGTGGCTGCTTGCCTCATAAATCTGAGGTTAGCCGACCACTATTTCGTGGCCTGTCGCCTTTCGAAGCCTTCTCTATCTGTAGAACATCAATCGGTTGGGAACACAAAAAAATGAAATAAAAATTCAGATCACTAATGCAAAAATGTTCGACCAACACATCACTAATTTTGCCTGGTATTGGCTGATTGATGGCAGTGCACCCGATAAAGTATATCGCAGCTACAAAAGGCCACAAAAGCTCTGCTGCGATATTTGAAGGCTACTGGATTGAGTCAGCGACTATGATCCGGACTGAGTGACTGAACGATATCCCCGGTGGACTTTCTCTTCTTTTTTTAATCTTTCCGTCCCCTTTTCCCTTTCCCCAGTGTAGGGTAGCCAACCGGGCTCAGTCCTAGTTAACCTCCCTACCTTTCCTTATCATTTGCTCTCTCTCTCTCTCCACTCAGCTTAAACACTTTGAGCGCCTAAGTACATATACTGTTATGAAAAAGTGCATAAATAATGTTAGCTGGCTTAATGCCGATATTATGCGTGCCATATCGTTTAGGGATTGGCTCTGGTAGCGCTGCAAACGTTCTCCTAAAAATGAGAGATTACAAGTTGAATATGAAATGACAAGAAACAGGTTAGTCAGGCTTCTGCGAACAGCGAAAAGAATGTATTTTTTTTAATAAATTCCACCAATCGCGCAAAAGTGCTGCGAAAACGTGATCTATAATAAATAATCCTAGGAGAGGAAGTGACGTGGTTTCTAAGCCCATTGACTCATTTCTAGATGACAAGACAGTTGTAGTTAACGCATTCAATCGTTTTTTCTCGCGTGCTTCAGAAAACGCTTTATCCCAACAGGAAAATGATTGTACGTTGTAGGAATCTGTGTCGGCGTCCGCTTTTATGCCTAGCTTATCAACACCTGACCTGAAAAGGATTATTTTCAGTTTTCGGCAAAATAAACCACCATGGCATATCACTACGCACTCTGCGAAGAAACTTCGATGTGCTTGCGAACATCTTGCTTAATTTAATTACTGGCTTTTTAGAAACTGCAGTAATTCCTGACACTCTGAAAACGGCTATAGTTAAGCCACTATATAAGGGCGAGAGCCACTGTGGCGAGATCCGGCGGAAAACTTGTGTACAAGGTTACCTGTGTAACCTGTGTACTTGTGTGCCAGGGAGGCGTACTCAGTTGCACGCTTTTTGTCGTCAAGATGAACACGGTTCGTACATCATTACCACCAGCTATTTTTTATTGCGTCTACGTAGACGACATACAAATAGGTTTCAAAACCTGCAACCTAACAGTCTGTGAGAGACAAGTACAACAGTGCTTGAACAAAGTTTCTAAGTAGGCAGACGAAAAAGGGCCCAAAGTGAACCGCAACAAAAGTTCTTGCGTTCTTTTCACTAGGAAGAAAGGGCTTGCTGCAGATCCCACTGTCCAAATGTGTGGGCAACAAATACCTGTGAACAAAGAGCGCAAGTTTCTAGGTGTTATACTTGACTCCAGGCTTACTTTCATTCCACACATAAATTATCTGAAAGCAAAATGCCTAAAAACAATGAACTTACTTAAAATCCTTTTTCACACAACATGAGGTAGCGACAGAATGTGTTTATTGAATCTTTACAGGATTAATTATATCACGATTGGTCTATGGTACCGTGGTATATCACATTGCCGTCCCGAGCGCGCTAAAGATGCTAGATCACGTCCACCATCTGGGTATCTGTCTGGCCACTCGCGCATTTAGAACAAGCCCCTTCGAAAGCCTATACGTAGAGTCAGATGAGTGGTCACTCCATTTTCAGAGAACGTACATCAGCTTCACCTATTTTCTGAAAGTGCACTCTAATAAAAAAAAACGTGTTCCGCAACCACTAAGGACTTGACGTGTGCAACACTTTTTCGTAATAGACCCTCCATGGAACTACCTTTCTCATTGCGTGTGAGAAAACTTAGCGAAGAAATGGATGTTCCAATTCTCGAACACCGCCTAATGTCTCCAGCTAAGCTATTACCGCCCTGGGTGTGGCAGGTGACAGAATGTGATGTATGCTTTGTAGAGGCCGCAAAGCACGCTGCTGAGCTCGAAATTGCTATGCATTTCAGTGTACTTCAAGTACTCCTGCTCCGAATTCTACACAGACGCATCAAAATCTCATGCTGGCGTATCTTACGCTGCTGTTCGTCCCTCTTTTTCTAAATCTGACGTATTGAACTCCCTATCAAGTATCTTCACTGCAGAAGCCTATGCAGTACTGTCTGCGGTAAAACATAAAAAAATGAAATCTTGACAGAGCAATCATATTCGCAGACTCGTTAAGAGGAAGCTTTAGCTCGAGTGCTCCTATCTAAATACATGTAAAAGGAGAATTCGTTTTTCTCGGCAACCACTGCACCAAAGTTGACGAGGTTTGTTGCATTTAAAAGACAAAATTAAAATCTAGTGACTGTTGGTTTCGAATTTTTGAGTTAGGTCGTCAATTTTTTATTAAAAATTGGCAAAAATCGTAAATTTTCAAAAAACGAAACTATCAAGTTTACAACTCTGTAACTCAACCACTAAAAATGATAATACAATTCTGTGGATTGTATCTAATAGTACATCTAAAGCGGACAAAATTGATATGTTACACATGAATATAAAAAAATTTAATCATAGGGAAATACAACTTTTGCAAAACCGTTGTAGCCAACGTAACAAATTCACGTAAGATGTAAAATGACATATTGAATTTGTCCGCTTTGAATGGTCTGATGGATGCCGTTTGCAGAACCGCGATATCAGTTCTTGATGCAGAGCTATGAATTTGTAAACTTCGTGCTTCTATTTTTTTCAAACGGTCAAATATTTGAAAATCGTTTTAAGAAAATTCAAGTCCTAAATCGAAATTCCGCTTCCAACAGTCACTAGAATTTAACTTTCTCTTTCAAATGCAACAAATTTCATCAAAATCGGCCCAGGGGTTATCTCACAAAAACGTTTTTGCATTTTACATGTATTTGAATAGGCCGCGTCGGAGTTGGGTCCGAGATAAAGCTTCCTCTTAAGTCTTGTAGAAGCAATATCGTCTTTACAAAAGAATACAAATCCTGTTTTTATTGAACTTTACTCAATCTTGTGCAACATTTATTTATCTCATAGACATGTAGTGATATGCAGGGCTCCTTGCCGTAGAGGAATCGAAGGTAATGTGCTTCCCGACGAAATCGCCAAATCAATAGCATCGCAAGGTATTCTTTCTGCTGCTGTCCCTGCCACAGATATGAAGCCTTTCCTACGAAACAAACTGCGAAAACACTGACAACGCTTGTGGGATGCTGAAACGAGCGATAAGCTTCACGTGATTAAGCCGAAGTTACGTTTCTGGCCCCCAACTACAAAAACACGAAAAGTAGCTGTCCTATCCACTAGACTCAAAATAGGACACACATTTGGCACTCATAACTTTCTCTTGACTGGTAACGGAGCCTCTAACCTGTGGTAGATGTGGTTACAGGCTGACCATCCTCCACGTCTTGCTGGAGTGTCAGGAAGCCGAAACAGACAGGAAGAAACATATTCCTCTTGTATACCGCTGTTGTGTCCCTCTTCATCCGGCTATGTTCCTTGGTGAAGGACCGCTATTTAATACCAAAGCAGTCATCGCTTTCTTGAATGATGTTGTTCTACATGTTATAAGCCCATTAAATTCGTAGCGCATCCTCTTTCCACAGGATGCCGCTATCATAGCTGTTTTGTACAGCGCATGCCTCTAGGCCCTTGTGTTTCAAGGGCTCTGGTGAGGCAGTAGTGCTCTAGCCAACTTTATCATCTCACATATTTTGTATATTGCAACGTTCGTTCGCAATGCATTTTAATGCTCATAGTGCACGTCATTAGTCATTGCCATATTCTTATTACACGTAGATTTTGCGCAATTTACACTACTATTTTAGGCCCCTTTACAGCCACGTCACAGCAACTTCACAGAACTTATCTATCCACTGCGAACTCATTAACACTGGCTTGGCGCTCTTTGGACATACCTGGCCCTTGCACCACTAAACATCACACATTCATTCCTTCTGTTGCGACACATGGCTTATGAAACTAAGCATTAAGAAATGTAAAGCAATGAGGGTGTCTCAAAAAATTGACCAGCCCACTTCTAAAGGCTCTGAACTTAACGGTTGCCCTCTTCAGTTCGTCGACAGGTATAAGTATCCAGGCGTCCATATCACTAAAACCTGTCTTGCCAGAAACATATCCATCACGTTATTAACAAAGCTAACAGTACCCTTGGTTTTCTTCGCCAGAATTTCCGCCTCGCTCCCGTTCCGTTGAAACTATCACTATACAGAACACTCGTGCGTTCTAAACTCGAGTACGCTTAACTCATATTGGACCCGTACACTAGCTCACTAGCCTAGTCCTTAGAATAAGCTCAAAACCGCTCAGCTAGGTTTATCCTCTCTAACTATTATCGCTTAGCCAGCCTTTCTAGCATGGAAGAACAGCTTGGCCTACCTCTCCTTTCTACTAGATGTCGAATTTCCCGCTTATGTCTGTTTCATAAAATGCACTACACTAATAATGACCTAAAAATGACACTTGCTTCGCCTCCAAGCCATTTGTCATCCCGTATCGATCATCGAATGAAGGTTGAGGTGCCTCAGTGTAAAAGCAATGCATACCTCGAAGCCTTCATTCCGAAAACAATTCAAGACTGTAATCGCATTCTCGCCTCCATTGTCGCTATCACAGATCATGATGTGTTCAAGTCGGCAACCTGTGATCGCGTGCTGCCTCATTAGCCTCTTTTTTTACTATTGCCACTCCTCTCTGCATGTCTGTACGGCCTTGAGAGTATTTAAATGAAATGAAAAAAAACTATGACGTCACTGAGAACTGGCGCGACAACTTCAAAGCATGCAGCGGGCCGCCTGTCTTTCGACGTTATGTCTTTTCTCGCTTACCATGCCTCGTCTCACGGCAAATATGAATTCCTTGGTATAGTGTAGAAGCCTGGATTACTGATACAGCGCCCCCTATTTTATTTTTTTCTCTGTAGGGATTGTTTAAGAGAACGTTAGAGAAAGATATTGCTACGGAACAGCCGCCACAGTGTGGCTGCACTGAGGAGAAGGAAGACGACGTGGCCACCGCTTGATATAGCGTCGCCATCATTGCCACCGCTTGTCTACGTGTAAATATATTGTAGACTCGTACGTCAGCTACACGTAACATTAATTTGGTGGAGGCGGACGTTCCCCGTACCCGTCATGGAGCTTCGCAGCGGTCGCCACGGCGACAGTGCAACTTCGGCTCCTGCTGGCGGCACTTCCTCTACGCAACCGTCTCCGCCTGCAGCCCCGACCTACGTCGCCATTTCCCCACCTCGGGATCCTGGTGTTTTCAACGGAGTCGGCAGTCCTGATGTTGACGACTGGCTCCGCTTATACGAACGTGTCAGCACCAGTCACAGGTGGGATTCGACTATTATGCTCGCGAACGTTGGTTTCTACCTCGACGGAGCTCCACTTGCATGGTTCCAGACTCACGAATAGGAGATCTCGAGCTGGGATCTCTTCAAAGAGAAGCTCCGCGACCTTTTTGGCAATCCCTTCGGTCGTCAAGTCAATGCCAAGAAAGCCCTAGCCACACGTGTACAGACGTCGACCGAGTCCTACGTGTCCTACATTCTCGACGTCTTGGCCCTTTGTGCCAAGGCTGACCCGACCATGTCTGAGGACGATAAGGTAAATCACGTCCTCAAAGGGATTGCTGACGACGCCTTCAATTTACTGGTGTTTACCAACGTCACCAACATCGATACGATCCTCAAGGAGTGCCGCCGTCTTGAGCATGCTAAAAGCCGCCGGTTATCCCAGCACATCACGCGACTTCCCAACACAGCTGCTACGTCATCCTGTGACGACCTCTTCCACCAGCCGTCGCGATGTGACAACTTGACCCGCATTATTCGTCGTGAGGTCGAAGCGGCACAACCGGCGGCCCCTTCATTTCCGTCACCTGATCATTCTCCGGTGACAATCTCCTTGATCCAGGCCATCGTCCGTCAAGAGTTATCCAACGTCGGCCTGCACTCCATTCGTTCCGCATGCTCGGAACCTCTCTCTCCACGCACGGCCCCACCGCGCCCTTCTTACTCTTATGGACAGCGCAACCCCTCCGAACGGCGAACCGTGGACGACAAGCCGATCTGTTTTAACTGCCGACGCATTGGACATGTCGCTCGCCACTGCCGCAGCCGCTGGACTTCCCCCACACGCCATTCTCCTAATTACCACCCTCGCCCCTCTAGTGCGTCCTTTTCCTTCGCCCCTTCTATGCCCACCCCATCATCTGACCCTGCGACGCCTTTGACACGACCCCGCTACTCCCGCTCGCCTTCTCCCTCCCGTCGTCAATCTCGCTCGCCCCCGTCTCGCCGTGCTCCTTCTCCGACCTACTCGCCGCACCCCCGACCGGAAAACTAGACAGCGCAGCTTCTGGAGGTGAAGCTGCAAAGACGACATTGGCTCAAAATCCTCGCTTCACCTTACCGACGAACAAGAATCTTTTGGACGTTCTCGTCGACAATGTTCCTGTGTGCGCATTGATTGACACCGGGGCGCATGTGTCCATTATGAGTGCTGCTCTTCGCCGTCGGCTCAAGAAAGTTCTGACGCCTGCCCCGAACCGATTTGTACAAGTCGCCGACGGAGGGACTGTCGCTATTGTTGGCATGTGCTCTGCCCGACTCACCATTGCTGAGAGACACACCGTCGTTCTCTTCACCGTCATCGAGCATTGCCCTCACGAACTCATTCTCGGTCTGGATTTTCTTGCCCATCATTCTGCCCTCATTGACTGTTCGGCCGGCTCACTTCGCCTTGACTTGCCTCTTCTTGCCGACCCTGTGGACCCGCCTCCCAGCCATCGGAGCTGCATAGATTTTATTCGCCTACCACCTCACTCTATGACACACGTAGACTTGTTGTCCTCACCAGCTGTACCTGACGGCAATTACGTGGCCGCACCAATTCCGGCCGTTATGCTTACACATGGTGTTATCGTGCCGCACACTGTGCTGAAAATTACTGGTAACCGCACCTGCCTTCCACTCGTCAATTTCGCGCTAACCGCGCAAGTTCTGCCTCAGGGGATCTCCTTGGCTATAATTCGCGCTTTGCAGGATGATGAGGTCGAGCCATTCACAGTGGAAGATCGTTACAGCTCAGCCCATACCGTGACGTCATCGCACAGTACTGACGTCGACATGAAGAAGATGGTCTCCTCTGACCTTACACCTGCTCAAGCTGCAGCCCTTTGCCGCGTTCTTGAAGGCTATCGCGACATTTTTGACTTTGACAATCGACCCTTAGGTCAAACGTCCGTCGTGACCCATCGCATAAACACTGGCGATGCGAACCCTATTCACCGTCGTCCATACCGTGTTTCTGCGTCAGAACGAGCTGTTATCCAACAGGAAGTCAAAAAGATGCTTGCCAAGGACATTATCGAGCCTTCCTGTAGTCCCTGGGCTTCTCCCGTCGTACTTGTCAAAAAGAAGGATGGAACGTGGCGTTTTTGTGTAGATTATCGCCACCTGAACAAAATCACAAAAAAGGACGCGTACCCTTTGCCACGTATTGACGACGCTCTAGACTGCCTGTACGGTGCCACTTATTTTTCTTCTATCGGCTTACGGTCCGGATACTGGCAGATATCCGTCGACGACATGGACAGAGAGAAGACTGCATTTGTTACCCCTGACGGCCTTTATCAGTTCAAGGTGATGCCTTTCGGTCTCTGTAACGCGCCCGCCACCTTCGAACGAATGATGGACTCTTTGCTTCAGGGGTTCAAGTGGTCCACCTGTTTGTGCTATCTGGACGACGTCATCGTTTACTCACCCACATTTGACACGCATCTAGACCGCCTTTCAGCGATTCTTGACGTGTTCCGCCGCGCCGGTCTCCAGTTGAACTCGTCAAAATGTCACTTCGCTCGCCGCCAAATCACCGTCCTTGGACACCTCGTGGACGCCAGAGGCGTGCGACCTGACCCGGACAAGATTCGCGCCGTTACGAACTTTCCTGTTCCGAAGTCTACCAAGGACGTTCGCAGTTTCGTAGGGCTGTGCTCATATTTCCGACGCTTTGTGAAGGATTTTGCGACCATCGCCCGTCCCCTTACCGACCTCTTGAAGAAAGACGCCCTATTTTCTTGGGGACCTGACCATGCCGCATCTTTTTCGCAGCTCACTACTCTCCTTACCACGCCTCCAATTCTGGCCCATTTTGACCCGTCTGCTTCAACGGAAGTTCGAACTGATGCCAGTGGTCACGGCATAGGAGCAGTATTAGCACAACACCAGCGTGGACATGATCGCGTTATAGCCTATGCCAGCCGACTTCTATCACCCGCCGAGCGCAATTATTCAATCACAGAGCGCGAGTGCCTCGCTCTTGTGTGGGCTGTTGCCAAGTTTCGCCCATACTTGTACGGACGCCCCTTCTGTGTCATCACTGATCACCACGCGCTCTGCTGGCTATCCTCACTCAAGGACCCCACGGGACGACTCGCTCGCTGGGCGTTACGCCTGCAAGAATATACCTTCTCCGTGGTATACAAGACGGGACGCTTGCACCAGGATGCCGATTGTTTGTCCCGCTACCCCGTCGACGACCCGGCTGATGCGGACACCATCACTTGCGTTTTCTCTGTGTCCAAGTTGCTCGAAATCGGCAATGAGCAACGCCGCGGTCCTTCCTTACGAGCCCTCATCGACCATCTGGAGTCAACGCCTGGCGACGCCTCTCTCCGGATGTTTCTCCTTAAGGAAGGGACACTATACCGCCGCAATCTCGATCCACACGGCCGTGACCTTCTGCTCGTAATTCCATCCCACTTGCGGTCGACTGTCCTCCAACAACTTCACGACGCTCCCGTGGCTGGACACTTGGGCGTCTCGCGCACATACGACCGTGTACGCCGTCGCTTCTTTTGGCCGGGTCTCGCTCGCTCCGTGCGGCGCTACGTTGCCGCTTGTGAGCCCTGTCAGCGCCGGAAGAAGCCCTCCACACCTCCAGCTGGATGTCTTCAGCCGATCGACATCCCACCGGAACCCTTTTTCCGTGTTGGTCTAGACCTTCTTGGACCGTTCCCTCTCTCGGGCTCCGGAAATAAATGGGTCGACGCGTCGCTACTGATTATGCTACGCGGTACGCAATCACCAGAGCCCTCCCGACAAGTTGTGCTACTGACGTTGCTGACTTTCTGCTCTATGACATCATTTTAGTGCACGGTGCCCCGCGCCAATTACTCACTGACCGTGGCCGCAGCTTTCTGTCGGCAGTCGTCGAGGACATCCTCCGCTCCTGCTCGACTAAGCACAAGTTCAGCACGTCCTACCACCCACAGACCAACGGCCTCACGGAGCGCCTCAACCGGACCATCACCGACATGCTATCCAAGTACGTCGCGACCGACCACCACGACTGGGATCTTCACTTACCATATGTGACGTTCGCGTATAATTCATAGCGTCACGACACCGCCGGCTATTCACCATTCTATCTCCTATATGGCCGAGAACCCGCGTTGCCCTTGGACACATTGTTGCCCTCGGCCACACGTTCAACCACTGACTACGCCCGCGACGCGATCGCACACGCCGACCACGCGCGCCAGCTCGCCCGCACCCGTCTCGAGGCCTCGCAGGAGCATCAGAGACGCCTCTATGATTGCCACCATCGCGACGTTCAATTTACTCCGGGTTCTCTGGTGCTTCTCTGGTCCCCCATTCGACGTGTGGGCCTTTCCGAAAAGCTGCTGTCCCGCTACACTGGCCCATACCGTGTGGTGCGACAAGTGACCGATGTCACGTATGAAGTCATCCCCGCCAGCCTCTCAGCGTCATCGTCGGCTGCAAGTGACATCGTTCACGTGGCGAGACTAAAGCCATATCACACACCTTTCGCCGCGGATGTGTAGATTAAGCACCGGGACGGCGCTTCTACTGCCGGGGGTGATGCTACGGAACAGCCGCCACAGTGTGGCTGCACTGAGGAGAAGGAAGACGACGTGGCCACCGCTTGATATAGCGTCGCCATCATTGCCACCGCTTGTCTACGTGTAAATATATTGTAGACTCGTACGTCAGCTACACGTAACAATATTTAACCAAGTTAGATCTATGGATTATTCCTCTAGAAGACTGTCATCGTTTTCAATGGCAGTATTTCACTTTGTTGCGTAAAAAAGATTGCAGCCGAAGGTCCCACTGCTGCTCCTAAATTTGAACCGCCCGCGCGAAAACGGACAAGTTGACCAAATTCCCGCGTGACCTCCCTCTCTACCGCTGCCTGTGGATAAGCCAGTGCTGACGTCGTGTGAGAGACGCCATTGCCCGCAACAGGATGGCACTACTGCGATCTCCCTATTTCATCGTTTGTCGCTTACAAAAGCTGTGCTCTCGGTACAAGTGCCGAATTTATTATTACAGTAGCCGAATATTTCACTCTAGCTGGACTTAAAGGGCCCCTGAAACGGTTCGGACAAATTTTGTAGACGCGTAGGGTACAGCTTAAGTAGAACATTCGCACCACAATTTAAGTGAAGCGTTACGTATTAATGGAGGTACAAGCGATTAGAAGTTACCCTCCTCCCTAGCCATGCTTTTCCTCCTCAACTCGTTCGCCGAGCGAGCAGGGCTAAGCTCCGCCTTCACTGGTTCAGCGTCACGATGCGACGTCACATCGTCCACTTCCGGTTGTTTCGGAGCCCGCCCCCGCCCGCGCGAGACCGCTCCGCTAGCCCCTTGGCCGTCGACCCCACGCGAGAGCTATCGAAGCAGCGTGCGTTGCGAGCATTCTGTCGTAGCGCCGAACGTGTCTTGTATTCCGGTAACCACAGGCAAGCTGGTCATTTCGGCAAATGACTGTAGGCATAAACTCAAGCTGATGAAGGAACAAGCGTAGACGTACGTGAGCGGCCTGATCGGTCTGCACGGTCCATACACTTGTTGGTGCAGAGCTTAACCAGCCAAACAAAGCGCTACTATTGCTCTAACCAAGTGTAAAACATTTTAAACATTTATAAAAACAACGTGTTCATGATTACACTCCTGCGAAAAATACACACCAGCAGCAAAGAAGAATACACTTCGTTGCTGCTACTGTGTATGGTTGAGCTCTGTGCCACCAGGTGGCTGCACCGTGCAGACCATTCGCATTTGCCCTTCTGCTCATCTCATGGCTCATCCCGTTACGGCAAAGTCAAGCGGTCAGACTCTGTCCCCTTGCGCTTGCGTTTTCCCTAATACCGGACTCGCGAAACGCTATTGCGTTAGTAATCTTCCGGTGTAAAGTGACGGCCACAAACGCGCAAATCCTGGCGCCGATGGGATAGCGGCAGTCCGATGCGCAGCAGCCAGTTCGCTCGTACGCTGCCTTGCAGAGGGACACGATGTCGCAGCTTGACATATTGCCAGTCGCTACGTTTGCAGTACACAAGGCAACAAAGTCGAATCATAGTGCTCGCGAAAAGACTGAGACCGACTCTGACCGCGGAGCTCTCTTCAAAATGGAGTCATTTGTAACACAAGCAGACGACACACGCTCTGTGCCGGAAGTGCTTAAGTGTACTGAAAAATTATTCTTGTGCATTCTCTTTATGTTATTTTCTTTTCATAAAAACAAATTAACTAACATTCCAACTATTACGAAGATCATTTGTTCACCATAAAATTGGAAAAATTATCGATCACGCGCCCTTGTCAGCCAATCGCATAGCTCGCCCCACTGACGTCGTATGGGTGATTTCGGTCATATGGGTAGGGGCGGCTTAAAATTCCGCCGAGCAGTGTGCTGCGATCGGCAGCGATGCGCATATTTAAAACCTTATAATAAATTGCACGCTTTACGCGGAGCACTTAGATGTGTCAATTAATGATCAGAAGGACCTACTCTAACGACTCAATACGTTTGTAGAAAATCGTCAAAAGCGTTTCAGGGTCCCTTTAATATTTTCCATTAGTGCGCTTTTTACGTTTTTTTTTTCACAACTGGAGGCTACGTTGCTGTCCAATCAAGATGGTGGCTGAGGATCCTGGAAGCTCTGTGGGAAGTATACGTCTGCTCCAAATAGTTCGGAACTGTGCTCTTCAGTCATGACAGAGGCGTCTGCTTATAAATGTGAGTAATTTATGGTATTTTAGACCACGAATAACGCAGAGATTTGCTCTACGATGCACTGGTTGTTTCTGAAGCGCAGGGGGGCTGTTTTGAATCCGTTCGCCAAAATCGTTTCGCAAAATGGTTTTAAAAAAAATAACAGGATGACAGCCCGTTCATGCAAGCCGGAAGAAATACGCGTCGTAGAGATGGCGCCTGCGGCTGCAGGTTTTCTTTCTTGGAAATGCATTCATTGATTCAGTCAAGGTTGTAGTGTAGCGTAGCGATTGTAGCGCCTTTCTCGCGGTTGTAGAAAGGCGCTTCCTATTGGGTACGTCTGCGAGCTTCCGACGCAAACAGTACTTCACAGTGTCCCGCAGAACGACGGTTATTGCCGTCATCCGTGATCTAATAGCGTAGTACGTCCTTGCCTTTCGCAGACCCAAGAAATAGTCTGCCCTTTTTGTATCGGTACGTGCTTGTTGGCTACGATAAAGGTGCGTTATATGCATCGTCTAGAGTGAGCAAATGACATCTGCCTTTAGCTGCTAAGGAAGTGGTATCTTGATTACAATTAAACGAGTATGCAAAACACTAGGTGACATTGTAAGACGAAACCATACGATTGGTGTTTGATTAAATCGTTACGGACAGACGTGCGTTGCGTGTGCTTTCCAAAGAATGACACTTAATTGTAGGCTCTAGGGAAGCCTGGTAAACTTTTCCGTTATTGTTGTCTTCGTTTGTGACATGCGAGATCAATGCACATATGTTACGTGTTTGGTTGCGTGCAATCAACACAAGATATTGCGTATTACTTAAACAACAGTAGCTATACATGACGATGTTTGTTATAAACCCAGAGTTAACATAAGGAACTGCGTCAAAGTAATTTGAGTATCTCATTGACTTGCAGACGAATTACTCAAGATGCAGGGCAGCACGGGGCCACACCCAAACAGTACCGTAAGAAATGGCTCAACCTGTTGAATAAATACAAGTTAATTAAAAACTTCCAGCAGCAGTGCTGATAAGTGTCAGATGAACTTGCTGCGCAGCCTTCTGGATCTGCGGGGAAGAATAGAATTATACGCGCAACTGTCGCACGACGGTTGTCAGTGCGCTCGAAACCGAAACTGGGAGCCTATCGCGCGCGCCAGTGCTAGCCTTAATAGTGGTGAGTAGCCAGCGCAATGTGGCTCCGTAGCCAACCTACTCTACCGTGTCCCACGTTGTCGCACCAGGCGCGGCTACGCGCGCGCGCGCGCGGTGCTCTCCCAGTTTCGGTTTCACGCGCCGCGACAGCCGAAATTCGTCGTGCCACAGTCCCGAGGGCAATCGGATTTTTTTCCGGGATCCAAAAGTTGAATGACTTGTAGGGAGAGCTCGCTTCATTTTCCCGATTGCGATGAGCCCAGTGAAACTAAATGTTTAACAGGTAATTCCTGGATTTTCGATAACTAGCAGCTAATCCGTATCACCCGTTAACCCATGATCGCCTCCGCTGACGGTATATATCCGTCTCCTAAGGAACCGTTATTATGGCTATGTTTTCAATACTACCTAAAGTCTTCCGTTTAAACATCCGATATAACTATTTCTTGGTTTGTTTCTCTCCTAAGGATTTAAAAAATCGACCAAGTGGAGCTGGCAATAAGGAGGGCGAGCTCCTGTGGCCGCTTTTTTGACCTCGTGGGTTCTATAATGTCAGCGAGGGCGATAATAACGCCACCCCGGCTAATTGCATCCCTACCGACATACTAGGGTGCGGAAAATGTAGGAGGCACTGCGAGTACCTTAATGCTGTACTGTTGTGACCACATCATTCTTTTTTTCGAAAGTTGTAGTGCTTTTCCAAATATTTTTAATTATTAGTAGTTCGTCATTGCTCGTGACTTATAGCGGAGACATATGCAACCATGTTTAAAGTAAGGAACTAATGCAGACGCACTGTACTGTCTCTAGCATTATGTAGTACGTATATACACTTTACACAATTAGGACGAGAACAGCCTAAAGTAATGTAAGTAAACTTTCATACATACCGTGACAAAGAAATTAGGCTATCTATAATCGATATCAGGTAGCAGCAGATTTGAGCGGCAAAGCAGCGTTTGCATGCATCTGCTGTTGCAGTCTAAAAGCATGTTGTGACGCCATCCCTTAGTGGCAGCATACTCGTTCGTGTGCTTTTATGGTGTCCATCCTTTGATACTTGAAAGACAATCTGTCATCTCATATAGTTTATCAGCTGGGTACCATGGTACACCAGAGGCTATTTTATTCATCCTGGAAAATATATGGCAAAATAATAGTTTTTCTCTTACAACAGGTAGCGTCTGTTTTGAACCCACTAGTTAATTTCTTTTTTTTTAGATGTAGAAACACGGGAAGGTATGCTAATTTATATAGTGCTGTGTTATTGAAAATGTGCCTATAGACTGCTTTTCTACAAAAACATGGTCCCCAATCACCAGTAATTGGTATGAAGAACAGTGCAATTCGTGAAGGTTATGGATTTGGTTGCACAAACCAGTTTCACTTGCTCCGTGCAGGATGGTTAGCCATCGGCGAAAAAGCATGGACGTGACGACACAACCCAGAAGGAAAACGTTATGGAGCGCATCCGTGCCAATGTGGTGAAACAGACAGAATTGATGGGGGTGCATTTTCTGATTATTTTCATAAAGAGACCTCGTCAGCCACTAACACTCATGCTGTATGCACTCTAGAGTTAGGCTAACAGAAGCGACTCTTAGCTTCTGCCATTTTTTTTTCGCAAGTGTTTTATTTTTTAATAAACTACTTGGTATGAAAAAAAGTTATCTTCTTGCTCATTGCACTTATGAGTGTTCGAAATGTCAGATATTCTGACAAAAATTTCTAGAGAGGATGCAAGGCAGTCAATGTACCCTAATGTACTTCTCAACAAAATTCAGAACATATATCATTTTGTTTCATTTCTCACACACTGTATATTATAATTAACTTTGCATGACCATTTCACGACGATGTTCTACATTTACTAATTTCGTTGTAGTAATGTTAAACTAGCTGTGTATGCACTTTTGTTTCCATTTATGAAAGAGAAAACAGCTTGGATGTTTTGCAATAGGCACACTGTAGGGATCTGGCGTCATTGCATAAGTGCTGCATACACTTAGCTTTTGCACATCCTAAGCGTGTTTACCATTCGTGTATTCTAGTACAGGCCTGGACACAATTTCGTGTAATACAGTCGAACGCACTTATAGCAATATTCAAGTGCCACGAAAATTCCATTGTTATAACCGATAATTGTTATAACCGAGTTGCATGGGAAAAAAAGAAAAAAAATGTGGGATGGAATAGCTGTTCCAAGAAAACTATAGTGGCGGGGAGGCCAGTTCTCCTCCCCACCATCCGGCTTCTGATTGTGTTGACTCGTTTAGCTGTTTAACTACGCTTAATGGGCGCTACGATCGCGTTTTGTTAACAAGCCGCGGCTGTCGGCGTTTAAGAATGGCATTGCTATAACAACTGCAAACAGAGGTCACGGGCGGCAAGTGACATGCCAGCTCCGCCGAGACATCGCTTCTGCGGCCCCAAAAGACGCCTTTTAAAGAAAATGCGTGAAGATTGCCGCGGCAGCATCTCAGCTTGAGAAATCCAGAAGAAACGCTGGGACGAGATCGCCACAAGCATCTCGCGACGTACTTCCCACTGGCTTGCACGAGAAAACCGCATGTCCGTAGGCCTTGCTTGCTTTGCGCGAAGCTTGCTGACATTCTTCTTCAAAGCATCCAGGTGCTCCACGTAGTGAAGCGGAAGGTCCCTCGCGAAAACAAGCCTATGAGGGACTTAATCAAATACAGGACCCCCCGTGGAGACAGTGTTGAGGCAGACTGGCCTACCGCGTCAGCGCTGCCCTTGTGGCCGTCGCTATCCGATGCAAGCACGTTCGCGACAATTGTCTCATCAGTTGAAAGCACTTCGTTTCCAAATCTATAGCAGTGCGCTTTCTTTTCACCGGCAACGTCGTGCATTGCCGATGATCAGCGGGCGGATCAGCCATGTTCCGTTTCGGCGGCGAGTCAAACGAGGCTGAGAAACTACGTCGCCAGGAACGACTTCGACGCAACGAATAAAGACAAGCACGAGCGACTTCATCCTTTAGCATAATTGCGCAGAATGAGGGCGCAGTCATAGGCCCAGCGAGCAATTTGGGAGCAGTGCCGGCAGCGTTGTCAACGCAGTTGGGGCGGTCCGTTCGTGTTTCGGAGGGTGGCGCGGCGCAGAGCTATGGGCGCAACCCAATCCTGTTCGGAGGGGTGGAAGGGCAACGGCAGAGATTCGCGCAGCGGTAGTTAGGCTGGCGCGCGATCGTGCAGCGGCTCGCATTTCACTTCTTTTTCTTTTCAAGGATTTCGCATTCCATTACCTTTCGGCACGAATACCCAGCAGCCAGACTTCATCGTTGTAACCGATAATGCGGCATGGGGAAATTCTAGTAAGCGGGTTATTTCTTCATAGAAAACATACGAAAGTTGATGGTGCGCAGCAGCTTTTTATTGTTATAACCGACATATTGTTACAACCGGTATCGCTATACGTGGGTTCGACTGTAGCGAGTTTATTTCATTTTTATTATTGTTTAACTTCGATGTTTCAATAAAAGTAACTCATGACAGTGTTACACTAACACAACATGGTATACGACACCATATCAGTTTTCAGGGGGGAATCAAATAAAGCCTTGCCAATTGCAAGGGCACATTGATTTGTCTTTCTAAATGAAAGCATGACGACTTTGTCCTTCAGCCAGTCAAACAGCGTGCCTTGGACGACCTTATAGTAGTCACGATTTCCAGATGGCACTGGACTCCTTTGTACTGCTTCTGGATCCTAGGATGACGCTTCCGTGTCATACTCCAGGTCGCCAGCACCCATGCTGTCCTCTACAAGCTCCTCAGAGCCTGTCACCCATCGGTATGCACACAATGTGCATGGCTGCGCGTGCAGCAACATCCGGTGCATTGCACACAGGCGCTTATAATGCCTTTGTGAACACCGATCACCAGCAATCTTTCATCAGACCAAAGTGCGCTCAGCAACTGAACGTGCTCTTGCATGGGGCGTAGTTCCCGCAGTGTAGTTCAATGAGGCGGGTTACGTCTTTGTATGCTGTTGACAGCATGATGGCGTAGCACGTCCCTAACAACACGTTTAATGAGCCATTTCATTTTATTTCGCAAAGGTATGACGAAACAAAACGTAAGGGGGATGCTAGCCACTTGTCTCTCCTATCTTGAATGTACGATTGCTAAGAGGCCAGTAGAGTCGCAAAGGTCAGGTATCCCGTGTGGCCTGGAACCTGCAAAGAAGGTATGGCCGCATGGAAACAGAAGCCTTTGGCAGCCGCATCTTCAGTGTGACCACGACGCTTCTTCCCTCTTTTCCTTTCTGCAGTAGCCTTGGGTTCTCCTTCAGAAGCGGCTTCAGCTGCGTCCAGAGTTTCAGACGGGTTCTCCGCACCGGCCATTGGTTCTCCCTCCGCAGTTGTGAGTATCTCGGCTGTTGCCCGCTGGGAAAGAATAGATGTCACGTTTCAATAAAGGGTTTTAACTTGCCCTTGTGCGACCGTTACATCAAAAGAGGTCATAGGATTTACTGTTACTACAGGATAATAGAAGGAAGCGCTCGGTAAATTAAATTAAATTCTGGTGTCTTAGGTGCGAAAACCACAATTTGATTAAAACGGACGCCATAAGGGGAGACTACGGGTCGACTTTGAGCCCATGCGGTTGCCTAACGCGCACTTAAATCTAAGTACATGCACATTTTTTTGCATTTCAGTCCCATCGAAGTGCCATCACTGCGGCTGGGATTGAACATGCAGCCTTGAGCTCTGCTGCACAACGCAATAGCCACGGGCTTCCGTGGTAGGTGCAGGTGGTTGTTACCTACACGTGAATCCAGCCTTGTAAAGGCATGCCGGCAAATGCAAAGATGGGGCTCTTGCCAAAGCTATACATATCGCCACTAACGTTTCACAAGCAGCACTGGACTCATAAAAGAGAAAAGCACAGCGAATGGGTGACATCTTAAAAGGCTAAGCTCTACTAAAATACGTTCGCGTTGCTCATGAATAGCAAGTCTGTTCTCTATGCAAAAAAAAAAGAGAGAAAGGATTCAAAGATACCTTAACACAGATTATAAGGGCGCCATCTTTACGATAACCGATTGGTACAACATAGTCGCAAATGTACTGGATGCTTTTAGTTCTTGATGCTTTGGCTGAGCGCAGGGTCACACGTCGCGCGCAGCTGGTTCTGGGCATATCGGTAAGATAATCTCAAGAACTACGGCAATGTTAAACACAAGAGACTACACTCTCCTGTGGTATCACCACTCAGGTCGTAAGAGACAACTACATCACTATCAGCACATTATGAAGCTGGGTGCAAAATTTTCGATGTTCTTGCTGAAACGTGCGACTGTGTTCTATTATTTGCTCCTTTCTTTAATGTTCCAGCTGTGACGCAAGCGCAATAAATTTACTTTTGCCTATTTCACACCAAGAAAAGTCGAAACAATACTGCTTTCATATACAGCATGTAAGTAGGACTTGACCATACGAATGGATTACACGCTGTGGGCACGTGAAGGCCGGCATCGATGATAACGATGTTACAAGGATGAGTCCAAACACTGGATGGCACATATGAAGCGCGCTCGATCTTTGATCAGATTTTTGCCTTTGGTTATTTTATGTCTCTAGCGAGACAGAGAAAAATTTATTACAGGAACATAGCGGAGACGCGCTCATGGCTACCAGGACCGCATTTTTCAGCCCCATCTTAAAGTTATGGTAAACTAAAATAGACACTGGAAAAGTCAATGATGTCACCATAAGAGTGAACTTGTCTGTTGTTCCAGGAGCATAACTTATTATTCCAACCTAACCTGTATCCCTTTCTGATGCTCCTTCGTAAGGCACTTTAGCAGTCACCGGAATGAAACACATGTAGACGCACCTCTCCCTTCTTCGCTGCCTGTCGACCCACTGGTGTCCCGGGCGCGTCGCGTATGTCGGCCATGACCACTTGTTTTATCTCGTAGGGACGCTCGAGGCACTCCCACGTGACCACGTCCACGAAGCCGCGGGCACGCAACGCCTCGCACGTGCGCTGCACTTGTTCCACGCACGGCGAGAAGGAGCAGAGGCGCCCCCCTGCGGGAAAGACAGGCGGAAAGTGGCACGATCACGACAGGTGGGTTCAGACACTTGTCACCAGAGTGCTAAGACTGCCTGCAAAGGACGCTACAGAGAGAAACACTCGACCATATTAATTTGATAAAGTAATTTGGTTTTTTCACAACTCTATATTCATTAATCATCTGGTACTATGCTCGTTACCCGAAGAGAAAGTTAAGCGTGTGAGGGAGGCCGACTGGGCTAGTTGGTTTCTATTATTCTTCTTCCAAGGGCGTATATTGTGAAGCAGTTATACAGACAGGAAGGAGAGTTAACTTTCAACTGAGGTTAGAATGCGCGTGGACTCTTTGGCGAAATGCAGCAACATTTAATACATATGTGCAATCTGCATATACATTATTCATTCTTATTATTAAATACCGACAATCTCTCACTGAGATTATTACAGAGCTGGAAATAAATACATCAATAAATCAATAAAGATACCCGTGATGCTAGCGATGCAATATGCGCACAATAGGAAATCCTAACCTAACCAATTAGCAAAGGAAAACAAGATATATACAGCACAATACGATACACATTTATTAATCTGGATACATACATACATACATACATACATAGATACATACATACATACATACATACATACATACATACATACATACATACATACATACATACATACATACATACATACATACATACATACATACATACATACATACATACATACATACATACATACATACATACATACATACATACATACAATGTGCTGATCCATGCACCTAAGCACAATGTGCTTGTTTGGCAGATCAGGCAGTTGGTGGAGTCAGCACACGGTTCCCATTTATAGAGAGAAAGGATGTTTTGTGCACTATATGTTGCGCAAGCATGCAGAAAAATGCATTTGAACAAAACGCAACTGAAAGCAAACAACTGACTCAACACCAACTGAATGAACATTGTGAATGAACTTGTGACAGAGACGTGGATAACGACTTAAATGACGTCCCACTGTTGGACAAAACGATATATCTTAAACCTGTGACTGAAGTTGAAATAATGACAATTTTCACAGCTCAATTTTCAACGCTATATTTTGCCCTACATCACTCACATCATTAATCTCTGTATTGCAAATGCTATATTTCCTCATGGAATGCAAGTTGCCCGGTGTTCTGTACTTTTCAAGGGAGATAGGAACCAGTTAGGCAATTACCGCCCAATATCAATACTTCCAATATTCTCAAAGGTATTAGAAAAAGCTCTTCACAAACAATTTACAGAATTTGAATCCAAACATCATATACTCACCAAATCACAATATGGGTTTAGAAAGCACTTTTCAACAGAATTCGCACTCTTAGAGCAGAACGAATATATACTAAAACAATTTGAACAGAACAGTATAGTCTTGGGTATTTTCATTGATTTTACAAAGGCGTTTGACCATATAAATCATGAATTAATTCTCCGGAAGCTTCAACGATACGGTTATCGCGGGCAAGCAGCATCCATAGTCAAATCGTATCTAAAATATCGCCGACAAGCTGTAAGTGTAAATGGCTTCATTTCACAAACTCTCCCTGTCCGCTGCGGTGCTCCGCAAGGAAGTATACTCGGTCCAATTCTCTTCAATCTTTATATCAATGACATCGTCAACGTATTTCCCCTCGCAAAATTTATCATATACGCAGATGATACGAGCATATTCTTATCCGGCGAAAATGCCAATGATCTAATAGATTCAGCAAACTGCATGCTCAAACACCTAGACAAATAGAAACAAAAAAATGCATTGCAAATTAGTGTGAGCAAAACAAAAGCAGTTGTTTTCCGGGCCAAAAATAAAGATGTTGTGTACTTTACTTTTACTTACCTACCTACCTCTTACTTACTTACTTACTTACTTACTTACTTTTACTTACTTACTTTTACTTCTTTACTTACTTTTACTTTACTTACTTTACTTACTTTACTTACTTACTTACTTTTACTTACTTACTTACTTACTTACTTACTTACTTACTTACTTACTTACTTACTTACTCACTCACTCACTCACTCACTTACTTACTTACTTATTTACTTATTTACTTATTTACTTACTTACTTACTTAATTACTTAATTACTTTACTCACTTACTTACTTACTTACTTACTTACTTACTTACTTACTTACTTACTTACTTACTTACTTACAAAACAACCAACCAAATGCCACTGAAAACAATGATCAAATTTTCTCACGTAAGGAAAACGTTCAGGTAATTTATATACAAACTACATTTCAGGCATGCCAGTTTCTAATAGTCTTCATGATTTTCTTTTAAAAAATTAATACAGCAAAGGCTATCATCAAGCTCGTCAAGCACGTCTGGTATGTAGAAGCTCACGTATTTTTAAAACAGTGCATAAAAACACGCCGTGTAACATAGCGCTCTGTTTTCCGCAGTGTGACGTCCTTGTTCACTGCAGTGTTGCAGTTACTTTTGTAATAATAGCCTGTAAGTACCCTGAAGTGAAAAAGCTCATGGATCAGTAACACTCCAAGCACACTGAAGTTTTCTATAACGGCTGATTCTAAATAAGTGCTGTAAGTTACTGTGTTAACTGTTCTTTTTATTACAGAATTTATACCGATGCTCAATTGTTTTTTCCACGGGTTCAGTAAAAAATTGTAACATGGGTTGAGCAACAATATATTAATCTCAGGAACTCCACTCTCGCACTATTTGTGGGAAAAAGGAAAAGCGAAACACGTTATTAGTGAAAAAAAAAATCTTCTAAGGCAAATTTATGTTTGTGGCGCGTTAGTCGGCAAGAGTTTTAGTTAATTATTGTGGGCTTGAACTTGAAGGCATCACGTAACAAGTACAAAAATTTCAGCCTATGCCTTTTAGCTCGGTTAGACAAAGTCGAGTACACACACGCACGCACACACACACACACACACACACACACACACACACACACACATATATATATATATATATACATATATATATATGTGTGTGTGTGTGTGTGTGTGTGTGTGTGTGTGTGTGTGTGTGTGTGTGTGTGTGTGTGTGTGTGTGTGTGTGTGTGTGTGTGTGTGTGTGTGTGTGTGTGTGTGTGTGTGTGTGTGTGTGTGTGTGTGTGTGTGTGTGTGTGTAAGACGCCAACACACAAATAGGCCAAGGGACGAAGGATAAATTAATGGAAATGAAAGTGGATGAAAAAAAAAACTAAACACCTGGCTGCACATGGGGCATGAACCCACGTCTTCGCATGACGCGTGCAATGCCCTTACCAATTGAGCTGCCGCGGCACCACTTTCCGATTCACGATTTATGTTTGTCGACTAGAACTAAACCTTGGGAATGTTAGTCAGCTCCATACTTCACGGCCTTGAGGCAGATGTGGAGCATTCCTTTCTGTCACAAGCGTCACGCGTACGTGATCTTTTTCGGTGAAGGCAACTGGTTAATAAACTCTCACATTCTACCTTAAGGCATGATTACTGCCAGATTCCAGGCCTCGTTATGTAATGAACGAGAATAAAGGAAACCGAGGGCCTGATTTTTATTAGTCCCATAAGAAGACACCAAGGGACGCACAGCACTGGGGAAATTAAATGTGCCTATTATTTGAATTTGAAAAATTATAAATTAAAGAGAATGAAAGTGGTTGAAAAAACAACTGGCCACAGTTGTTTGCTGATCCACATTTATTTCCCTTAATTTCTCGTCCTAATTTACAAAATAAATACATGTAATTTCCGTTTTGCTGTCCTTGTCCTTGTTGGCTTCTTATGATATGAAAAATAAATATCGGGCCCTCGGTTTCTCTTCTTCTCGTTCATTATATATATATATATATATATATATATATATATATATATATATATATATATATATATATATATATTATAGCGCGTGTATATACACTAATTGTGCGTGCGTGCGAGCTCATTTGAAAGCGGTGGCAAGGTTTAGAGCTTTGCTGAAGCTCCTTGGACGGAGTTTTGCCCTCCGTTCACAGCCAGAAAACTGCATGCGCACGGCTTCACAGCAGAGACGCTCGGGTCTTTGCTTACGACACGAAACTTAAGGAAGCAAAGTGGAACGATGCCCTGGCTCCAGCGCAGATCTGAGTGAGCAGAGCACGACGTCCGCTCCGCTTCGTTATTTTTGTTGCCAAACGCATTGCGCGTCTTTTTCCTTTCCACCGCAGCTCCTTCTCCTTTTTTTTTCCCTCACTCGGTTGGCTTTGGCATGACGTCAACGCTTCTTGCCACGCTTAAGGACAAAACATCGTGAAAATCCACTCGGGGTCGAATAAAACTATACAGCACACGCGCTGATTTTTCGTATCCTTGCTTTTCGCGCTGTATTGTTTTAAAGTACAACGAAAGCTCATTTTGGCTGAATTTGGTCTAAGTTAGCCGTATATAAAGAATTTTGCCGAAGCCGCAGGGTTGGTAATTGCACGGATCTTATTGCCAGCCTTAAACAGTACCAAAGCAGACGACGCGTGCACCTGGTGGCCATCGCTATGACGTAAGACCCAGGAAGCCAGCTCCGACATCTTTCAGAGCGCCGACTCGGGCAACTCGGCGATTTTCTCGACCATCTCAAGCTAAAGGAATATTTAGGTTTCCCGGACCTCCCCCGCACCCTTGCCCCCCCCCCCCCCCCCGTCACGCCTCTGATAGCAGCATTGTTCCGCAAATATGAAAATAACGTTGAATAAGCATAAAAGCGCAAAAACGAAACCGAAATTTGACGTATAGTAGCCGAGCGAACGTCTTCGTGTGACGTCACGAGAGGCACATCAGCGGGGGAAAGCGTGCAAGTCATGCCGGTCTCGCCCATCGGGCAAACGAAAGCGGTGAAGAGCAGACGCTCAGCTGATTCGTGAGCCCGCCGGACCTTCGGATGAAAATGTCAGCTGCACCAGCTCTTCGAATTCGATCGCCCCGAAGTTTTTTAGTTAGCCTTTAAGAATACATCCATACATGCAGCACGGATTTTAGCCTTGCTGCCTCATCCCAACCTTCAACGTCAATTTTTACTCTCCACTTTTCTCGTCGCACTAATTCGCTTACCGGCGCAAAGCAACAAAACTTTTGCCTGGGAGGTAGCTGAAAAAATATATATGTCGCGCTTAATATCCCTCGAACTGGCCCAGGCAATTCGGGGAGGTCAGCGCTGAGTGACCACCGAGACAGAGCGCGCGACGGGGGTGCAATAGCGGCCAGTGGTCCGCGCGGCGCCGGAGGGAATGGTCGTGAAAGATCGTGTCGCCCAGAAGGCGCGAGATAAAAACGAAAAAAAAAATTAAGTCGAGCGTGATGAACGAGGCGGGCGTGTGTCCACTCGAGCGGCAAACGAGTTCCCGTGCCTCTCGCACACACCCGGCTGGACGAGGTCTCAATCTGCCCCCAGCCGGGGGGGGGGGGGGGGGGCGAAGCAGCTGCCCGCACACGGTGACGCGCCAGCGGAGCAAGACGTCAAGCTGACTGATTAAGGTGTCCGGCATAAAGGCACACTAAAGGGAAACGCTAGATCAGTTAAGACTGATGAAGTCTTTATTCGGAACTCTTGTGTTCGTCAACCTCGCTAGAAGACGTTGATTTACTAGAACACAAAACGAAAGCCGAACTTCCATTTCTTCTTCTTTCGCGCCGAGAACGCAGCGCCAGTACGTCAGTGTGACATCAGTGATCTCAATGTCTTTCCTGGCTTTCAGGTCGTAGTGACACACTAAAAGCTCCTCGAATGTTGACAAGTTCAGCCTGTGGCTCCTTTATAATGGAATGTAAGAGACATTTAACGCAATGTAAGGCATTTCGATAGGGGGCCAAAAGTACAAAATCATGCTGTGCATAGATTCCGGTGTGCGTTAAAGAAACCCGGGAGGTCAAGAATTAAGCCGCAGCCCTCTACTACGACGTCTTACATAGACGCCCACGTTGTTTCGAGAAGCTGAGCTCCGCGCATGAATCTCCTGCCTCTTTCTCTTTTTTTTTTTCCTAAGCTCTCACCTTTCTATAACATCGTATGCAACAGCCACCCCAAGAAAACTGCCACAAACTCCGACGAAACTGTGCGAGCCAGTTCGCGCGAGGTGGCGCAGACGTCGCCACCGCGTCGTGATTGTAGGGCGCGGCGAACGCTGCATGCATGCTCTATCGAAGAGAGACGACAGCGCAACGCCGGCTCCGGGGCGCGATGGGTGTGGTTATCTACGCTAGAGTCAATAGAAAAGCCAGTGACTCTAATCTACGGTGCTGCACCTGTACTCCTGCGGACCTTTTCCTCGTTTGTGACAGCTTCTAAATGATATGCGCTCCGCCAGATTCGTATGATACCACCCGAACCAAGCGACGCCATCTCGAGTTAACTAATATCGTATACGGTTTAGTAAACTCCCAAAGCCATTCGTGGGCTTTCAGAATCAATTAACAGATCCCGAAGAACTAGAAAGCGCTGAAGGTGCGTGGCCGGGTTAGTTGGTAATCCGTAACCAGACAAAAAGAAAATTGCAGATCCAACGCACGCGTTGGACGAAGCGAATCTCCTGCGACGCAAGAGCTTCATTAAATGTTTTAGAATTAATTTCGATGTGTACAAATTGTCCTTATCTTCAACCAACGCAAAGCGTGATCTCGCGATATATGTTTACCCTCACGCACTACACCGTTCGCAGGCTGTATGCCGAAATGCAAACACCAAATTTGGCGGATCCGCAGTGTCAGTGGACGGCGCACGGACATAATACGCGGACGGTGTCGATGCACGGTGGTTGTCGAGGAAAGAATGGGTAGACAGAGGTGGGCGCGCGCTGAAAAACTACGACACATATCTGCGTACGCATTTAAAGTCTCTCGTACACCCTCTGTGTCACAGTGACGCGTGCACCAACCGTTCTGGAGAGAATGGCCAGCTTACTTTTGGCCGCTTGTGGTTGTTTAGTACGTGCACCCAAAAGCACGTAGCACGGAGCGCATTCCAGCTCCGGCGAAATATGACCCATGGCTGGAAATCAAAGCCTCGTACTGAGCAGTACAACGGCACAGTCACGGAATCCCTGAATTTCACCGATTTACAGTGGAATAGAATACGGCACTAAATGCGAGGCCTGCCACTCCCAGGAACGAGGAAAGGCAGCAGCCGGGTTCGACCGGATCCAAAATCGCAAACTAAGCTTGTTTTTAATTGACGAATCAGGTTTGCATACAACTCTTAACGTATACAACAAGAACAGACTTTTATGACACTTGTGTAGACCGCACCTATTGACACATTCATGGAAGACAAAATTGATGTACTGTACACCGCTATGAAACGTAATGAAGTGATTTGGGCTTGTTCGTATGTCATCGTGAGGCTTATAGCGCGTGAAAAGACAAGGACGAAAGGAAGACGTGACACACACAGGCGCTACCGGCTGAAACGTACCACTAATTTGCGATTTGCAATTATTCAAAAACCTCGTAAATATAAGATGTAGACTTATGCAGGGTGTTTCATGTAACATGAACCAAGGGTTTTAAAAACGTGGTTAGCCTCAGCTGAATGAAACCAACGGCACATGGTACGCCGTCATGTGGCGCTCCTTACAATATTTTTTTTTACATTCCGGTTAATTGGTTAATTAACTAAGATGAACAATGCATTTTTTTAATATTCACTTTAGGGTCAAGTGCGTTGCCTTGCGTTGTAGATGAGGTTCATAAACGACCGATCCAATTTTTTGTGGCAACGTACATGCTGCGTGGCGATTTTTTTTTCTCCGATTAAAGAAAGCTCGCGAAATATAAAACAAAACCATGTGACTGCGTTCGTGCGCTGTGGTATTGCAGCGCTCTCAACCGTGCGCCATCGCCAAAAATGCTGACTCACTGTGAAGCCGATGCGTAAAGCCGCGGCCGCTCACTTCCCCACGGTGCGCGCGCACGGTTCCTTCGCACGAAGCACGGACCTAAGGCCTAAGGCTATTGAATTTGGAGAGCTACCTTTTATTGAGCGCATAATTTTTTTACAGAAATAATTAAAATGCGCGAAACACAAGACTGCTAAAGCCATCGTTCTCATCACCCTAATACATGTCAACTGCGGGGCGAAGGCCTCCTTCGGCGAACGACCCCCCCCCCCCTCCTTCCCACTACCCGTCCCGTGCAAGCCGGCTCCGTCCTAAGCTTGCAAAACTTCCTAACCTCATCGCACCGCCCATGTTCTCTGCCGTCCTCGACTGCGCTTCCCTTCCTCTGACACCCATCCCTCGGCTACAATAGACCACCGGTTATATCTCCCTTGCGCACTACACATGCGCAGAAGCTGTTGTAAAAAGAACAATCCTATAAAATGCGGATCAGGCAGAAACAGCACCGCAGAGACCGCACGCTGCTGGTTATCTATTTCAATTATACCAGTCGATTACACTTCCTTGGAGAAGCCAGACTGTTGGTGGTGAATAAACGAGGAAGAGAGCGAGAGCGGACTGGAAGGCTGACCCCAGCTGCCAATCGGGGAGGTAGCACAGTAACGGACAGCACTGTCGACGAGCGGCTCGTTCATCCTGCCACGGCTGTTCGTTCCAGCGCCAGGGAGCAATTAATGCGAGATGGCAAAGCCAAGAGCAGCCGAGCCAGAACCGTGCACAAACCGAAACGGGCAACCCTTTTTTTTTTTTCCCCCTGCACGCCAGCTTTTTTTCTCTATCTCTTTTTTTTTTTTTTATCACTGACGTTCCCAAAAGAAAAGCGCCAATGGCGCGCCGAAACCGCGAGTTCGTGAAGAGTACTATGTAGCTCCGTGCGCCAAGCGTTCTTTCGCCAGCAGAGGCGAGGCGAGTGGAACGCCGTTGCGGCTGCTCAATCAGCGACGGTGATGAACGGCAACGCGGAACGTTCTCATTTACAGACCGGCGCCCGGCGCTGATTAGTTGCACGCCGGGGGACGGCCTTCAATGCGTTTCGAAGCCGTCTGTACGGTCCAGTACCATAGCGGAGTCCCGTTGAAGAAGTTCGCCTGACCCTTGCAAGTTCATCGTTTTTCGGACACGCGTGGCGTGGGAAGCGCGACCTAAGTTACGGCCCCGCAATTCGGGGCGACATTCTTCGCCCCTCGGTAATGTGTGCTCCTCTTCCTCCTCCTCCTCCTCCTCCTCCTCCTCCTCGTGCGTGCATGCATGCGCGCGTAGTTTGGGTCTTCGTGCATCTGTGTGTGCGCTAATGTTAGCGTGTGCTTACGTGCCGCATATTTGTATCATATTGTAACAGATACAAAAGGCACGGACAAGAGAAAAGAAGGGAAGACGAAGAGGACGAAGCGTTGGAGAGGCCGAGCTGCACTACGATCACGCGACGATCATCCATCGCCTGTAAATAAAATCATTTCTTCGCAACTCTTCGTAACAGTTGTGGTGGAGGTGCGGGGTAATCGACACCCGAAGACGGAGGCTGAACCAGAAATTCTTCGACGGAGCCGTCGCATTGCTGGACTCCCACCGTATCTACCGGAGCTGAATATGTCCCACGACGCAGACGAACAACGGCCCATTCCAACAGCTGCGCCGACAAGTTCCGTTCTGCAACTGAGAGATGCGCGTCCCTTCGCCGGAAGATCGGACGAAGACGTCGAGGAATGGCTCGTCCATTATCACCGGGTGAGTGCCGCCAACAAGTGGAACAGCGCTTCTCAGCTTTCGAACGTCGTGTTCTTCCTAACGGATACTGCGTTGCTGTGGTTCGACAATAACGAGGAAACGTTCACAACATGGGGAAGATTTGTTTCCGAAATCAAAGAGCGATTCGGCGACTCCGCGACGAAAAAGAAAAGGGCGGAACAGACGCTACTGCAACGTGCGCAAGTGCCAGGCGAAACCTGCACGACCTATATTGAGGCGGTAATAAAACTGTGTAGGATGGTGGACTCTGGAATGTCTGAGGAAGATAAAGTCGGGCACATCCTGAAAGGAATTGCCGAAGACGTCTATAATTTCCTCATCGCAAAGGACAACCTGGCTTCCGTCACTGACATCATTCGGCATTGTCGTACTTTCGAGCAGCTGAAAACGAGGCGCATCACGCCGAAGTTTGGCAGGCTAGCCAATGTGACAACAGTTGCAAGCGTGGACAGCAACCAGCCCCTCGATCTTGCATCAACGATCAGACAAATAGTTCGGGAAGAGCTCAGCCTGCACGCACAAGTGACACATTCAGGCACTCACAGCTTCCGCTTATCACCAGATTTCCAGTCAAACGTGGCATCCATCGCCCCGTATCCTGCGGCGAGGGGCACCGAGGATTATGAACTCGCGCCCCGACAGCAGCTACGTCTCTACGACAGAGGCGCTACTTATGACGCTCGGCCACAACGAGAGCAGCCGCGGTTTTACCCCCGAGGTCCTGTGACTTCTGTCAGGCCGCGACAAGAAGGGCACCGACCCTACTACCACGACGTGACTTATGAACGATATGACGGATTTCAGCGAGGCGCAGAGACACGTTATCCACATGACAACGAACTTTCTCGCCGCCCGCAGCAGCCTAGCAGCCGTTTCGAGGAAGATGCTGTGCACCACGACCCTCCCGTGTGCTACAACTGCGGTGCCACAGGCCATATAGCACGGTATTGTCGCCAAGGCCGTCAATCACGAAGGACACCAACAATGCTATCGCCACCCAGAACCCGTACTTCATATGACTTGCGGACGACCGATTCCCTTCCAATGGACCACTTCCCACACGAGACCAGACGCAGCGATTCGCCAACTTCTGAGCGGAGTTTGACGCCACCAAATAATCGTCCCCGTCGCTCTCCGTCCCCTCGGCGCCGTTCTTCGTCACCGCCGCCGGGAAACTAGCATCCGCGGCCAATGGAGGTGAGGTCGCCGGACGGTCTTTGCCAGAAATTCCTCTGCCTGTTGTGATGCTCAAAAACAAAGTGAATGTCTCGATTGACGGAATACCGACCATGGCGTTAGTTGATACTGGGGCGACTGTGTCTGTGATGAGCCTCGCTTTCAAGAACCGTCTAGGCCACAAAGTTATGTTTTCTTGGAACGACGGTATTACTTTTCGTGGAGTGGGCGGCGAGTGGCTTCATCCCCTTGGTGTTTGTGCTGTGAGTGTTTTGTTGGCTGGGCAAGTTTTTGTGTCGGAATTCGTTGTTCTTGCTCGTTGTTCGCACGATGTTATTCTTGGTATTGATTTTCTTGAACAGTGCGGCGCTTCCGTGGACTGTGGTTGTGGCGAAATATCATTTAATAAGTTAATTATATCAACAGATTCCGAACAAAGCTCGCGTGGCGAACACAGGGACACAGACACACTCAGTGTTCTTGATGAAGTGATTGCACCATCGTGGTGCCTGACGCCCGTTCGTGTTTCTGCAACTACTGTTGACGCTGATTGTGTTGATATTGTAGTTAGGCCTCTCCGCATAAACTGTGCTAAAAAAGATATACTTGTGCCCTGCTCTGTCGTATGCATGACGAAAGGAGTCGCCACATTGTGGGCGCTGAACTGTTCCGCCACGCCGGTTGTCCTTCCTCGTGGTATGAAAATCGCTCTCTTCGATGAAGCCGCATGTAACTCAATGGCGGCCCTAACTACGGACGTCTCTACAGCTTGCTCTCCTTGCGATAATAGCCATTTTGAAGAGCTAATGCTTGGCATGATCAGCAAGGCTCTCGGTACGTCGGAACGGCAAGCACTGGTACATGTCCTTGCCAGGCATGAGGCTGCATTCGACTTCACGCATGGAGATGCACCCCTTCATTTGCCGTCGTCCCGCGCTCGTCACAGAATAGATACCGGCTCCGCACACCCCATCCGCCAGAAGCCCTACCGAGTGTCATCCTCCGAGCGAAAGGTTATTGCACAACAAGTCAAGGAGATGATGGACAAAGGTGTCGTTCAAGAGTCGTCTAGTCCTTGGGCAGCCCCAGTAATCCTGGTCAGAAAAAAAGATGGCTCCTGGAGATTCTGCGTGGATTACAGACATCTAAACGCAGTGACGAAGAAGGATGTCTATCCACTACCGCGAATAGATGACGTCATTGATTGCTTACACGCTGCTTCTTACTTCTCAACACTTGATTTGCGATCGGGGTATTGGCAAATACCTATGGACCCTGCCGACAAGGAAAAGACCGCTTTCGTGACTCCAGATGGCCTATTCGAATTTAATGTTATGCCTTTTGGCCTTTGCAATGCTCCTGCCACCTTCGAAAGATTCATGGACACAGTACTACGTGGCCTGAAGTGGGAGATATGCATGTGTTACCTCGATGATGTTGTAATCTTTGGCCGCACGTTTGAAGAACATAATCAACGCCTCAGCCTTGTTCTCGACTGCATCGAGAAAGCTGGGCTGGTTCTAAACTCAAAGAAATGCCGCTTTGGCGAACGTCAAACACTGGTCCTGGGACACTTAGTTGACAAGGATGGCGTCAGACCCGATCCTCGTAAGATTGAAGCGGTGAGCTCCTTCAAGCCACCACAATCAGCACGAGAACTTCGCTCATTCATTGGCCTATGTTCATATTTTCGTCGTTTTGTTCCCAGGTTTGCCGACATCGTTTACCCGTTGACAAGTATTTTGCGACAAAATGCATCCTTCAATTGGACACCAGAGTGTGACGCATCATTTTCTCAACTGAAATTTATACTAACGTCAGCACCGCTCTTGCGTCACTTCGATCCGTCTTGCCCAACTGAAGTTCACACTGATGCTAGTGGAATTGGGATAGGAGCGGTGCTTGTACAACGTCACAGTGGCGCAGAACATGTAGTCGCATATGCCAGCCGTTGCCTGAGCAAATCTGAACGGAATTATACGGTTACGGAACAGGAATGCCTGGCAGCTGTTTTCGCCATACAGAAGTTTCGGTGTTATCTTTACGGTAGACCATTCAAGATTATCACCGACCATCATTCTTTATGCTGGCTGGTCGGTTTGCGTGATCCCTCTGGTCGCCTCGCACGTTGGGCACTGCGCCTCCAGGAATACGACTTTGTGGTGTCGTACAAGAGTGGCCGTCGTCACGCTGACGCAGACTGCCTCTCTCGGATTCCTCTTGCGGCTACCGACTGCGATGCTGAGAATTTTGCCGACTGTCTCGCTGCTGTTACTTCTACGTTCCCTGACGCGGCAGACTTTCAGCGAGAACAACGGAGTGATGTTACCCTCGATCCGCTTTTTGTTGCCGCCCGTACTTCTCAAGGCAGTGGTCGCTTTACCGTCCGTGATAACTTACTCTACAAAACTAATTATTCCGGGCATGGAGCGCGTTTTCTGCTTGTTGTCCCGGAGAGCCTTCGCTCCGACGTTCTACGCGCCATGCATGATGATGTGACATCCGGCCATTTCGGTTTCGTACGAACACTACACCGCACGCAGGAGCGCTTTTACTGGCCCAAGATGTACGAAACAACCAAGCGCTATGTCGCTAGTTGTGAAACGTGCCAACGTCACAAGCGACCGACCACCGCAGCCCCGGGCCCCCTTCGGCCATTGACACCACCCAACACGCCATTCGAGCAAGTAGGCATTGACCTTTTGGGTCCATTCCCGTTATCTAGCAACAAGAACCGTTGGATAATTGTCTGCGTAGACCATCTTACACGGTATGCAGAAACTGCAGCCATACCGTCTTCCACCGCCGCTTGCGTGGCGGCCTTCCTGTTGCGTTCCGTGGTCCTTCGTCATGGCCCACCACGTGTCATCATCAGCGACCGTGGTCGCCAGTTCACTGCTGATGCCATTGAAGAGCTACTTCGTTTGTGCACTTCCCAGTTCCGTCATTCCACGCCGTACCATCCACAGACCAATGGCCTCGTTGAAAGGACGAACAGAACGCTGACCAACATGCTTGCCATGTACGTCTCCTCCAATCATAAGAACTGGGACGACGTGCTGCCCTTCATCACTTACGCATACAACACGGCGAAACACGAAACCACGAACTATAGCCCATTTTATCTCCTCTATGCCAGGTTACCGCAAAGCCCTCTGGACACTTTCTTACCGTTCGTTCTGCACAGTGACGATTCTGTATCGAAGACTTTGTGTCTCGCCGAAGAAGCGCGTCGAATAGCTCGTCTTCGTACTCTGGCCTCGCAAAGTCGTTCGAAAGAGCGATACGACAACCGTCACGTACAAGTATCGTTGGAAAAAGGTGACTTGGTCCTTCTTTGGACACCGCAACGCAAGCGTGGATTGTGCCAAAAGTTATTGTCAAAATATTCAGGCCCATTTGTAGTTGTGGACCGCCTGAGCGAACTCACTTACGTCATAGCTCGCCTACTGTGCAATGGTCGGCGATCAAGCAGAACTCAGCTGACTCACATTGCTCGCCTGAAGCCTTTCTACCCTGCTTGCGCATCCTGACTCGCCCCACGGGCTTCGTCTGCTTGCGGGGAAATGTAACAGATACAAAAGGCACGGACAAGAGAAAAGAAGGGAAGACGAAGAGGACGAAGCGTTGGAGAGGCCGAGCTGCACTACGATCACGCGACGATCATCCATCGCCTGTAAATAAAATCATTTCTTCGCAACTCTTCGTAACAATATTTTTGTTTCAGTTCAGTTCGGCTTATTTCTTATACAGGAAGAGAAGTAAAGGCTAAAAACCGATGAGGCCTTACACGGGCTCTTGCACCTGTTCACGTTCGAAATACACTACCTTTACAGTTTATTGCGATAGCAATTATTTGGACACTGCAGGCGAATATATATATATATATATATATATATATATATATATATATATATATATATATATATATATATATATATATATATATATATATATTGGTCGACGGGCGGACTCGAGCAAAGGGCCTCTAACAATAAGGCTACGACTGAAGCTGGTTGGTATGACATCGCTCTTTTTACTGCGCCATACTGTCCACACCACAAGCGACAAAAAGTTGCTAGTCACTTAAGCGTAAGCTAAAGAGCATGAAGGCGAAAACCTGCGCGCTCACGTGACATTCCTTATGTGTATTGACATTTTCGTCCGAATGCATTGTTACTTCCTATTACTTGTTTTCGCCCACCCAAGGTCGTGGTTTCGAGTCCCTTAATTAGCTCTACTTTAATTAACTGTCTCGTAATTAACTTCACTTTAATTAACACAAAAGGTCGTGACTTCGGGTGGTTTAAATAATTATGGCTTAATTATTTGTGCCTCAATCAACTTCGCGTTCATTACCACCAACTGTAATGAGTGGGTTCGGCTATCGACCTTCACGGTGTCAATTGAAATCCACCTTGGACATATCGCCGGTTCGCCCATTTCTCCAAGAGGATTCGACTTCCAGCAAAGGTCGAGGATTCGACTCCCTCTGCATTTTGGTAGCATGAATTTTGGTGTCATAACGCCGGACATGCGATTTTTCGACCCACGAGCCACCTTAGGCTTTCGCGTTAATAAATGTGAACAGTACCGTGCAGTAAACAACGATCTCTAGCACAGATTTCCCATACTCTAACCATAGCGCCATTGACGCTTTTTCTTTTCTTTTCTCTCTCTTTCTTTAGTATTTATTACCGGGCACCCAGTGTCATAAACAAGAAGCCTCCCCTCATAAACAAACTATTCATATTCCTAATTACACACGCTATGCACAATGATGCCAACACCCCATATGCGAGCTGGTGATATCAGACAGCTTTAGTTTAACGTTAGCGCAATAGCGCAGTTCAGGGAAATAGCGTTACCATTACGCTAACCAGGGCTGGGCAAGTATACTTTGCATTTGTATCACGACACGATACAAGATACTTCGGAAAGAAGTGTTTGATATACAGATACAAGATACTCCCTCAATTATTGTATCCGATACGGCACTTTCCATCTGAATCTTAACATACTTCGATACATTCGCCAATCTATTATTATAGATCTACATAGTGTAGCAGCAAACGCGTATGCACGAAAATGTTTGCTTGGATATTTCTTAAATCCGACCAGCCTTGTTCCATTTGGTGTAATGTCTGTTACGTATCTCAAATTTTTTGTCTTTCTTGCTCAAAGTATATATGAATATTGATTCCGAAACCTTTATTGCGGTCACTTTAGCTGCGTAACATGAAAGCTCTTTATACGTTGCGCTGTCAACGGTTTTCGCTTGTCGCTTTTGCAATCGATGGGAGTCGCTGCTGTGATTGCCGACTGGCTAGCGGGCCGCCATGTAGTTACAAGAAGGTCAATAAAATGTCTCTGTACGATGGCGCAAATACCGCAGTGGTGTTTTACCTTGTCCGTAAACGTATTACCGTTTACGCAACACCGTATCACCGGACATGTGTAAACCAGCAACAACGCTGGTAGCAACATTTCCTTTTCACGCATCATGTACACAAACAGAACATAAATCTGCAATGACATTTCATATCCTACTATCTGCTGGCGTAAAGCGTTCGTTACCGACATATTCATTAACGTGCAATACATTTAAATTTTTTCTTCTACGAAAAAGCTTATGCAGCCCAAGAACGTTTAATACATAATATAGTGGCACCAAGCATCTCAGGGTGCCGCCACTATTCACACTACTGCCACTTATAGCTCTGATTAGCTGGTAATTAGTAACAGTAAGAAATTTAAGGCCGAGCTAAAAAAAAGCAATATATATTTAAAATGGAAAGGCGATTTCGTATCACACAAGCAGTGCGAATACGTCGAAAGACGATTCAGGCGACACCATTAATAGCTATTACATTTAAGCGTGACGTATTGTCAACTTACCTGTTAATCACCGTCATCATCAGCCTGGTTACGCCTATTGCAGGGCAAAGGCCTCTCCCATACTTCTCCAACAACCACGGTCATGTACTAATTGTGGCCATGTCGTCCCTGCAAACTTCTTAATCTAATCCGTCCACCTAACTTTCTGCCGCCCCCTGCTATGCTTCCCTTCCCTTGGAATCCAGTCCGTAACCCTTAATGACCATCGGTTATCTTCCTTCCTCACTACCTGTCCTGCCCATGCCCATTTCTTTTTCTTGATTTCAAAAAAGATGTCAGTAACTCGCGTTTGTTCCCTCACCCCAATCTGCTCTTTTCTTATCCCTTAACGTTACACCCATCACTCTTCTTTCCATAGCTCGTTGCGTCGTCCTCAATTTAAGTAGAACCCTTTTCGTAAGCCTCCAGGTTACTGCCCCGTACGTGAGTACTGGTAAGACACAGCTGTTATACACTTTTCTCTTGAGGGGTAATGGCAACCTGCTGTTCTTGATCTCAGAATGTCTGCCAAACGCACCCCAGCCCATTCCTACTCTTCTTATTATTTCAGTCTCATGATCCGGATCCGCGGTCACTACCTGCCCTAGGTAGATGTATTCGCTTACCCCTTGCAGTGCTTCGCTACCTATCGTAAACTGCTGTTCTCTTCCGAGACTGTTAAACATTAGTTTTCTGCAGATTAATTTTTTAACCCGCCCTTCTATTGTTGAGCAGCATTTACGGAATCCTGCCTGGCCCTTTGGTTGACAGAAGTCCAAGGTGTTTCTGATTCTATTTGCGATTACCTTAGTAAATACTTTGTAGGCAACAGACCGTAAACTGATCGGTCTATAATTTTTCAAGTTCGTTTTTCAACTTCGTTTTTAATCAGGCTGGACGGTTCTGGCTATCCCCGGACTACCAGAACCAGCCAGGACGATTGTGGACTGGCTGCCCTCTGGAAGTTGTCTGGCTATCAGACGAGAAAAAAAGTCACAATTTCGCCCGAAAGGCGAAGCATCGATTGCGATAGCAAATTGGTAGATAGCTATACGAAGTAAGGATAGTAGTTGTGTCGGCCGTATAGACTTGCAAACGTTCGCTTACTAACTAAATTAACAAGCACGGCGTTACGCGCGCACACGTAAACAAGAACACATCTCGCTCGATCACCACGAAAACTCACTGTCAAAGCGCTGGAGTGAGGAATCACGGCCGCATCAGTGAGCGAATTGGCCTTCCTGCATCTCTCGCTTCAACGCGAACGAAACGTCGAAAGCACAGCGCATACGAAGCTACCAGCACTACGCGCACTCTGCAAACATCTCAGATCGTCTTGAAGATGAGGCCCGCGTGGACGCGCACTTTGGCCACGTTGTTGATCGCTTTCAAGATACGGCAGCCGCACGGCCGCACCGTAACGGCCGATCCACGCGACGGACGAAATTGCTCTTTGGACCGCGGTCCGTGCATCACGTGATAGGCCGTCACCAGTTCGCGCGGACCGCCGTTGGCCAGCGCAAGACCGCGGCATTCGCGGTCCAACAAATCGCCGAGGCTTTTCCCGCTTCAGTTCTGGCGGCGGACCGCATGTAAACCGCAGCGATTTTGGCGTAGCCAACGAATGTTGTCCGGCAACAGAGTGTCTTCAGCCAAATCCAACCTAGTTTTCGGCTCAGCAAAAGCCAGTCGTTTCATGTCCGCCGTTCCTCCTACACGTGCGTGCAGCAGATATACTTTTTAAACACCATGTCCTCTTGGAGTGACGAGGAATGTTTTATTTTGTGTCCCTCGTTGAGCAGTTACCGGCTTTGTGGGACTCGAGCTGGAATGTGTAGAGCGTAGCTGGTTGGTCTGCTCTGCCGTCTGCTATGGCGGTCCGGCGTGTGGATGTGCTTTGCGCCGGACCGGACCGCGGTGGGACGTGACGTCGCATCACGTGACCGATCGGTCCGCAGACTTGGTCCGTCGTGTGGATCGGCCTTAAGCAGCATCCGCTGGAGAAGAACGCCCCCCCCCCCCCCCCCCCTCGCTTGCTTCCCACCTTTGTGCACGAGGGCTTGCCGGATTGCTACACATGTGCTTGGGGATTTTCACCTCGCTTAGCCAACTGGCTACGGTCACCTACGGTTTTCAGTGCTTCTAGCGTCATTTTCTAATGCGCTAACGCACCATTCCGCCTTGCGATGCGATTCGAAAGGCGGCGAAGAGTTTGAGTTTATTTTCCATGCCCCGTGAAGGCTACTTTCGGTGAACAGCGCGCTGCGCTCACATGCGTAAATGCTACCTGCGTCGTACGTATTCCGCGCACGTTGTAGACGCTCGTTCCCGCACGTTTCGGTGCCCTTTGGGTTTATTACACGGTGATATCCCCTCTTTTCTGCAGTTAGCGAAGTCGATCGTGGCCAGGCAGCAATCACTCCGTCTCTGCGTCGTACGTTTGGGTGGCGTCGAAACCGACGCCGCCGACGTGTTCTATATAACTAGGCCGTTCATGTTATTGGAACGCAGTAGTTGAGTGTTGGCCATTTATCCTACTCAATTTAACCTTCCCCTTCACTGCATCACATGTAGCTCCGGCTCTATACTTAAAGCCTGTCGCATACGGATGCAGACAAAAGAAGAAGACAAAAACGCGGGCCGAAGCATCATGAAGCATAGCACGAGCTCACGTACATATATATGTGAGTTCCTTTTACTGCATGCGCCTTCTTGCGCTGGTCTTTTAAGTATGAATCATAACTAATTTGCTCAACATTTCAAGTTAACAAACTCGTGCTCCAGCCGCCGAGCTTCCTGTCCCCCACAAACGCGTATACGTATCGTGGGTGGCCCACATCGCGGGTCCAAATGAACACCTCGAGCAGTCGAGCATTATCATTATTAGCGTCGACTCCTCGTTAACGTGAATAATGGGTGAATCTATACGACGGCTATATCCCAGACCGGCCTCTGAGCAGAAATAAAAGAAAAAAACATCACGCACGACTCTCAGGAACAGAAGTGCACGAGCAACGATCGCACATTCCAAGCAAATGCCACGACGACTCGTTAGCGCTGCGAAATGGACTTGGATATGTCGTACCTAACTTTACACAGCTCCACAGCGAGGCGATTAAACCATCTAATATCGATTACGGGGCAGCGAGGCGCGTATAGACGCCATCCAGACCCATCTGCGCAGTCATATCCGGAATGGCTTGAAACATGGACAAAAGCAAGCTTTCTTTTCTAATCAGTACTTCTTATGCAGCGCTATAAATTGTGCTGTCGTGACGCCGGCGTCTAGGAAGGAAAGGGAAGCGCCCAGGAGAGACGGCGCCGTTTTAGTACCCCTACAGTGTCGTCAAACCATTCCGACAACATGCTCGCGCTTACAGGTTTAGCGAAATACTGAACACCCCTGGCGATGTTTTGTTTATTGTTCAGTCGACGGGTGGGGTTGAATGGGCATATTCCCTGTTTAAGCCGGTCTCAAGACGTCAGAAATGCTCGCCCTTAATTTAGCGCCGCTATCAAGCCTGGTACATACGGTGTTGAGAATGGCGTGTTCAAGGTAAAAGCGAAACGGTGGAAGTGCCTGACAAATGGTTTGCTTGCTTGCTTGCTTGCCTGCTTGCTTGCTTGCTTGCTTGCTTGCTTGCTTGCTTGCTTGCTTGCTTGCTTGCTTGTTTGCTTGCTTGCTTGCTTGCTTACAATTAACGCGCTAGATTTACAGCGTTCGCTAATCTTGCAAGTAGAAAAAGAAGGTAAAGCAAGTACTTCAGATAACGCGCGTACAGCCTCTAAACACTGTTCACTGCTCTTGAGTCATGCGAGAAAAACCTGCAACAGTGCTTGCCTCTTTTTCAGCACCTGCAACGGTGAGCAGGTTGTGGCTGTGCGAAGCAATGGCTCCGTGACACAAGCGATGACACGCGACAGGGCCTAGCTAACTCGTAAAGAACAACAGAACGCTTATAACGCAAATAAACGAATATCAAACACTGAAAACAGAAAAGAACCTACGGGTTCTTCGCAGCATTGCGCGACAAAAGGCACTACATTCGATAACGCCCCCTTTGAAGCTTACCGACAGGTAGTATCCACAACATGGCGATCATGACGTGTTTCCGGCTCCCGCGATAGCTTCCTGCTCTTGCAGTACAGAAATGCTTGGCCTCCGAGTTTCGGTTTTTTCTTACTCCGAGAGAGCTATCTCTTTCGCCGTAGGCATGACTTGGACACTGCTTATACTGTCCCCAAACAGCAATCGATCGCCAGCTCTCTTCATACGTTTCCTTTCTTTACCGCTGCGCACCCGATACTTTCAGGTCACGAACCACGTGTGCGCACCAGCCTAAAGTACGCAGTCAAAAATAAATGTGAAAAGACAAAAACAGAACGTTTCTATTTTTACTACAGGAAGTTTTTTGAACAGAAACTACAGATTCCTATATATTTTAAATTTCTTTTTGCTGACTGAGCCGAGTTCATGTTTAACAGAGTTGGTCCCTAAGCGGTAAAGTTATAAACTTTTTATCAATACCACGAGCAAATTCAGCTTTGTTTGCTTCTTCACTGCCCTCAATGCACACTTGTGGTAGCTTCCCGACCATATCGTGAGTGTGGGCAGACATATCTCATATGCTCAAACCAATCGGTCAATAATCTCTCAAAAAGATATGCTCACCGGATGGCGAAAAACGACCCGAAAATGATTCAACGGCCCGAGGTTACGCAAAAAGCTGGGCGAGTTTAGCACCAGCTGCATCGAGTACAAAACCGCCCAAGCGAATGAAGGGACAAGCGCCGTCCCATCGCCTCGATCGCCTCTGTCCGGTCCGTTTGCGCCGCTGTACTTCGTAAATGCAACTCAGGGTGCTCTTAGAGAGATGCCATCGTGGGGCAAGGAGGGGTGGAGTGCTCCCGATTAATTCGACCACCTTCTAGCATTCAAACCCAACCCCCACGACCTCGTGTTCGGCAGCATCATCATCATCATCATCATCATCATCATCAGCCTGGTTACGCCCACTGCAGGGCAAAGGCCTCTCCCATACTTCTCCAACAACCCCGGTCATGTACTAATTGTGGCCATGCCGTCCGTGAAAACTTCTTAATCTCATCCGCCCACCTAACTTTCTGCCGCCCCCTGCTACGCTTCCCTTCCCTTGGGATTCAGTCCGTAACCCTTAATGACCATCGGTTATCTTCCCTCCTCATTACATGCCCTGCCCATGCCCATTTCTTTTTCTTGATTTCAACTAAGATGTCATTAACTCGCGTTTGTTCCCTCACCCAATCTGCTCTTTTCTTATCCCTTAACGTTACACCTATCTTTCTTCTTTCCATAGCTCGTTGTGTCGTCCTCAATTTGAGTAGAACCCTTTTAGTAAGCCTCCAGGTTTCTGCCCCGTAGGTGAGTACTGGTAAGACACAGCTATTATATACTTTTCTCTTGAGGGATAATGGCAACCTGCTGTTCATGATTTGGGAATGCCTGCCAAACGCACCCCAGCCCATTCTTATTCTTCGGATTATTTCCGTCTCATGATCCGGATCCGCCGTCACTACCTGCCCTAAGTAGATGTATTCCCTTACGACTTCCAGTGCCTCGCTGCCTATTGTAAATTGCTGTTCTCTCCCGAGACTGTTAAGCATTACTTTAGTTTTCTGCAGATTAATTTTTAGACCCACTCTTCTGCTTTGCCTCTCCAGGTCAGTAAGCATGCATTGCAATTGGTCCCCTGAGTTACTAAGCAAGGCAATATCATCAGCGAATCGCAAGTTACTAAGGTATTCTCCATTAACTTTTATCCCCAATTCTTCCCAATCCAGGTCTCTGAATACCTCCTGTAAACACGCTGTGAATAGCATTGGAGATATCGTATCTCCCTGCCTGACGCCTTTCTTTATTGGGATTTTGTTGCTTGCTTTATGGAGGACTACGGTGGCTGTGGAGCCGCTACAGATATCTTCCAGTATTTTTACATATGGCTCATCTACACCCTGATTCCGTAATGCCTCCATGACTGCTGAGGTTTCGACTGAATCAAACGCTTTCTCGTAATCAATGAAAGCTATATATAAGGGTTGGTTATATTCTGCACATTTCTCTATCACTTGATTGATAGTGTGAATATGGCCTATTGTTGAGTAGCCTTTACGGAATCCTGCCTGGTCCTTTGGTTGACAGAAGTCTAAGGTGTTCCTGATTCTATTTGCAATTACCTTAGTAAATACTTTGTAGGCAACGGACAGTAAGGTGATCGGTCTATAATTTTTCAAGTCTTTGGCGTCCCCTTTCCTATGGATTAGGATTATGTTAGCGTTCTTCCAAGATTCCGGTACGGTCGAGGTCATGAGGCATTGCGTATAGAGGGTGGCCAGTTTCTCTAGAACAATCTGTCCACCATCCTTCAACAAATCTGCTGTTACCTGATCCTCCCCAGCAGCTGAGGATCAAAACGTATTGCTGGGCTGGTTGGTTCGTTATGGCAACGAACGGCGCCAGAAAACAACACTATAGGACAAGCAAGGAGACGATCACGAGGCGAGTTGAGGACGCATTCTGTCTAAGCTTGACGAGAGAGTATCCGTCCTTCGGTACGTTAAACGGATTAGAATTCTCGAGCTCTGGCCCAGACAGAGGTTACATTGCGAATTACTCTTCAGAACGATCGTCAACTGTGCGTGTTGGTAAAGTGTCGCAAAGAACGAGAGAAAGCGGACTAACGAGACATAGTTTACAACGTTCATTCATAGCGCAACCATCGTGGATATAGGCTTCGTAATCAGTCACCGCACGAAATTATCGGGGCCATTCCACATCACAATAAACAACGCAACAGGTGTTAGCCAGTCCGCAGTTTCTTTTTTATTTTGTGGTAAGCAGTTTGCCCTCTTTACAACCATGCACTTATGTTCCCTGAAAGGCTTCTAATTATTGTTAAGCTAGCATGTGGTGCAAGGCTTTTTTTTCTTTAGTGCGATTGTAACTATATGGACACTCCAGGCGCATTTCTGCCGTCGCCGTGAGGCTCCGTACAAAGTCCAAGGGCAATAATATCGTCACCGCGCCGTATGGCGTATGTGCAAGTGAAAGCGTGTGAATGTAGGCTGGCGAATGCGGCTGCATCGCGTGCACGAGCGAGGAAGGCGGAGAAGACAGGGCTAAAACCCCTTAAACTTCGTAAAGTAGCGACACTCTCCTCCGCCTTCACTCCTCGTTTCTCCTCTCTTTCCCGCTTCCTCCTCGACCGTGGCGCCGCCTACACTGCACGAACGTAGCAACGGCGCCAACATGCGCTCCTCGCGACTGCGTAGACGCTTCTCGAGCGAAAATGGCGCTGATGCACGGCGCGAGGGCCCACGTGATGCTATTAGGCCAATAGCGACGCGGCGTCGGCTTCGGCCTGAGCGCGCGAGGAGGAGGCGGCGTTCTTCAAAGCGCGGCACTACGAAGTTTAAGGGGCCTTAAGGGAGGGAGGATTGCACTTATCTCTAGCGAATGAGCGAATGCTGCTTATGGCGCGGCCGTGCGGGCGCCGTATCTGGAAAGCGATCTGCGACGTGTCCAAAGTGCGCGCCCGCTCGGGCCTCATCTTCAAAGCGATCTGCGATGTTTGCAGAGTGCGCGTAGTGCCGGTAGCTTCGTATGCGCTATGCTTTCGACGTTTAGTTCGCGTTGAAGCGAGAGATGCACGAAGATCGATTCGCCAGCTGCTGCTGCGATTCCTCACTCCGGCGTTTTGACAGCGAGTTTCCGCGGCCGTCGAGTGAGATGTGTTCATGTATACCTATGCGCGCGTGACACCATGCTTGCTAATTTAGTTAGTAAGCGAATGTTTATAAAAGTCCATACGGCCGATAAACCTACTATCCTTATTTTATACAGCTGTCTACTAATTTGCTATAGCAATCGGTGCTTCGCCTTTCCGACGAAACTGCGACTTTTTTTTAGAGCGCAGCTCTTTGGCGTCCGTTCCTGGGTTTCGCGTCGGCGTCGTCGTCGGCCTCGTAACCAGCTCCGCCCCCCTTTCATCCCCCCAGCGCTAGCAGCGACCGACTGATACCGCTGGATGCCGCTGACGCCGCTAGAGAGTCAAGATAACGTGACTGCATAGAACACCGTCGCCGCCATGCAGAAAGAGGAGGAAAGGGTCCCCCCCCCCTGTTCTTGTGTGGCGGATAGGGTGCTCTTCAGTTGCCGACGCGCCGGTTATTCGTTGTCCCTGAAACCAACTCCGCAGCTGGGGTTGACTCACTATCGGCGTCAGCGGCATCAGTCAGTCGCTGCTATCTCTTCCCTCCTCCCTTTATCGTGTTGTCCGCTTGCTGCGCGCGCTTCTGCCCCCATCGTTTGCCGCTGGGTGTACACGCCGCCCCCCTCCCCCCTCTTCCTGCGAGTCTCCGGTTGTCAAAGCGCCGGCTCGAACTTAATTCCTTTCTTCGCTCCTCCTCCAATGCAACCCCTGTGCGGTGGCAATCAGAGAGCCAGATCGGTGGCGGCGGATCTGTATATGTGCACCGCCCGAGCCGAAATTGCAGCTGCCGTTCGCCCTGTGCGGTGGCAATCAGAGAGCCAGATCGGTGGCGGCTTGACATAAAGACAAACAGCAATTTCCTAACACTTATGCGGGAGAACATCCCGTTCCTCTCGCTCGTAACGCGTCCCACGGCTGTGACAACCTCGCGAGGCACTTGTATTGATCTCGTCTTTGAGAATCAAGCATTGGTGTACCAAGTCGAACATATATCAGTCTATTTCTCCGACCACAAAGCTTCCTTCATGACTGTCAAGAACTGTTAGTGGAGTCTTTGTTAAAGGAATACGTGTGAAAAATAAAAAAAAAATTCTGTGATAGCGCATACATGTGTTGCTCGATTTCTTTGCCTCAATCTATCGAAAAGGTGAAACAGCTTATTTGCTGCGCTCAAATTTCGCATTAGGAAGTAACGTAATCGTCGGCAATTTTTTTCTCTGCCGATCACGATTGTGTACATTTAGGGTCCTTCGTTTTCGGGTAAAAGACAATTCCTGACTTTTGCACCCTGTACAATCTTTATGCTCTGATTAAACCCGATTTCTCCCAGATGTGCCCTGCCGTAAGGGGTGAGCTAATGCAGGCGTTACATCAATAGTGAGCGCCGCCTCCCTCGTGCAAGCAAGATGTCTATATATATATATATATATATATATATATATATATATATATATATATATATATATATATATATATATATATATATATATCATATTCTTATTATTACTCATATCTAAATAGGACTCGTGCAAGCAAGATGTCTCTATATATATATATATATATATATATATATATATATATATATCATATTCTTATTATTACTCATATCTAAACAGGATATATGCTTCCTTTTCGCCCTAAAGCTGTTTAACATGATGTCATCGAGCCGGAAGTGCGATTTCGGTCGCATGCGACCGAAATCGATCCAGGTCGCAACGAGCAAGAAACGGTACTACGTCGTTGTCGTTGCTCACTCGTCTTCGATGCCTAGCCCTCATCGTCGTGCTGTATTCTTCACGACATGGTCGTCGTCATCGTGCCGTCGTCTTGCCGCCATCACCCGCTCTCGCTCGCATCAGACACACACGAATATGTTTGCGCCATTTCGTAACGATTCGCGCTACACCAAACGAGGCTAGATTGCCAGGTACCCGTAAAATGCTTCGCATTAACATTCGTTTCCACAGTGCATGGGAGCTGCACAATATTTACAATATAAAAATTTGTTTTCCTGGCAAATTTATGCGTAGATTTCCCAATTTCGGTTATTGACGTACATATAGATGCACAAGAATGACGTACGATACTATTGTGTACAACAAGAAGGTCGGCCATTCGCGCCCTGCTCGAAATTACCTGACATACTCCTGCCTTAAATGTGGTAGCTGCTATACCTCTAGGTTTCTGCACTACTGTCCGCAGTTAAAAGCGTTGAGGAAAGGAAACAAGTAGAACAGACTGCTAGCCTTGAATCCAACGTCCTCTGACGCCTCCCCTCCGGAACCTACGTGCGCGTTGACTACTGGAAAGTTGGCCCTCCCATGTTTGCCAAACCCCTTAAGATATTGTTTGGTTCGCAGTTGCCCTTAATGACAGCCTGTCACAATCGACCCAAGGCACTCGCTCTCTCTACTGCACTCTCGGCGGCTACAAGTTACCGGTTGCGTATCACGTGGTGAGAGCCTATTTCCCATGAGCCTTAGGTTTATATATTTTTTTTATGACTAGGATTCAACATTGCCATGTAGCGGTCCTCCACGGTTTCTTTTTTCCTTCCTCCATGGTTAAAAGCACCAAGTTGTTATTGTGACTATATACGAGAGATGAATAACCATAACCACTAGGTTCTGTTGATGGTTATTTAGTATCTTTAGTATGCAGAGCGTGCAAGTTTTTTTGTTTATATGGCAGGGACGTAGCCAGGAGGTGGGGAGCACTCCAGACACGTTCCCCTCTCCCTCTTCCCCCTCCCCATCAACCAGAAGAAATTCCTGGCTAGGCCAATGATACATGCAAGTCATGGTGTGCGTGGGAAAGCCCGTAACCAGCACAGCTGAAAAACTATTTAAACTGTTCTACTCACCACAGCCTGGTTTCAGCGCTGCAGCAGCAGCATCCACAGCTTTCCAGGGATGAGGCAAGTCCAGAAAGACGGCATCAGCGAGTCCCTCAATGCCAAAACCATCTTGACAGACATCGCGATGTGCAGAAGTCACAACCGAGTCCAGGCCATGCTCTTGAAATTCCTTCTGGGCCACCTGGGCACGATGTTCATGGAAGTCGAACGTGTACACGTGTCCATTCGGTGCCACAGTCCGGGCCAAGGCATGTGTCATTGAACCACTGCCAGTGCCTGCAGAAAAGAAAGGGTGCAAAAATGAAAGCTATCAGCGCTTGTTCTGCTAGAAAGTCACATTCCATGATTTCGTGTAGGTACCGGTGTCCCTTAAAGCAAAACATATACAAATTGGCAGGTCAGCATTCTAACATGCCATTAATACCATAAACAAGCTTCCATAAACAAGGAAATGCCATCAATGTGATTGGGGAGAGGCACATACAGATTGAAAATGCAGAAAAAAGAACTGCCTATGACATGCATAAACCGGGCAACAATTTCTCGGTCAACAGGTAAAGATGAAAAAAGCAGAAAATCCAACGCACGGAATCTGAAAGATGTTTTGAGTGAGGTAGCAGCAGCAGTGACCAACACTGGCACAGACTTGTCACCTGTAGCTGTCTGTGTCAACCACAAAGATGAAGGTAATGTATGGTGCTTGACGTAAAAAAAAAATATGCAAATCCAATGTGCATGTTAGAATCTATGTGAAGCAATGCTACCGTGAAACAGCTAATGGTATACAAGTAAACATGATACCCGCGATTGTCCTTATTCTCGTTTGATGCAATGTGTAATCTAATTTACCGCTCATACACTGGAAAGGTCACAACTTTAATGTCACAGAATGTTTATACACTGCACTCTTCACAAACAATGCTGAAATGCAAACACCAGTTGAGGCGGATGAGTGTACACTTTGAATTGGAGATGCAGCACTGTTACAAGAACCAAGGCGATGTTTGATCATTGTGTGCCGAGAATGGTGAGGAATGCAAAGACGTCACATACGTAATGTGTCACAGTGTCACAATGTCACCCTTGTGTCACAATGTCCCGTACCCATACTGAGGGATTGGTCCTGGAAAGGGCACGTACGAAGCGGCTCGCGAACGGAGGCAAGCCAAATATGAGAAATGTCCAAGAGGGTGGTGAATACCATGCACTATTCCATTAATTAAAGTGGTCCTGAAGCACTTTTCTAACAAATCATAGAATGGCCTCACTATTAAAGGACGTCACCTCACGAATCACCTGCCACAATTTTTTTTTTTCGAATCGTTCAAGTGTAAGCGAGGTTGGAGGTAGTTATCGCAAACGATGCACGTGGCTTCTCCTCCCATTTCGTCTCCACTAGCAACGCTGGAAGTTACACAGGGGGGATAGCAAGGCAACAAAGCCTTGGCCAAAAGTTGGGCCTTTTTGTTGTTTTGTTTTTCCTCACCATGCTACTTCCGGTTCAGGCCTGTGCTGCGCTCTCTAGACGCAAAATGGGTGCTCAGGCTTCTTCGCACATGCACCTGGATCTACGCGACCCACAGAGACCAATCAGATAATGCGATTGTCACGGCGTCTCGCCGTCGAGGTATGGTGCCTCGGCATCGAGGCACCCTACGTCGAGATACGTCGAGAGGGTTTGTGGTGGCACCTTGTGGCGGCCGCAACGTCTATGCTACGCAGCAAGCCGGTGTGATCGCAGAGGCCACGCGCAGCAAACGCAGCTACGTGCAGTTGTCATGTATAGACGGAAAGTGCAAAAACGAAATACTTCTTTCTTGGTCTTGTTACGTTTCGCCTACGACGCGCGGTATAGCCGGCGCGGATGCAACGGACGCCGGGGCTTCGTTCAAAGCGGCAGACATTTTGGCCCGTTCGGCGCCGCCGCTACGCCTCCCTGCCAAGCGCGTCCAGGCATGTTCCAATGCCACGTGTCTTCATGTGCGTGTGTGAGTGTATGTGCATATTCGTGCCCACGCTTGTCGAAGCGCGGCAGCCGGGGAGAGGAGCTCCCAACAACTGTGAAGCGAGGGGGTCTGACAGGCGCCGGCACGACAGCTGCGCCACCTCTTCCCATTGTGCCCGAGTGGCGCCGACACGACGGCTGCGCCACCTTATCCCTTTGTGCCCGAGCGGCACAGTCACGTGCTCGTCTATAGAGGGGTTCCTTCTTGCCCTCAACTGCGAGAGTATAAAAGCAGCTGCCCCCGGACGCCAAGAAGAGGGCTCCGATTTCTTCTGTTGAGTAACGTGCACTCCCGTCTCTCTACTTCGGTCAACCTGACCGCCAACTCTTTGCGATGTTAGAATAAAACAAGTTGTTTTGTTGTTACCAGTCGACTCATGCTTTGCCGGGACCTTCGGATGCTTCCAGTTGTACCCCAGGCCGCCAGGCCAACGCTACCCTTGGGGCTTGCGACCCAGGTGCAACAACGGGCGTCAGCGCCGAGTTCCCAACAACTCGCGCCAGCGGCGCGATTAAAACAGTCTGTTCGAAATCACAGAGATGTCTATGGTTATCTAATTGACTTAATACTAGCGATAATTGTATTACTAAGAATGTTCTTACGATCACAAGATCTGCCAATGCATGTTAGGCCTGTTTTCTACGTAGCTGCTGATGACATTGCAAAGGAGAGAGCAAGCGATTCTTGACTGGCCTTTTTGACGGGAGACTGTAAATTCCCTATGACACGTAAAGCAATAATATTCGGCTCTAATGTTCCCAGAAATCTCAAGTACAGATCGGCAACATTTTCTTATGTTAAAAAAGTGTTCCGGGCCCCCTTTAGGAGGTCTGCATGCATTAGAAATACCTACGAGGCAGCATTACATGTATATGTGTTATAATGTATAACCATGTAATAAACATGATTATACACAACAGTAGTGCACAAAGTGGCACTACTTTGGAGGTCAACATGCAGTGTTTATATGGGCCGGTTTGCTGGAGCGTCTACCTGGTAACAGTAATGTTTATATATGCTACAAATATAAACCATGAGGTAATTACCAACGAATAGGTGTGAAGCCATGCTGGGCTAAGCAGAGCGAGTATTGCTTGAATAAGCGGAGGAAATTGCATTTGAATAAGGAACGAAGGGGGGGCATGGACCCCTTTGCACATCAGATATGTGAAAGCCATAACATCTGCGTGTTTAAGTTGTCATTACATGTGCTTTTCTTGATTTAGCTACAGTACATAACATGACAAAAAGAGGGAAGTCTAATTAAACCAGACAGAAAGATTTAACTTAAATGCCTAGTGTTATTAGCTGCATCATGCCATTAACTACGCGAGAAGAGCACGTCTTTTGCTTCCATCAGTTCTAAACACGGACAGATATAAAACAAACACAAATAAATAAACATGGTGAAGGCAAGACTGGTCTACAGCATAAAAATATTTATGGTGCAGATGTCTCAAGCATATTTCATGAATATAATATTACAGCACAGCAACATCAATGAAGCAATACAAAAGAAACAGAAGGGTTCACACCTATGATGGTTGCCTTGACAGCCTTTACCAATAAATACTTTTGAACATTTCAAGCACTTGTGTCTATGGGTACCGGCCTTCATTATGCGCTTGTCACGCACATTATCCTTGTGCCTACAAAATACACACAAGCCGCAGCATGTCAGTTGCCATTGATATTTATCATGAATGTCTACATCTCCTGCAATCGATATTCCTAATACAAAATAAATCCCAGAAGTAGCCCTAGCTTCACACAGGAAAAATCAGCCTATATTAAGTCCATTGCAAGAAAAAAGCCTCTATGAAATGTCCAATCACTATCGTCCCTTCCACCTTGATCTGCTCTCCTTGCCTTAGCATGTATTCTAACATATAGAAATTACCAGTGGCTATCCACTGCAAATTTGCAACACACCTGTTTTTTTATGTGTTAGAATCCTTGGAGTACTTGATGCACTTTCCGGGAGCAAGTATGCATTTATGTATGTTTCTATCAATGTACATTTGCACCTAACCTTTTTCCCACCTACCTAAGTCACTGGGTAGTTCATGGTCGAATGAGTAGCGCATCACTTTGCTGGGCTTAGGGAACAGGGTTCGAAACCAACCGTAGGGACAACTTGGGTTACTGAGCATTTCGCAATGTGTGTATATATGCCACTCTTCAATAAACATTTTCCCTGCCGACATGGGTCATAGCAGATGCAGGACTGGGCAGGTGCGGCTGTTCAAACAAAATTTTTGACGCCAACTTGGAGCGCTTTGTATGTGCCATTCAGTCTGTGCTGGTCTCCAAGGTACCTCTTTGATGTCAACTTGGGCAACTGGGTATCTGCCTGTAGGTGTGTGCTGCTCTTCAATGAGCACCTTTGATGCCTGTTTTGGTCTAGGCATGTGCTGCTCTACAATGATGAAGAAGACCCCTTGAATTTCCCCGATGCAGAGCAAAATCAAACCCATAACACAAGGGTTCCTCAATGACAGCAACACAACGCTCTAGCAGGCTACACCACAAATGCACCAAGTATGCGCAGCTTTTCAATGAATGTCTTTCACACCAATGCTTCAGCAAGCTGCTTCATGAATGCACTGGGTGTGCGCTACTGGGTGTATGCCAAGTGAGGGAATGATTCTCAGCATTACCAAGTGCCGGAGTGTACTGCCTCATCTCGGAGGCCACTGGCAGACTTCTCGGCAGTGCCACTAGGTGGTGAGGGGTATCCAGAAAGAAGCACAGGAGAGGAGCCCAGTTGCTGTATGATGCATTTCTATGCATTCGCACACACCAACGCACAATGCATTTCGGAAGCTTCGTCACAGCAGTGCTACATGGCGCCAAGTGTTCTTAGAGAAGTGCGAAAGAGGACAACGTGCAATGTCAAAAACAACAAAAAAAAAATCATTCTACTGCATTACGATTAGTGTTACAGTTGCTCCCATCACCAGAAATAATATTAATAATAAATCACAAGTATAGTAAAGGGTTAACGGTGATGTTTTTATGGGTTTTGTTGCTTTTAACCTCACCTTCTGGCTAGCTCGCTATTAGAGGGGCATAACTCTGTAAAGACTAACGTGCACAGATCTGCAAGACTCTTATTCTTCAGCTGGTTTCTAAATAAACTTTATTTTAACAAGCAGGCTAGTGTTGCCCTAGGTGGATGGCCTCCTTATTACAGGAAACCACGGCACTCTACAGCCTGGTTCTGTCCACCAGCCGAAGCTGGTCCTCAGGGTCCCGGCACATCAGCCGAGCCTACCACTGGTCTTCTGATGTCTGCTGTACTTTTGGTGCCGTCGGATTGTTTGTGTTCCCTTACCATGTGGTAGAGGGTGCTGTGCCGTATTTGTAGTCTCTCCAATATGTTGCAGGGTGCGCTGCATGTAACAGAGTTACGTGCATGCGTGTTCCTGTCTGTAGTCTTCGTTATATTACTGCTTGTTCCCTTCTTATTCTTTTGTGTGATACGAGGTAGTATTTCCATTTCTTCTTGTAGTGTTATAGGATGTTCGTGTGCCAAAAAAGAAGGATGTAAACGAAGCTCTGGTTTGAGAAATATTACCAAAAGCACCACAGCAGTACACCAAGTACTTATTCACCAGTATGGACTAGGTTTGCCAGATTACATGGTTTGCATAGTACTACGATGGGGCTAACCAGCTTACAGCTTTTCCAAGATGTAGGCTCCACATGGGTGCAGTACTAATGTGTTAGTTGTGAGCAGTTACATGTGGGGCCATCCTCACTAAGCGTATGGGTCAGAACAGTGGCCTCCGCAGTGGGGGCAGCGCATTTAGACAAACCGTGTATGTGGTGTATGTAGTAAAGGGCCACAAGCACGCGCTTTCATAAGACGTATTCACACACTTTCACAAGACGTATTTCACCGCCCTGCTAGGCGTCATAGTGTTTATGTGAAGAAATGACGCACGCATACAATAGTTTGTGTACACGGCAAGCCATGTCCTTGCCCCTCCGTGATTTGCTCGGTATGCAGAGGTAGTATTTATTAGTAGTAGTAGTAGTAGTAGTAGTAGTAGTAGTAGTAGTATTGGGTTCTAGGTGCCGAAACCACTTTCTGTTTATGAGGCACGCCGTAGTAGGGGACTCCGGAAATTTGGACCACCTGGGGTTCTTTAACACACACCTAAATATAAGTAGACGGGTGTTTTCGCATTTCGCCCCATCGAAATGCGGCCGCCGTGGCCGGGATTCCATCCCGCGACCTCGTGCTTAGAAGTCCAACAGCGCAGGCACTAAGTAACCACGGCGGGTACGCAGAGCTTGTAACTGCATTAGCAACATAACTCACACAATGGTTGCGCTGGCTTGCGGCCCGGGAACCACAGTGCAGCTTTGGTAGAGAAAGCGTAGGCGAGAACATTCGTTCACGCCTACCGCGGCGTATCTAATGCGTACCGGTAACGTAAACCATACTTTAACGTTCTCTGCTTCTGCTGAGAGAGCCGCACGCTAGCTTTGATGGTCGCTTTCCGGCATCATTTGCTGATTCGAGTGTTCCAGTCAACTGCTTCGTATCACGACGACTTCGGCGGACTTACCGACTTCGCAGACGACCGACCCGGGTTTCAGGTCGAGTTGTAGCGTCACGAGGCTGATGTCGCGGGTGTAGACAATCTGAGTCCTGTGCGGTAACGTCAGTGTCCACAGCTCCGGCGTAGCGCGCAGCACATACACGTATCCACGCGAGCACTGCACCTTGGTGCCGTACGCACGCCCGATCACGTCGTCGTGCTTCAGCGCGCCGTACTTTGTCTGAAACACTTCGCCGCACGCGAGCTTCAGGGAGTACATGTGTGCGAAAGTGCAGTACACCACACACGTATCGCCCGCCTGGGCGATGTTGCCGTGCGAGAGAAAGTTCGCCATGACTCGAAGGGAAATAACGCCGGTCACAGACGCGCAATCGAAAACGAGACGGACAGTTCCGAGGCGCTCGACGTGTTCGCTTTACTTTTGAAAAAGACCGATGAAACACAGCCGGCAAACACGCGGCAACAACGTGCCCAACGTGCCCGTCAAAACACCGTAACTCGTGACCGGAACTCGCTCGTTGATAAAAAACAACGCTGGTAATAAGCACTAGAGGGCAGGACAATACGCATCGTCTGCAATAAGTTTCGGTTTCGTTTGTAACGGTGACTTGCGTTGCACGTTCTTTCTTTGGTCCACGTAACCCATATTCCTTCTTCAATTAATGCACATTTGTCCGTTTGTGTTGCGGTGACAGTTCAACAATATATCTGATAGCGGTTACACCAGAAAGAGGAACGTATCAGGTGAAACGGCTAATCTATATAGGCCGCTTGCAAAATATTCCTCCTTTATGTACGGTGCAATTTTGCAAGGTATGCCAATTCGTGACACATTTGCGAAGTGGACTACGTGGTGATTATTCGCACAAGTAATATCCTCCACTTGAAGTTATTCAGTTGAACTGGCGGAAATGTACTACTACATATTCGACACAAAGTAAAGGTGAAACCCGGCAGTACTTGCGAGCCTATCTCATACGAACGATTTCGATTTTCAATGAAGCAGCTCTGCATCGAACTTCGCAGAGTGCAATGCAAGTGCGAAGCACGCGCTTGTATCGCAGGGTCTAGATAAATCGTACGTGAACGTAACGTGCAGAAACGATACCGCTAGACATGCGCACAGCTTCACTTCGCCCCTACAATATTTCGTGGGAATTTATATTGCGACATGTGTCAACGAAGGTATAAAGTAACATCAACTTCGCAGTGCCTGCGAATTCATTACACTCGTCTTCACTGCCCGTAGGAAAGCAAGCCGCAGACGAAAGTTTCGCACTGCCGAATGGGCCCGTAGCGCTTCACACCTCGTCCCTGCGGCCTCTTTGCTACTCAAGACATTCTGCACGTTCAGCATAGTCAATACATACATATAGATATGGGTGGTCTTTCAGTTTAAAATGCTTACTTGCTTCTGCATACATTGCAGTGTAGACATGCGACATGCATGTCTTCCTGCACACATTAGAAGTAACAAATGCAGCGATTTAACAGCGGTACGTTCTATCCATCCTCCTTGTGCATCTTGTCTAACCTTCATACTTATTGCTTTGAAAAGCAGAAGGTATCACTACTGCCTTGCCCCTAAGAACAGAGAATACATACAAGACTCCCTAGAAAAACACTGTGAAAGATTGCCTGTTCCTCCTGAAAGCCAAAGCCAGCACGAAACACAACGCCATTGTTGAAAATGATCTTTATTTCCTATGGTACATAGAAATACCAGCAGTAAGGTATAGTATCTACACAGCTTCAGATGCACACTTGTACATACACTCGATAAATAGGCCCACACCAATGCGAGAGACCACGCAGAGGGGACGAGTGGTGGTGAGGCGTTAACATTATCATACACAAAGTGGGTCCAGTGCGCGTGTAAACATGCTTCTGTACATTGCCAAAAAGAGAGAGGCTAATAAACAGCATGTGCTCTCCTCCTACTACAATGCACCCAACAACTGTCACCACCATGAGCACACAGAGAACACAATGCAAGAAAAAGCGGTGCAAGAGGCGCGTCTGCCACTCTTACGCACACTATCCCCGAATGCAAGCACAGTTGCGGTGTTCAGGAATTCCAAGAAGAATGCGTGCTCAAATGAGGGTGGAACAGAATGAAACCGCAGCAACAGTGAATCTGGTTGTGGTACAGCCAAATGTAGAATGGAGAAGATACAGTAAAGAAATAACACAAAACTTTCAGTTTTCAGCACTTCTGCGAGAGAGAGGGGGGGGTCACAATGGCTCTACAGCCTACTTTTGATGCCATGAAAGCTTAGCACAAATAGGAATTCAGTGGAATTAAGTTTCTCATTATCCTGAAGCAGCACCTTAAATTACCAACTACTCCAAAACTATGTATGTGTGCCTTCTGTTTGATAGCTCTTAATGTGGTGCCTTGGTAATTTATGTACTGGCTTAACAAGACCCAAGAGACTGCAAACTTCTGTGCTAGATGGTCATGCACATTTAATGGAAGCAGCAAAGAAACTAGACAGGAGGAATGAGCAGCCAACGCATAGTGGTGTGTGTGTGTGTGTGTGCTTCTTTTTTCTTGTCTATTTCAGCACTGTCCACAATAAAAGTGGCTCACTGATTAGATCTGTGCACACTTCAGTATGCATATTGGAATCGTTCCGCTGGTGTAAAAGTTACACAGGAGGCAGCCTTGGGCCTCTTCAAAACAGTTGAGTTACAATGCACCTCTGGAACCAATAACAGTTGTCTGGAGAAACTGTCAATACTATCGCAACGTGCATGCAGCCACAGTAGATTCTGCAGACAGTTCAAAGAAGCCAGTAAATTAACAAGCCAACACAGCAGAGCTGCCCAGGATGACATTACACTTGTAAATTTGATGCACTTTTTGCAGATATTATCCTCATGAGAATCGGACAGGGAGCTGCTTCATCCCAGTCTGCACTTGCGATATCTCACAACATCACTTTTCTGGAAACTCCGCCTGTCAGCAAAATATCTTCTAAAGTGCATAAATACAGAAAGCCCCTGCCACCTTCTGCTCTTGAACACAGTGCATGCGCTATGGCGAACAGTTGTTTACAAAAAATGCAGGCAAGAGGGTACAGTGTGACTTGAACGTACAACACACTTCAGCATTTATTACAAAAAAAATGTGCACATCAGAAAGTGTCTACTCCACCTTCCAACTAAACACTTGCACAAGCTCATGGACCGAAGCACTTTCTGCACGAATATATGTACATAAAGAGCCCTCAGAGTGACGAAACGGAAATTAACTCCGAGATTGCTTGTTGCTATTGAGGAATCACAATGGTTGATAATTTTAAAAATTGCCTATGAGGTATATTTTCACGCACTTGCTTTTACATTACTCAGATTGTTTGAGAGGCCAATTAGCGTCACTGCAGTTACTAGCCAGTGGGTGCCTCAGGTTCCACTGTGCAGGTCATAGGCTAACTGGAGCAAGACTAAAACTGAAGATACACACACAAGACTGAGGAACTTTGAAACAAACACTCAGCTGTACTTCTTGTAGCGAATACATAGCCTGGCACCTTTCACGTTAGAAAGCACCGTGAAAAATCATACTTGGGTGGAAAAGGATGGCGCGCTTTTGTACACGGCACGGAGAAATGACAAACTAAGAAAACCATTTTGGTTAAGTACAGATGCAGCAGGACCTTGCTGGAACAATCGCATTGCATGCCACAGGAAGCTGAATTTTTCATTTGCTGCAAGATACAGTTCTTGGAGAGACCCGCCACAATGAACCTTTCGAGAGATACAAACTCTGATTGCATAAGAACTGGAAACTGTTCTCGAACTTAAAGTAAAACTTTCAGCCACTTTCATTTTAATTGCATGAAAAGTACATTCTCTTAACTAGGTTTGTCTAAAATATTTTATCATGGGCCACATTTAGAGGGGAACTCATTTTCAAATTACTGTCCATTCGTAGCTACAGCCATCCTAAACTCACAAACTCCATTAAAATTTTAACTGGCAGGCTGAAATGTTTTTCTGTCACTCATACTCCGCAATGAAAGATCCTAAATCTCTGAGCGAAGGCTAAACCCAAAATTTTAATGAAATTAATATGCAATCCATATCCTGCTATTTACTGAATTGATATTTCCTAACCCAGAATGCAAGCACACTATGCTGAAAACAGTGTTTAATCTTAAGAATTTGTTGAAATAATATGTCATGCCAGTACATTTACTATGAAACAAAAATATTGGCAAGCCTCTAGTAAACTTCAATAATTACATGAAGAGGGGCTTGCTGGAAGTGCCAGTATTCCATTTCACTATCTGCTGCAGTATGGAAAGTGTTTGTCACAAATTTGGCAACACTAAATGTTTGTGCATATATATAAAACAAACGAAGAAAAAAGAATGCAACACAAAAGCAACATGAATGGAATGATTTCCTTTCTGTTTGAGGACATGACAAAAATGCAAAATCAAAATTCCAAGGCAATTCACGACTAGGCAGAAAACAGCCCGATAGAGAAGTCCTGCGTATATCGCAAGACACGCGAAAATTGGTCAACTTTAATGGCACTCCAGAAAAGGACAATTCACACACAAAAAAAAAAAGCACTGCAAATGAACAAAGCTCTAATTCTGACAGCAACAACCGAATTTTTACAATTAATTTGTACCAGCTTACAACAGCATGAAAGTCCCATCTGGACTATATTGATGAAAATCTCAATAACAGAAAGTAGAGAAAGCGTTGATGACAGAAAGGGTGGAGAGAAAAATTGGATGTAGAATAAGAATGAATTACACCTCCCAATTTGACAATTCTATAAAAACGTGCGCAACAATACTAGCAGCTTAAGCAGACACTTGTATTAGAAAATTTCATTCATACAAACAAAAAGTGTGTAAACTACTGAGACTGCCTGTGCTAGATGCAAATTAAAAGAAAAAGATGCATACACCTTAGGGCCAAATTAATGCACACAAACTGCGCCGTCAGAAAACCACAAGCAACCATGATGTCCACACACTGAAGAAAAGCAACTGACTGTTCAGAGGAACAAATCACAAACTTGAATCAATGCAGGCAAGCACAGAACACAGGCTCTAGAGAAACCACAACACAAGAAATAAATGAACATGTGTTCTTGAAAAACAAGAACCCAAAATGGAAAAAAAATTAACAAAAAAAGATTGTCTCATAGGTTACTAGAGAAAATGCATGAAACAATATCTTATAAACACGGCTGGAAGAAAAGAAAGAAACATGCCATAAATAACGTCTCTCCCTCCCATGACATACTCGTAGCTTTATAGAGAGCATGTGATTGTCGTGTGAGTGCTGTCCTACCCCTTCAAAACTGGAAAAGAAGACCTGCGGGCAACGCACACTAACAACAAGCGAAAGGAGACAGCAGTCCTCGACGCTCGACACCCAGGGTGCGAGATGGGACACCAGAAACCATTGTAAATAATTAAAAACAATAAATAAAAGACGAGCGTCTCACTCCTGCTGCGAAAATGCAACTCACCGTGCATAATAAACCAACAAATGTATGGCATTGGATTTTAGGAATTTTAAGGAAAAGGTGCATCGTTCCAACTAGATGTTACATACAGGCAGGCAACCTCCCAGCTGTAGTGAAAAAATAATAAGCACAGCTTCAAACAGCGCTGAAACAAAAGAGGCGACGATGAAAAGACGAATGCAAGAACACCAACAGTTATGCATATATCTTTTTGCACTGCATTGTAACCACACCCAATTCTGTTCACAGCTGCCCCCGTACAACTGTGCAATGCCGTTCGGGCAATTAACGTGCAACTAGTCTTTCATCGCAGATCCTAGGCCTACTACAAAGAAAACCACAATCACGCAAGTATCGCTAGTAGTTCGTGCACCACTGTGCGGTACTTTCACGACTGCTCCCCTATTTGAGATTTCGAAAATAAATGTGACATTTCCAGCTACCACTTGATAAGTGTTCTATTTGAGAATTTCATGCTTTACTATTTTGACCATACGATTATGGCCAAACATACAGGCTTTCAAGAGCTCTTAGAATGATTTGCACAATTGGTAGCCATCTCGCAACAACCATCCTCGTGTGGGATGTGGTACGAATTGGGAGATGCATGATGCAAGACAGTAGCCTATTGGAAAGAAAGACAACTTAAGAATTGGCTTGGGTGACATTATTTGCCAACAACCTACAGTTGAACTTCAATATAATGAACACAAATACAACGAATTATCGGATATAACAAATTAAACTTAAAATGTTTCTCGCCAACAACAGTATGCAACAAATACCTGCTTATAACGAATATTTGAAATAACGAAGGCATTTTTGTGTTGGCTACAGCTTCATTACAACGAGGTTCGACTATACTGGTCATTCCTTGCCATCAGTTGCCAAGTCGTAAATACATAAACAGAGCCTTAAGCTTGGTCATTTGATAATGAATCACTAACTACGGGTAGCAGCTATATGATATGGTTTGCCGTTAGGTTCCACCACTACCGAAGCAGATGGTCGCCTTAAGGAGGTTCTGGACCTAGAACCAGGCACAACAAAGGAAGCAGGACATTCCTTCTTTGTTGCACAATGAGAACACAAAATTTCAAAATGCCCTGCAGGCGTACATTTGTACTCGTCTGTGCACATCTGTGCATGTCCTTGTGCTGGTTGCCAAAAGCGAAACCACGCACTATCAAGATATTAAGCACTCCTCTAAAAAAACACGACCTACTTTTCACGGAACGAAAATTTAACACTCTCTGCGTGTCACGCGCGCGATAACCTGGTGCCATTTTTGACCGTCAAAGACGCCTCTTCCCACAAAATCGAGTCGTGACAACCTTACTGACTGTAGCGGCAGCAAGAAACGGTCACTGTGAGGAAAGGTGCAGAGATGATACCAGGAAAGAGCTCAGCACCAAGAAGCGGAACAAGAAATGGGCAACTGACCGGGGTACGTCGCATAACGTTGAACGGACATAACAGATAAAACCAGAAGAAGGAGAAGATGATGTGTCGAGAAGCAATGCTCAAAATAAAGCAGACAAGGAAGTTGTGCGTATGTTTAACCAGCCTGAATCCGTATTCTAGATCGATCACTTTCAAGGGCTTCACTTTTGGCGCGCGTTGATAGACTGAGGCCAAAGTGGATGCGACAAATAGCAGCTGTGACGAAAAGCAGGCGTGACGGAAGCCTGTGCGACAAAGCCGTTGTGACAGTACACCACACACCCAAGTGTTCTTTTCAAGTCATGAGTGCAATGAAAGGCTCCCGCTAATTCGGCGAGGTGTCACCCTACATGCCATGCCACTCAAAAGTGAAAGCATCTAAGCAATCAGTCGAGAATCCAGCCAGATTTATGGCAAGCCAAAAGCAGTACACAAGCAGAACGGCTGAGCCGTGGAGAGCACGAGTCATGTCGCATTAATTCGAAGTGCTTTCTGAATGTCACTAACGACTACAGCTACAACGCTAGGCTTCCAAGTTTTAATCAAGAGGTTGGGGCAAGTCTGTCTTTTCCCTGGTGAACGCCAATGGCATTGTCACAGTGAAACAGAACATGAAATGAAAGCGAAAAGAAAATGCAGTCCACATTGATGACTTGATGACGAGTGTATGACTTATTTTCAAACGCAGACACGATGCTGCAATGCGACGTCTGGCGGCCTCTTTCAAAAATTAAGCCAACAAACACATCGTGCCTTTTTGCACAGCAGTCACGCAACATATGTAGGAAGATCGGAATGTCTTGCTGCGAATGGCTCACAAAATGGGAACACCAGAGGAGGAGAAAGGAAGGAGTAACAACAGGGACAATCTATAAACTGACCCCACTAAGGAAAACATGTCACTTAACCATTCAAACTAAGATAAAAAAGAAACAAAGGACATAAGCAATCTGAAGACTGCACACTGCATCTCTCACAAAAGCTCATTTCACAGAACTCTTGTAAGCTCAATGTTCAACCAAGCCTAGAATGATGAAATCAAGCTATAGAAATTGCCATGCCCTCACCAAGTGTCTTGTATCCAACAAAATGAAAAAGAAATCCTTTGGCTGAATGAGAACAAAGGTGTTGTTCAGCTAAAGCAACACCAATGTACCTCAAGATGGCTCAAACTTCGTGAAAGCAAAGTACAGAGCACGGTCTCAGAGCAACCGGTCTGAATTGTGCTGTTCGCCCCAGAGGCTTCAACAATGCGAGAACACATGCACAATGCTATATCGTGCAATGGCATTGCAGTGAATACCAGTAGCCAGAAGGCAACAAGGAAACAAAGAGCAACAAAAAACAAAAAGAACCACTCTTAAAGGGCCCCTGAAACGGTTCGGACAAATTTTGTAGACGCGTAGGGTACAGCTTAAGTAGAACATTCGCACCACAATTTAAGTGAAGCGTTACGTATTAATGGAGCTACAAGCGATTAGAAGTTACCCTCCTCCCTAGCCATGCTTTTCCTCCTCAACTCGTTCGCCGAGCGAGCGGGACTAAGCTCCGCCTTCACTGGTTCAGCGTCACGATGCGACGTCACATCGTCCACTTCCGGTTGTTTTGGAGCCCGCCCGCGCGAGACCTCTCCGCTAGCCGCTTGGCCGTCGACCCCAAGCGAGAGCTATCGAAGCAGCGTGCGTTGCAAGCATTCTGTCGTAGCACCGAACGTGTTTTGTATTCCGGTAACCACAGGCAAGCTGGTCATTTCGGCAAATGACTGGAGGCATAAACTCAAGCTGATGAAGGAACATTAGCGTAGACGTACGTGAGCGGCCTGATCGGTCTTCGCGGTCCATACACTTGTTGGCGCAGCGCTTAACCAGCCAAACAAAGCGCTAATATTGCTCTAACCAAGTGTAAAACAATTTAAACATTTATAAAAACACGTGTTGATGATTACACTCCTGCGAAAAATACACACCAGCAGCAAAGAAGAATACACTTCGTTGCTGCTACTGTGTATGGTTGAGCTTTGTGCCACCAGGTGGCTGCACTATGCAGACCATTCATATTTGCCCTTCTGCTCATCTCATGGCTCATCCCGTTACGGCACAGTTAAGCGGCCAGACTCTGTCCCCTTGCGCTTGCGTCTGCCCTATACCGGACTCGCAAAACGCTATTGCGCTAGTAATCTTCCGGTGTAAAATGACGGCCACAAACGCGCAAATCCTGGCGCCGATCGGTTAGCGGCAGTCTGATGCGCAGCAGGCAGTTCGCTCGTACGCTGCCCTGCAGAGGGACACGATGTCGCAGCTTGACATATTGCCAGTCGCTACGTTTGCAGTCCACAAGGCAACAAAGTCGAATCATAATGCTCGCGAAAAGACTGAGACCGACTCTGACCGCGGAGCTCTCTTCAAAATGGAGTACGTTGTAACACAAGCAGACGACACACGCTGTGTGCCGGAAGTGCTTAAGTGTACTGAAAAATTGTTCTTGTGCATTCTCTTTATGTTACTTTCTTTTCATAAAAACAAATTAACTAACATTCCAGCTATTACGAAGGTAATTTGTTTACCGTAAAGTTGGAAAAATTATCGATCACGCGCCCTTGTCAGCCAATCGGATAGCTCGCCCCAATGACGTCGTATGGGAGATTTCGGTCATATGGGTAGGGGCGGCTTAAAATTCCGCCGAGCAGTGCGCTGCGATCGGCAGCGATGTGCATATTTAAAACCTTATAATAAATTACACGCTTTACGCGGAGCACTTAGATGTGTCAATTAATGATCAGAAGGACCTACTCTAACGACTCAATACGTTTGTAGAAAATCGTCAAAAGCGTTTCAGGGTCCCTTTAACACAAAGAACTACAATGAAACAATTCTTTCAATTCTGAAGTAATCCTACACTTGGCACAACAAGAGATTCTGTGTTTCAAAAGCAGCCCGTGATGCACGCCGCAAAGTATGTGTTCAATCAAATCCATTTTCATGCGCCTAAACTTCAAGTACACTCACTGCTAGGTGCACTGCAGCGTTACATTTCCTTTGCAGTAGCGTATAGCGCTATTATACGTCTACTTGGTCCTGAAATATATCGCCCCTCGCCTCCTAGCAGAGGATAGTCAAAACTGTAGAACAGGTTATTGAGGAGTGGTCCATAACAGTCGGCAGTTTCTTAAATGGCACAGAGTCATTGCAATAAGCGAGATGTGCACACCGCACTTCTCTGCACCATGAAATTCATCACGACCTGGCATTCAAGTTTCACAAACAGTTAAGCGATTCCACCATAGACAACTTCTAGCAGACTTCCCATTAAAATCGCTTCCATCTGCCACCCCTTTGACATAACAACCCTCTCCGTTTGCTGCTTAATTCCTTGCCGCCTTCGAGCAAACCGTCACAATTTTAACACACAGAGAGATGCGGTCATCGTGAATGCCTTCCTCCTAACGTATCCGGCAAACACACTTTCCAAATTGCTGCTCGGTATAATGCAACAAAAAACGATGCAACGCAAGGCAGTTACTTCCCGGCATAATGTCAAAAGCACCTACACCCTCCCCACACAAAACACGCAACACCAAATGACAAGGTATAATTTACCGGTCACAGCTGGCCTTAATTTCACCCACAATCCTGGTTCTAGGGGTGTGCGAATAGAGATTTTTGAGATTGAATCAAACGATACCAGAAGTGAACCGCATAACGAATAATTTCCGAATAGTTTTCGAATAATGAACAGCAGTAAGAATTAACATAAAACAATGTTCATATCCCAGCATTCTTAACATAAGCAAGTTCCTGCGATCACATGGTACATTATGAAATGTTTACTAAAAGCACAAATGGAGCATTAGGAGCAAACAAGCACTTTCTTCGCATCCACAGGGCTCCCCAGAAAGTGTGAATGATTGCTGTACAGCCTGTAAAGTATGGTTACCGAAGTGACGTAGCTTGCTCCGCTAAGCATATTCTCACGTTTTATGTCTATACTATGCCCACAGGCGTGAAAATTTACTGTACTTTCGCTCCAATTTTATGTTTACTTGGGCACAGTTGACGTTTTGAAATATTCGAAAAGTCTTCGAAATAAAATGACATTTACAAACATAGCGAGTATTCGATTCGAAGACTGAATCTAATTACTATTCGATTCGTCATTCAAAAGTTTCGAATATTCGCACACCCCTACCAGGTACCATGCACCACCGATTCAGTCAATATGGCATGGCAAAGCAGGACAGCGAATCTTCTCTACACGTGCGATATTGCACTTGGTGCAAAACAACAGCCCAGAGCCTGTGATTTAACACCTGCGGTGAGCAATGCACAAGCTGGTGGATTTTGTCTTCTCGGGGCAACTAGAAGCCCAGACAAGACTATCCACCATGACGTTATTTTTTTTTTTTTTTTCGTTCAAGTAATGTAGTTTTACGATGAAACTGCATCAGACGTCCCATCGCAACTTCCTATAAAATTAAATTTCGCAGGGTACTTCTGCTAAGTTACGAAGCCTCCCGTTAGGATTTTGCAACAAAATGTTTCGTCATCAGTTTTGTTTAACTATTCACAGGTCGCCAAACCACGCACAGCTCCACCTATTGTGCACCCCAGGTGTCTACCAGTGCATGTACTGGAGAATGTCGCACTTGCAGCCAGGTGCACGATTAGATTCAGTTGGCATGGCATGGAAGCAGATTTCATTACAACAAAGCTCCGTCACACTCGTTGGCAACTTCCAGTGTCCTCATTTAAAGCGGAGAAAGACGGCGCACCATCCTCCCAGTTCTTGCAGACTGCAGCCACTGACGACGTTGTCCGCAGTCTCGATGACTTCAGCAGACCTCATCCAACGATGCGACGAACAACAACAGCGCAGCACGCTGCTGCTCACGACATCCTGCCTCGAGAGACAGGTGGATTGTAGTATGGGGGGGACACAGACCAAAGGCATCCCATCGACATTCAGCTCTTGCTGCTCCCGGGGCGACCGCAGAAGGTTGAAGCTGAGAGAGGGTGATTGCGCCTTTGGCTTCTTTCTTCTTCTTCCGAACACTCGCGAATGCCGTCAGCTGTCGAGGCGCCACGAGAGCAAGAAGAATGGGAGGGGGTAAACAGCAACAATCAGTCGATGTGGTCCTGGAAGATGAGGCGCACGTATCCCGGGTAACCTTCCAGCTGGGTGGCACAGAAGGGGCAGGCCGCCTGAAGGCCGTTGGTGCCGTGCGGGATGGACACCGAGGCCCAGTACCTGGACAAGAGGAAGGGGCGGGACCGGTGACTAAGACAAAAAAGCTGTGCAAAAGTCTGACCGATTATTATTTTTCTTTTTTTACTTAACTGGGAGCATATGGCAAAATGCTATGATAGCAGATATTGAACATTTGGCAGCAACCTTTTGAACTTTACAAATTGCTGCAAGGCACGCGTTCTGCTACACCAGTGGCGCATCTCTTAAACAGATGAGGTACGATAAAGAACAACCATAGGCATGTGTTTCAGGGAACATTGGCTGAATGCACGAAAAAGAGATTTCATCAGAAAAAATTTCTTGCAAGGTTTCGTCCTGCAGGGTTCGGGTATGGGCCAGTTGGTATTCGATTGCAAACTTGACTAATATTGTATTACACTGCAAACTTGATAGCCGTCTAAGTGCATTAACACCGTTGCTGCGCGCCCTTATGCTGTATGTGCAAGTGAAAGTATGCTATTAGAGCCGACGATCGCAGCTCAATCTGGAATGTGCAAGGGAGGACGGCGAAGAGCAAACACGCAGCCTTCTGCCACGTGAAAAACCAGGGAAAGATGGCAGAGAGGGAGGGAGGGAGGGAGGGAGGGAGGGGTGGCAGCATTGTGCTCCGGCAGCAACTGCATATGTAGCGACTTGGCGCAAAGGGAACTGACGATCGCGGCTCAATCTCGTGCGCAGAAGGGACGAGAGTGGGGAGGCAGTGCGAGAGGAGGGGTGTTTCAATTCCGTCAGCGAGTACTTTGCATGGTCGCACGAGCTGTATCTTGAAAAGCATCTGCAGACGGCTCGTATCTTTGTGCGCACTGTGTTCTCGCCGCTCTTGCTCGCACCGGCGTTTTGACAGCGAGTGTCCACGCTCATCAAGTGTGATGTGTTCATGTTTGTTTGTGCGTGCCGACACCATGCTCGTTAATTCGGTTAGTAAATGATATGAAGATACCAAGCTGAAAAGGAACGAGTAGGCATTTAATTTACACACACAGCACGCTCAAGCTGGCTCTTTGGCCACTGGCAATCCTCGCTGCTGGTTGCCCTATTGCACCGTTTCTTGCTGCCATGATCAGTGCCACACCTGGCTCGTGGTGGCTCTAACACTACAGTGTAACCATAATGTAGTTAGTAAGCGAATGCTTCCAAGTTGATACGGCTTATAAAACTACTATCCTTACTTCATATAGCTGTCTACTAATTTGCTATAGCCCTCAATGCTTTTTCTTTAGGGTACTATGTCACTTGACAACACCTTTACTAGGGTTTAGAAGGCCTGGACCTTAATTAAAAGCAATAAAGTGAGACAAAATTACGTCACTACTAATCCTTTAGGAAAACCTTAAGGAAGACAGAAATCTGCCTTATCACAACACCAACTTCACCAGCGTACATCTAAATTAACCAAAGTTCTCCATCTTGCAACAAATTTTGGTTCATCAGAGTTCACCATAAAGGGGGCCCACTCCTACGGCCTCTACCACAAGAAATCAGCAAGGGACGGGGAAATGGGACAAGTGAGGAAGAGGGTGCTCACTTGACAGTCTTTTCGGAAGCCATGTGGCCACACGGATTGAAAGCGTGGTTCGGTGGGTCGTTGTCCACGTAGAAGGCAGGCTCGATGCCCACACACAGCTTGACCACGGGACCCTTCTGCAAAAGCAACGCAATGGGCAATGCGTGGGGTCAGCTTCTGTCAAACAGCAATGCTCCTGCCTCCGGTAGCCTATTGCGATCTCTGCATCGGGCCGACATTGACCAAGTAGTGGCCAAGTCTGCTACCGCGTCAGCAGGAGCAGCTGGTCTGCGACGCGTTGCTTTTGTGCCAAAAACTAGGTGAAGTACTCGATTGGGTGACGTCAAACACGAGGAGGTGGGCAACACACCTAACATGTGGCCCTGTGCAAGTCTCCACACCGAATATATTGAACATTAAAAAAATCTAACAGTGGTAGATATACGATTTGCAAATTGAATTATACAAAGGTTCACTATTCGATTCGGTGATATTTTTACCTTGCAGTGTTTAGAAAACTATACTTGTACATTTATATTTATAATGATAAAGCAAAATAATCTCACAAGAACAGTGAAGCCACAAGCAGAGATGTGAGGCAAATCCACGCTTTTGTGGGAAACCTTTCTGTGGGAAACCATACCCTGAAGAGAGAACCAATGTTACTGGAACCAGCCCAATTTCACAGCTCCCTACCTCTTCCAACGGAGGAATGTTTTCTGAGTGGCGGACACTAGAGTCAACAGCTTTTGAGCGTCGCTGCAAGAAGCATAAAACGGGGCCCGTGCATTGGCTATGTGCGTCGCTTCGCTTTTCACTAACGCACGGGAAAAGCGTGCTTCGCAAATGAGAGCATTAGGTTTCACAACATGCAGAGGCATTTATAACGTGGCTCCGGCGCATAACCAATGACACACACCCTTAATACGCACTGTGCTTCGAAAATGGAGTCGAAGTTGCATAGTAAATATTCATGCTTATTTCACGCCTCTTTTACATTAACAGAAGTTTGTACTTACTGCCCCGCATAAGTACAATAGGCATAGCTGTATGACACGCTGTTAGAATTATTCATTACAGGAAGCAGCATAAATATGCATGCAGAGAGAGAACCACAAAGCAAGTTGAATAAAATTACACCATTGAGCTAATTGGCACACTTATTGGTAAAAACAGCGTGAAAGGAACACGGGCAAGAAAGAGAAGACCGACAACTTCACATTTCTATAAATGCAAATTTATTTGACCTAATTTGTAGGTAGGTATTATTCAATGTTGTTTCCTTGTTATGAAATTATCAAAATAAGCTTGTATGACTTGTTTCGTATCAACGCTAATGACACGCGGCTTGCATCCCTGCGATAAGCGCTCATCAATAAAACTTAGACTAATGAGACCCTGAATAATTGAAGTCCAACTTCCAGTGAAGTCGTTTCATGCAGATGTAATGGGCAATTCTAATTAAACCCCACTTAAACACCTTCCCGGATAAGACTCGTGACATGAACCCACATCATGAAAATTTAAACATGATGTCACATTTCATACTCTCATCATCATCATACTCTCATGAACACGGGAAAAGATGCACACGACACTTGTGAAAGCTGTATGTATTTGTACATGTCAAACTTTCCACACACATTATACATAATGTGTCTGCCGTTTGCACACAATATGAAGTCAGTGCTACTATTAGTTCTCAGAGCACACCGGGAAAACCTACTATGCGCCTCATATTACAGATAAAAACAGGAAATCAAACATTGCCCTTCTTATGCCCTTCAGCTACCGAATGTAAACTGGGGGTAGTATACAGAGCTTCAGAACTCTTAAACATTTCAAGTAATGGCCCTAGAACACTTTTGAGCATTTTGAAATTTTTTTTAACACACATTATAAATTGACAACCTTGAAACTTTCTAGGAATTTAAAGATCCCCCTTTTCCTCTGACACCCTTCAGAGAGTTCAGTTCATTCGATACATTGAGCAAGCTGCACACAAAGTTGTCAAGTACATTTTTAACGCTCTGGAACACTTGATTAACAAATTTCACGCTAAAATTAAAACTAGTTCAGACAGCTTAAACGTTGATTGTACGTAACCCACCACATGCCCACAATATGTTTATACTAAATATAATCAAAGTGCCTTAATTAGCCCTCCAAAGAGACCGGGAAAACCAACTATATTCACACCTCATATCACACAAGAACATAGAAAACAGCCATTAAAGATTTAGTTTTGAGGTTCGTAATTAGCCTACACACTTGTAACTTTTGGTGCACATTTCCCATAAAAGGGCACCCATTCATTCCAAATACAGCATTGCTAGCCCTTTAGGTTACCGCAGGACAGCTGGTAAAGTTTGTAAGCATTTCGAGTGTAACATCTCAAAAGAGGCAGAAAACGAACTTCTAATCCACACCCACATGTTTTAATTACTCCAGGCACAAGCCTTAACATGTCCTCCGTTCTTGGCGAATAATAGTTATCGCAGCTCACTTCACGAAACACAGATATGAAGTTTTTGAACAGCTATACAAAGTCGCACTAGAAGCTTGGCTGCAGAACACAGCCCTGTGCAACGTGATTACAGTAAAACCTCGTTAATTCAAACTAGGTTTATTCGAAATCCTGTGTAATTCGAAGGTTTTCGGAGGTCCCGACAGTTTGCATGCAAATTTTGCCAGATAATTTGAACAGCCAGCGTGCCTATATCTGGATAATACGTCAGTTTAAACTATGGCCTCTGTGATCCGCCACAAAAAAAAATGTGTGCCAGTCTCTGAGGCCAGTATAGTTGCCGGAGTGCCAGCCAGGCAGCACTTTAAATGAACTTTCCATTTCCGGTTAATGTTGTGCGCAGTTTTGTGGAGTGTAGTGCCGGTAACAGTGAACTGCTGCGCACTGTAAGCAGACTGGAGGACGCAGCCTACAGTGCGGCTAACTACCGTGCCAAGCAGTCACGCATTGATGAATACCATATTTACACGATTGTAAGTCGACCACTTTTCTTAAATTTGAAAATCTGAAGTGGGGGGTCGACTTACAATCGAAACAAAAACATGGCACCGCCAAAAACGCGAGACCAACGGGAGCTACAACGTAGTTAGAATTTTATGTTCGCTCTATGGCCCTACCCATAGCGTTTCGCTATCCCGCGTGTTTGTTCGCTTTTCGGAAGGGTTTTTCAACATTTTTGAGAGCTTTACAGTGCGCACAACACTCATGAGGGGGTGTCGATAGTTGATGGAAGCGCCGCTGTTCTATTCGCGGCGGCACCCTCAGTACGGCGGCGCTTATGGGGAGCATCGGTAGTTCATGGAAGAGCAAACACCATGGCGGGTTTCTCTTTGCCTGTTGCGCTTAGCTATCTCTATACAGTGGAACCCCGTTCATACGTTTTTCACCGGACCGGGGAAAAAAAACGTAACAGCCGGGAAAACGCAACAGTGAGGAAAGCTCCGAAAATGAATGAAAAAAAGGACAGCTTCAACTATAGACAATTTATTTCCACAGAGTGCGCTTAGGACTTAAAAAAGTCTAGAATGATGGCTTGCCGTTTCTTTCGCTCGCTAGAAATCGCCACACGTTTCTCAATAGCCTGGAAGGCCGCATTGCTGTCAGCGTCGCTGTGAGGTGCGACGTACCTGCGGAGGAGGTCTAGAGCCGCGACGGCTTCTCCAAAGCTAGGATTTGGCCACTCCCCGGCATCATGCGGCTCGTGCTCCTCGTCGTCACCGCGCCACGTCAATGGCAACGGACAAAGGAATATCCGCGGGAAATTTTGCCCTCTTTGGCGTAATCATGCTAACCTGCTAACGATTGTTTAGTATTGCTGCGGAGCGCGCGCGTCCGAGCAGCCCGGTTGCGCGCGGCGCGCCGTGGGAGAAATGTAAACAAGAGAGGAGAGCTGGCCCGATAGGCGGAGCAGCCACGAGCAACGCCAACTTCCGGTTTCACTTTTGCTTCACAAAGAGTGACGCGAGGGCCTCTCCCGAGTTTCCTTACTCCGTGAGTCGACCCGTCCAACAACCATGCGGTGACCCTAATCACAGTGATGATAGTGAGAGCATTTTTCACGAATGGCCACTTAGTGGCGGCCTCTCGAACTGGCGTGCGGCTTCTTGCAGCCAGTTCCATAGCCAAGCCCGGCCAAGCCCAGCCAAAACTTGTCAAAAGCCAAAATGGCGGCTGGAGCGCGTTGCCTACTTCAGCCCAGGCGGGCTCGGAGTGCTAAGTTGCGACGTATCATGCGGGAACGTTTTCACAGCTACGACGTAACAGCGGGGTTCCTTATACATTGGATCCTATGGAAGCTATGCCGGGACCGCATGAAAACGACGTAGCAGCCGGGAAAACGCAGCAGTGAGGAACGCAACAGTGGGGTTCTACTGTAGTTTGACGAAAGGCATGGGTTTGACGTGTTCCACTTGACTGCTGGCTACGTGCTACTTCTATGCTTCCTCAGTCATCATGAGTGCTCCAGGCCCACTAATCATTCGGCACTCATTCACAGCAGCGTTCAAGAGGGCCACCATCCTTTACGCCGAAGAAACAAATCACTGCGCAGCGGGCCGCAAGTTTGATGTTTCTGAACAGGTGGTGCGAGAGTGGCGACTGCAGCCAGGCGAAATTTTCACCTGTGACGGCAAGTGCGAAATTTCCCATGTGCTGAAGTCTGGACGCTTTCTGGAGCTGTAGGCTAAGCTTGCGGCGTACGTCGCTGAAATGCGTGATCGGTCCCTGCCAGTGAAGTGCAACATGGTCATGAAACAAACCCGGACCTTCGCCTTAATTTTAAGGCCCTGCTCCGCCGTGAGTACAATGATGGCGACGAAAGTATGGCGTACACAACAGATGTTGTTGACTCATGGCAGCTGCTCTGCGATCAGGGAGGTGCTCCAAGCGACGTGACACTCGAGGACTTTGTCTTCAGCGATACTTGCGCTGTGACAACTGAAGAGCTGGGCGATGACGCAATAATCCAGAGCGTCACAAATACAGAAATGCAGGACGACGAGTCGGACGAAGAACTCCAGGCGGCAAGCAGCATAGCTACACCGAAGCAAGTCATGGATGCGCTGGATCTCTTATGCACGTATGGGGGCGCGCACTCGCAAGAGCAAGCCTTAGCAGCCCTGTCAACCTACGAGCGCTTTATAAGCCCGACGCTTCTTAAAAAGCGGCAGATGAGGATGACGGAGTTCTTCGCTTCCACCTGAGTTGCATAGAATTGCTCTGCGGGAAGTTAAATAATATATTCCAGCGTTCATGAATTAACGTCGTCATTGCTTTACTGAGCGCGGTATCATCCTATGGCTGTGAGCGTTAAGCGCTCTAATGGTAAGTGGTGGCCTCATGGATCCACCAAGTTAGTACTACTTCCAATTTTCTTCGAAAGAATATTCAAGTTGATAGCTCTGGTGTGTGCTTTTTTTTTTTTTTTTGCGCCACGGGTTGCCATGTCTTCGTGAAAGGCACGGAGGAAAGGCAGTTTCCTTCCTCCACGGTGAATTTTTTTTTTAGTGATGACAAATTATGATGATGATGGCACTGATGGCCACATCTAGTGGCAGCTATGAGCACTAGGCGCGGCGCTTGCTGCAGGCCTGCTTTTCACCGTACGCGTAATGAAGAAAAATGCGTTCGTACCCGCTGGCTATCGGGCATCACGCTCTTGGTTGTGTTATTAGTTTTGGCGTTTATTGGTTATCTTTGTAATTTTGCTATCTACAAGGTGCCATACACCAGGAGTGTTCCAAGAACCTGCATCTTTATTTGGACTGCTGAAACATGCGAACCTCTATTTAATGAAACTCGCGATTTAACGAAATTTTCGGCTGCAAATTGGACTTCGTTATATCGAGGTTCGACTGTATATCAAATTCTGGCTATATTAAACTATTTCGTGATCACTACGCTGTTTGATACACTGAGGTTTGACTGTATCATGCCTGAGAGCACCCACATATTGAACTCTGCAGTTTATAAGGACGTCAATATTTCGAGATAAAATGTATGAATGTATAAGTACAACTGTACTTTTGCCGCTCAAAGGAACGGCATGGCAATGAATCGGCATTGCTTGCCATCTGCATAGTCGAACTTTCTCCACCAAGGAAGTTACGACGGCAGTGCCACTAGTTCTAGCGACCACCGCTCGGGACAGGTTTTCCAGTCGAGCTGGTTCCACTAACGTTTGGAGAAAAGACCAGTAGGCACTCGAACACTGTGACGTGTTGTAAGAGAGGACATTGCTGCTCTATGCTTTGCTCTTGCTTATCTCCAATACCAGGACCTTAAATACCAGAATACAAACTTTCAAAAGGATAGCAAAAATACACAAGGGCTCTCTTGTGAAGCAGAACACAATGGTGTCAAGGACAATTCCTTGAACCCCAGAGGCAGGCACTGCAGAATTCTTGAAGAAATTCAAGGCCACTGCAAAGCACATTGAGACAAAAACAAAAAGTGCACAGGACTCAACACTTGTGTTGTGTGCTTCTGTGTGGTTTTGAAGTCGGTTCCTCAACATTCAAGGGTTTTCAAAGACTGTAGGGCTCTCTTGTGAAGCAGAACACAATGGTGTCAAGGACAATTCCTTGAACCCCAGAGGCAGGCACTGCAGAATTCTTGAAGAAATTCAAGGCCACTGCAAAGCACATTGAGACAAAAACAAAAAGCGCACAGGACTCAACGCTTGCATTGTGTGCTTCTGTGTGGTTTTGAAATCGGTTCCTCAACATTCAAGGGTTTTCAAAGACTGTCACAGACCCTTCACGGCGTAGTTGGCAGTGCAATACAATGGCAAACAATTAAGCAAAGAGCCGGTCAGCGGAAGTGGGCACGCACCTTGAGGCACATCGGGCAGGTGCGCACATTGGAGGCCCCCTCGGGGAGTCCCCAGTGGTGCAGGCCCTGGACGTGGCCACAGTGCAGGTACACGTACGGCTGCTTGTCCCCCTGGCTCAGCGTGGCACGGCTCGCAATCACCAGGGTGTTCAGACCCACGGGGCATTGGGGGCGGCCCGCGTTCAGCTCCTCCACGCGTGCCTCCAAGTGCTGCTTCGTCTGCCAAGCAGCGACGGAAACAAACGTAGCTGTTTCATTTCGAGGGCAAAGCATTGATAGAGACAGCAATTTACTAGACAACTACCCGAAGTAAGATTCGTAGTTTTCACCAACCGTAGAAATCGCAATAAACATTCATTTATTAAGTAAACAAGCGTGTTGTTACAAGTCCAAAAAATTAACACGAACATATTCAAATCGATGATCGCGAGCACTCGCTGTCACAAGACCTGGTGCAATGAGTGCCGGCTGAAAGGAGGGCATGTGCTTGTCCAAATCCCGAAAGCAAATATTTCGTGCTCCTGCTTGCTTCCCCATTTCAACTGTCAAGAGTCTCCCAAACTCGTATAACGTGACCTACAACACTAGACGCGCGGGAAAATGGCGCGCATCAATCCACCTTGGCTCACCTTCGCATGCTTGCCCTCACACCCGCAGATCACGTGACCACCAATACAGCACTCAGGCCACTCGTTTTTCTCACACTTCACTCTTGCACACAACAGCATAGCAGCGCCGGCAGCAAAAACGCACCTCAAGTGTCCCTATATAGTTGTTACCACAATAAAAGGCTTTGTCCAAGTTACGACTTTGACAATATCGGCACATATGCACCTGAATGCCTTGTTCCAGTTTGCTGCTCAATTTCATGCCCCACATGCTCGGGACTACAAAGGCACAGAAAGTGATAAGCTTCCCCGTAGAACCTCCCGCTTCTTCTGTTGTAATTGTGCTGTTGCTTTCTTCATGTTCACCCATGCCGCACATTTCAACTGCTTTGATTGCTCGACTGGCCATAATTTCCACCAGAAAGAGCATGCACAAAGAAAAATCTTCACGCAGACTAGCACAGACCACGGACCTCTCCCAAAACACATTCAATATTCAAGAAACTGAACACTGGTACATATTCAACAGGAAATTCAAACTATTCGAGGAATTACTGGTTCGCATCCTCGTTGCTAGATTCAATTACCTGCATTCATTTTTTTCACTGCACACTCCTATCGTCGCCAAATTTGACAACCATGAATTCAAACCACTGCATATGCTTTGGATTCTGCTTAAATTTGACCATCTTGGATCTCGATTTTCACCACCTGGATTTTCGTAGGCCTGTGCATCTGAATGGCCGAATGCAACCAGCAAGCTACTTCATCATACCCATTACAGGCATGTAATGGTGTTAGAATTCAACAGACAGCACAGACAGTTGCCACCAATGTTGCAATTTCCTTCTCTTCAAGGTTCTGATGACACAGCTACAATAAAATCCACTAGAATGCACCCAATTTTTTTCCTTTATTCCCACTAAATGTCCACGAAGAAGAAATTTGGGTCACGGTATCCTACAAATCCACTATCAGTTATCGTTCCATTTTCACCCCAAAACCTACCTACTCGAAGAACATCCGTTAAACTGACAACACTGCACAACACCTCAAAAGCGAAAAAATGAAGAGCCATGAAGTTGGAGCACGCGCGCACGCGCGCGCGCGCGCACACACAAACACACACACACACACACACACACACATGCACGCATGCACACACGCACACAAACAAACAAACAAACAAAAGAAGCAGAAACCTGTCTACCCACCGGTGACTTCAGGAGTCCCTCGGCCGACCGGAAGAGGAGTGTAGCTCCGCAGAGGTCAATGAGCGAGCCGTCTCGCAGAACGTTCGTCTCTTCTTCAATCTGGACAGAAAGCGCAAGGGAGCGCAACATGAGCCTGCTTCCAAGACCAGCTCAGAGGCATCCTCAACACAAGAACCTCGCCACATACGAGGCTGCAGCAATGAGCTCGTCACGGAGTGCACAGTCAAGCCTGGCTCACTAGGACTGTGTGGCATCATCGCGGGGCACAAAACAAAATGCAATCATTTTCACTGATGATTATGTAGTTACGCACACTTAACAGGCTTTATTTAAAGGCCTCATAATTGTAGCGTAAAGCGCAGGGATAAATGGCTCTCCCGGCTATAGGCACAGGCTCGTCAGACCCAAATTTCGCACAGAAGTAACAGTTCATACTGAATTTTGGTTAATATCATTCCTAGGCTACGTATTTGCTTGTTTCACCCAGAATGAGTCCTATCTTCATATCACCTGCCACGGAGCAATACCAAAAAATTATTGTCCCAGTGAAAGTATGGCCGCACTGGGCGTCACTATCGGGGAGAAATACGCCATGTGCCGTTTCCTTCCCCAACAATGAGAGAGGATACCATGGTTCCTATGCCGTGAAAATATTACATATCTTTTTTTATTTACTCACAATGAAGAGAGCAAATACTGCACTCAAGCACATTAACTACCAAATGAAGCATGTTCTGAAATGCTCCATGCAGGTGAAATCTGAGCATACATGAGCCAATTGTGAAGCTGGAAGAGCCCTTTACACAAACCTGTACAGTCAGCTCCCAATAATCCCAAGTCGTGCAATTGGAATTTTTGGTTAATTAGAAGTGAAGGACTGGATCGTTCAGTTTTGCATGCAATTCTGTATAAAAACTGCTCGATCATTCGAGGTTAGAAGGTCATAACATCGGTTAAATAGGAGTTATTCATCAATGCTGAGTCTCGAGACGACCATAATTTTTGAATGAAATGCGCAATTTTTCAAGTGCCAAAACAACTCCGTCTATTAAAGCGGTGTCGTCATAGCAGGTGACGCTAGCCGATTGCAACTTGTGGCTCCTACCGCACGCTTGACCTGGCGACGAAACTAAGTCTTGAAATAATTTGACAAGGGTGACAAGGGTGGCCCCGCCAAGCAAGAAATTGCACGGGTGAATGGCATTAAGCCTAACACACCATCGAACTTCATAAGGAACCAGCACTCAATACTGGATGCTTTTGAAAATGACTAATTCAAGATGTCCAGGAAGCTAATGAACACTGGTGCCTACCCAGAGTTAGAAGGCACTGCTGCTTTCGATGAAAGAAGCACTGGCACAAGAAACTTCCTCTCAGCAGTGAGGCAGTTGCAGCGAAAGCTTTATTGCTTGCAGCGATGTTGTGGGTCAAAAACTGTTTCTTCTGATGAATGGCTGACAAGCGTCAAACAACATTATGACCCAAATTTTAAAAGCATGTGTACAGAGAAGGCGTCAGTCAACCAGGAAACATGCACAACACTGAAAGCAGAAAAGCTTGACGAGTGCCTCAATGGCTATCAACCTTCCAGAACACAGCTTCATTGCAGATGAAACTGCGCATTACTATAGGCTACTACCAGAGAAGACGCAGACATTCAAAGACGACGATTGTGTTGGGAGCAAACGGAGCAAAGAAAGGGCGTCCGCTATGATCGCGGCAGACGTAACTGGCACTGAATGACATGGCCTGCTTGCGATTGCGAAGGCAGCTAAGCCTAGATGCTTTAAAGGCGTGAAGACGCTTCCTGTAAACTATGCACCGAACAGGAAGACGTGGATGACGTCCGACATTTTTTATAAGTGGATCACAAAACTGAATCGCAAGTTCAGCTCATCGAACTGCAAGGTGCTGTTCCTTGGGGACCAGTGCAGTGCCCACATGAACATGTCAGCCTTGAGTGCGGTCCGTCTAGCATACTTGCCTGCAAACATGACGTCAGTGTTGAAGCCCATGAACCAGGGCATAATCAAAAATGTAAAGGTGCTGTACAGGCAGCATCTTGTCAAGTGCATGATTTTGTGTATGGACAACTCCTCGCAATACAAGCTAGGCCTACTCAGTGACATCCACATGCTAGAACGAGCTTGAGGCTGCGCAAAAGAAGAGACCGTGCCCTACTGCTTCAGGGGATGCTCCTACTTGCCCGCTGGGGGAACAACAAACAAGTAACCGACAACAGTAGTTATGGAGATGCTCTCGGCGACGTTCATTTTGAATAGTTCGTCACTATGGACAGCACAGTCGAAACAAGCAATGCACTGGTGGACAGCGAAATTGTGCAGCTTGTCTGGCTGCATAAATCCATTCATGAGAATGTTATCGACGACAACATTGAAAACGAATTGCAGCCGAGGGCTGCCGCTGTAGCTGCGGGCCTTGCTCTGGCACAGCATTTTTTTGCTGGTGAAAATAACATGGAAGGAGCACTTGGACACATCTACTGCTTGAAAAACTTGCTTTCAGCAGATAGATTCAGTAAGCAAAAGAAGACCAATAAGACAGACTATTTTTTCTAAGAAACTTGGATTTGAGACTAATCAAGGTGCTTCTATTTTTTTTTTACTTTTTGCATGAGTGGAAGTATGTCTAATTCAAAGTTTTTTGCAGTCCCCGTGAGCTTCGTATTAACGGGAGTTGACTGTACTCCTTACTTATGGGGCACCCGATTTTTTTTAAAGGAACCGTACAAACATTTATGCAGCCATTTTACAAGGCATACACAAGGAAGGAAGAAGTGAGTTACGCACCCTGACACCCTTCTTGGGGGCCGATCGGGACTCGCGGATGGCATACACGTTGCCACCGACGGACACCTCGCGCCAGATTCCGGGTGTCGCACCACCGCAGAAGGACCCTTGCGGGTGCATGATGAGGACGCCATTGGTCGTCAAGCCGTCTATCTCACCGTCCTGCTGCCATTTGGTCGCCTTCTCCTGCACAACAACGAAAAGGTTAACAACAGGTGAGGAGGAGCTCACACATGATACAGTGAGTGGCCTACGTATCTGGTCTGTCAGGTTTTTAACAAGCCACAGACTGCAGACGGACCATGGCTGTCATCGCTAGCTGAACCTATGTCCCCTGCAGGACAGAGGCCTCTCTCGGCAACCTTCAGTTACCTTTGCCTAGCACCAACCAACTTCATTCTATCCACGCAAACTTCCCAGTCTCATCACAGCACCTAATGAACCTGCCTGCCTGTGAACATTAAGATGTTCACAGGCTCCAATGGAACCAACACAACTCCGATGGAACCAACATAAAGGAAAAGGGGGGATAGTCCACATTTTTTAAAACTTGGCCTTGAGCGCAAGCACTCGGCAGAAGACACTTTATTAAACAAGCTACGATTTACCTCTGGACGCAGCACACAAGTGGCAGAAAACTTTGAACAACAAAAACTAGCAAGCAACACCTTGTATTTAGAGCTTTACAGCAACTTTGCTGTTGTCTGCTTCAGAAACATGTGTGTACCAACTTGCTCCAAGCAAGTTGTGCTGCTCTGGCATGCCTTTCCCATCAGAATACACGACAGTAGGGTCACAAACAGGCGAGCGGAACTTTTTTTGCAAACAGAATTTATATTTTGCAATACCTGACGGAACATTTGTAAATCGTAGAATGAGCCCAAGTTCGTAAACTTTACATAAAATCCAGGAGAACTAGTAGGTATGCACCTAATGCTATGTCATACTCCCATGCATTTCCCCTTTCCCCTCCCTTGGCATCTGCACTGTTACTCTTCAGAGACCAGCAGTCACCTGCTCGAATCATCTCAGCCTCTTAGTTTCAACTACTAGAATATCAGCTACACTTGTGTCACATACACTCTACGTCAATGACAGAAAAGTTGCACCCGCGCAGAAACCTTGGTTGTGTGGCAGGTGTCCACCGTTAGAAGCCACAACATAAAAGCAGAAAGCTGCTCATAAATTCAATGCCATCAAAGAAACAACAGGCGGGTGTCTCAGCAAGAGGAACGAAAAGACCACAACAACAACCAAAACTTATCAGAAAAACAACACGACTCAAGTGCCATGAAGAAGCGAAAGCTTGCACTCTGACAACGACTGTCAATGGACAGCTTAGGCACAGGTCAAATTTGTTAAGCTGAAGGAGAGCACAAGAAAGACATGGACGAGACAGACAGGAGTTCTTGATTATTGAAGACACGATTTCCCTCGTTCAGATATATCTGCTGGCATAAAGAACTGAAGGGTGCTCAAACACTGAAATGTAGCCTTACTTCGAGCAATTTACTGACAAACACAAATTAGAGATGCTATTATAATGCCTTTAGCAATGATCACATAGAAAGCATACACTGAGACTAGTGTCCTATCTGCCCAACGTATGTCTTGTTGCAGGAGAAAGGCAGCAACATTACAAATGTAACAATTATGTTATATACTGACAGTTCCTGAACCACATATTTTTAAATATCCTTTCTGTTGTATCTTCAACTTGGTTCTTTGTAGTAAGTGTCGTTAACCTGCAGTCTGTAAGTTGTATGCTCACAAATTAGTTTTAGAAATTTGCATTAGTGCTCAGACTGCTTTCTTATTTGTCTGTTCTATATGCTTCTTTGCCATAAACTAAAAGAACAGTTAACAAAGTTCTAGAGTAAACTGTCCTTGCCAAGCTGGTGTTCCAAATAAAAGCAGGTGTACTATAAACCCTGAACCCTGCAGACATAATAAATTTTACTCCTGCAGTATATCTCGATGCCAGGGTCACGATAGTATAAAGCTATTTCACCCAGTTGTTATTCTAAATCTGCCATTGCGTCTTCTACCTATTTGAGTCACGTCGAAAATCACTGTGTTGTGTCTGCACCCAAGTATTCGCCAAACAACCCAGACCAGCCTTCTGCTGAAGAGTAAAGGATCGCTGCAAAAGAGAGTGCTTCTCTCATGCAATGCGACAACCCCGCATGGCATTCCACTCACCCCGAGGAAGATGTTTCGGGAGGAGTCGAATCCAGCGGCAAACACGCACGAGCGGTGCGAACGGTTGCGCTCGCACAGGATGCGGCAGGCAAAGCGGGAGATGGTGCTCTGGGCGACCCTACAGGCACCCGCCTTGTTGTCCCCACCGGCCACCGTGTCCATCACCACAAAGTCGATGGGACTCTCCGAGGAGCGGCCAATCTGAAACAGAGGGCACACAACACTTGTCACCCAGGAAGAGCAAGAAAGATGCACACTCTAGAACTGTTCGACAAGCCGTTTGACATACAAGCCAATTGCAATACAGTCGACTTCTGTTAATTCGACCCCGATGGGGACGACTGAACCGATAGATTTATCCCACGGGTTGGAATAGATTAGAGGCGGAAAAAAAGCACCCAAACACAGAGCTGCCTTCATAAAAGCACTCGTCAAACCTCGATATAACGAGCTTGGATTTAATAAAATTCATGTTGTAAAGAACTATCGTCATTTTCAAGCATTTTCAGGCAGCTCGCAGCGCTCGCAGAAATACTAGAGCCGGGGATTCCTTCTGCACAAAGGGTATGGGGAGAGCGTAAACATGCGGTAACGTGATCAAGCACCCATGACGGAGGAGGTGGGACAGAAGGGGGGGGGGGGGGGGGGCAGGGATGCGCGCTTATCTGCCTTCACCTCTTAGTGCACGCATCAGTTCTGCACAGGCCACATGCCATATCTTGGAGGTAATCACTCCGTGGCAAGCCAGAATGGATGGTGCCTTTGCACGCATTTTGCTGTGCTCGCGTATCTAACGTGCTGGCGGTCGCGTAATCTCAAGTTGCTAAAACACGGGCGAAGCGCTCACTCGCGTTGCGACTGCGAGTTCGCGGTCATCGAATGAGATCCGTTAATGGTAAAGCTACAAACCGTACTTCGCCTAGTTGCCTCTTTGCCATCGCCAAAATGCTCTGGCTTTTTGGCAAAGCTCCGACTACATTTTTTTTTTTTTTGTACAGAGCGAATATCAGTACTTTTTTACCATTTTGGTTTTAGTTTGTGGCCGCCGGCTGCAGGCGCAAAGCGGGGTCAGCTATGGCGTCCAAGACTTGCGGTGCCACATGACGCAACAAACGCTAATCTTGGACACAGTGAGCCACGTTGATGCACTGCTCTCTGTGCGATCTGCACCGCGCGCGTTGGCACTCACAGCAGCACTATTACGGCCCAACCTTTTTTGCAATTTGTCTATACGAACCCGATAATATCCACTAGGAATGCTATGGGAAATTGCGAAGTCGTCTTTAATGTGAGAAAGCTTTCTTAAATTGCGAATTTCGTTCATTTCCGGTTGTAAACAAATTGTTTTCGCTGCAAGTAGAAGTTTGTTATATCGAGGTTCGACAGTATTTACTATGGGTGTGCGAATACTTGAACGTCACTGAATCGAATCGAAAATCTACTATGCGAATATTTGGTACAGAGGCTCGTGCTGTGTTGCATGCGCCATGGACTTGCTCGTGCTCAATGCCGCGGAAAAGAGCGCAAAAGGGGTGTGCCGCAGACGGGCCGCGCGTTCCATGGCAATCTTTTATTGGATAGAAATCTCTGCTTTTCAGTTTTCCACTGGAATAAAGAAGGGCTCTTCCCATCTTTAAGGCAGTTGGGTTATTCTAAGGCCAATCTGCATGACAGACAAACATGCGGGCCGCGCATCACGTGACTCGACCACCGCTCCGTGCATAGCCATCGTTGGTACTGCGTGGGTTGACCGCCAGCGTCGTTTGTCACCGAAAAAAAAAAAGTTCTGAAATCAAAATGGTTACCACTAACTTTCACGAGGCAACCTTCCCTACATCTGCTGCCCAGACAAATGTGCGCAGCCGGGCTGTCGGTGCCCTAGTCACGACACTTAAGCTCCTGCAGTTTAAATTCAAAGCTATAGACTTGTGGCAGGACACTCGAAGCTAGAGAGAGAGACCGATGTATCCCTACGAATGGCACCGGAAAAAAAAAAAGAGGCCACCTTTGTAATGCGTTGCAAAAACGGTAGCCATTCGTGAGCAGCTTTGTTGCCATCCTGTCCACTCGCTTTCGTTTGCAAGGCTGTTTCAGCCTTCCGAGCATCACACGGCTCCAGCGAGCGAATATGGTGGACTCCCTTTAAACAGAACCTGAAGGGACCAGGGAAATTGGTTCTGTTATCAGGAGCTCCATTTACGAGAGATACAGCTGAATACAATTGCATGAATACAAAGCCAACCAAGCACGAGGATGGTGTTTCCTTTAAGCGATTTCCGTTTATGGAGATTCCACTATAGACTGGCATCAATTCGGCACGAAACTGTAGATTTAGTTGCTGATACTCAACCAAGCAGCACCAATTTTGGGCTAACGGCCTAGGGAGTGCGGCCGTGACAAAAATTTGCCGCTGGCCGGTGTGGTAATGGGCCACAAGTCGTCACGAAATGTTTGCTGTTACTATGTTCATACTTGGCTCATCAGTGATCCGTCCCAAGGTCAGGTGTAAGAGCTAGACAGCTGTTGAACAGCGTTAATTTTGTATTCGCAAGATCTAATAATGGATATTTAATTCATGAATCTGACTGTGCAAACGTGCACTACTCTATTTAACTTGGCAATATTTAAGCATCATGGTTCGTACAGCTCCTTGAAAATCCTTGAATATGAAAAAAAAAAAAAAGTGATTCAAGGGCCGTTAAAGCTCCTTGAAAATGCATGTGCTCCTTTAATTCCTTGAAAACTGGGTTTGGGGGGTTGCTTTTCAACATTCAAAGTAACAAACTTTGCATAGGAGCTATGTCATGCACAATCTCTATCGACAAACAGTCCAAGATATTTTCTTTTGAGAGTGTCAATAAGCAATTACGATATGATGTGTCCACAGCCACCAACAACAGGCTTGTTTAAATCTCCATTGATATTGTGAAGGTAGATAAACCTTGATCAAGCGACCAAGCCGTGCCACTGTTTTGTTGCTTTGCTAGTTGGTTCCCCCCGGCGATCGTGGCTCCTTTTTGAGTCCTAGGCTCCAGAAATGCCTGGTGGAAAGCAAGTTTTTGTCATTTGGCTTTCACATGCCAAGTACCTTTGGTGGAAGTCCGACACTGCTAACCATCATGCCAGACGACGACTGACATCATTACGATGGAAAAGTCAACTTCGAAATGTGACCTGAAGAGCTTGAAGCATGTGTCCAACTAAGCAGCTGCTTAGCTGTAAGAAATGCAGCTAAGAAGAAGGAGATTTGACTATTTTCAGTGTATGTGCACGAATAAGGTTTGTTTTACCATCCTTGAATTTTGGCCTTCAGCATCCCTGAAATCCTTGAATGTTGAATCAAATATTCCGTAACAACCCTGAAGCATTCACACACCCCTAATTATCAGCAGAATGAGCTGGCCAATGGCACACAACTATAATTAATGGAAAGCTTTGATAACTGTCATGAGAAACCACTCGATTTGTTGAGAACTTGTTTATATGCACAACATGCGAATTTGCCCCAAACATTCATTGTTGCAATTCTTTCCTAATACAGACCAAATATGCAAAGCACAGAAAAAGAAAAATTCCCATGCACCAGTGAGCTAGAGAAGGTAAGTAGATGTTTTCCTTTGTTTCATTTTTCTTTTCATTTTTTCATACTATTCTCGTCATCATTGACTAAGCATCAGCTAACTAGAAATTTTCTTACTTATCAATGCATTCCACAAGCGTTTTTGTTACAGGGGAAATAAAGTGGTTTTTCAACAATTTGCACTGGCACTTCCATTCACCTTTATTTCCACAAAGCTTTATAGTATCCACAAAACTTTTGCATTGTTAACCACCACAAAGCCAGAGCAAATGAGTTTTGAGAAAAAGAAAGAAAGCACGCCCACCTGGAACAGGTCCGTTTCCTCGTCGAGCACATACTCCACGATGACCGCTTGCGTCCGCGATAACGTGTACGAAATGGAGTGCTGCTTGCTGTCCAGCACAGCCTGCCACATCGCAGAAGATCCACAGTCAACATCTCGACAAGTGGCAACAAGCTCACGAGGTCAAATACAAAAAAAAGCAAGCACCTCCTACGCACTACCACAACACCGAGAATGGCGATTACAGTGACATTCTGGCACATAGTGACTGCGAAACATGCAGAGAAGGGGGATGTATGCAAAAAGTCAGAAATCCACAGAATTTCTTTCAAAGTCCACCAACAAAAAAGCACTCTTACGATTTCTGACAAACACGCCTTAGCATCATAAGAACACACCCCCAGGTATAGTCTTCTACAATATTACTTAGAGAAAAATCTGGTGCCACCGTTTATGCAAATTTCCTAACAGGTGCCGTGCTGCCTTGGGAATGCTGGGTTATGGGTGTGCGAGGCTTGTATTGAATGTGGCTCAACTTAAACAGTCATTTCTGCATAGGTAATGATTTCCCAGAATAGTATCCTTATATGAAGCTTTTTGCTTGCCCGTAATACATCTATCTTTATTAGGGAGCTTTAGAAATAGCATCCCCAAGCGGTGTCTTCAAAATCCTTTGTACGCCTTTTGCGTTTCTTTTGTACTCTCCTTGGGTTCTCTTGTGCGCCTCCCCTACCTTTGAGTCTCCTATTTGTAAAACTCCCTAATGCTTGTTCAGATTCAACACAACACGTAGGTGAAGGAAAACAACAACAAAAAAAAAAGACGTCTGAAACTAACCCACCATGAGTGCAGACCGTGTAGGCTTTGCTCCAACTTTAGTGGCCTGCCGGTACTGTTCACGTTTGATATAATTGCATAAACCAGCATGAGCTCTCATTGCTCAATAAAAAGTATAGGCGCTAGAACAGTGAAATTTCCAATTGAAATACAAGTATTTGAGAAAGCAGCCCTTCAAATACTGAATCGAATACCAAATATTCCCCATGTTTAAAGGGATCCGGAAATAATTTTGACTATCTTGTACAAGTGTGCAGAGTCATTGGGGTACGTCCTTCTGATCATTGAGCGACACATTTAAGTGCTCCGCATACAGCATATAATTTATTTTAAGGTTTTAAAAATGTTTATTGCTACCGATCACAGGAGCACCGCTTCCCCGAGTTTTCAGCCACTTCCCTCACAACTGGCATGTAGCCCAGTTGACGTCAGTTCAACAAGCTATCCGAGTGGCTACTGAGGTTGTGTCATCGATAATTTTTCCAGCTTTATGGTGAACAAATGTTATTCATAATAGCTGCAATGTAAGTAACGCATTACTATTGAAAAAGAGTAACAGAAAGAGAACAGACGACAATTTATCACTGCACTACACACCAAGTGCCATCTGTATGTGTTACAACATTTTCGGCGTTGACGCAAGCTACACGTTCAGTGTTGGTTGCGAGCTTTCTTTTCTAAAGCACCATGGATTGCCCTTGTTACATTGTGGGCTGCAAATCTAGCCATCAGCGACATGTCAAGCTGTGACATCATGTCCCTCTGCGACGCAACATGCGAGCAGAGGCTGCAGCGCATCGAGCTGTCAGCATCTGATCGGTGCCAGCACCTACATGTTTGTGGCCATCACTTCAAGTCAGAGGATTACTACTACTACAATAGAGAGTTTTAGCATGTCCGGTACTAGGGTAAGTGCAAACAGATGTTTTGCTGGGTGAGCAGAGGCACTAATGTGAACGACCTGCATGGCGCAGCCACCTGATGGCACAGAGCTCGGCCAGGCAAACACAGAGCTCATATAGCAGTAACGAAGTCTATTCTACTTTGCCGCCGGTGAAAATTTTCAGCATTAGCGTAATCACGAACACACTGTCTTTTAAAAACAATGCTTTTCTTTGCAAACATTGCTGGCTTTTGTCACCGTAGGAGCTGCGTGGCTGTTCTGTCGCTGAACAGGCCAACCAATCCCAGCGGAGGAGGCGAGCGTCACTGCCGCTGGGTTCTATGAAAGATCCCCAAATGGCTCTGGTCTCTACGCATCCGCGGCAGTACCGGCCGTGTGGGGAGAAGAAAAAACAAACAAACCAGAAAGCTAACTCTTCGTGCACCCGTGGCTGCACGGTAACGAGGAAGAAAACACTTCTTGCGGACAGAATGGATTCCAATTGCACTACGTACGTATGTGCATGCTGCCTCTGAAACCATGATGCATACAAGGCGTACGTCATACTCACTAGTAATCAGCAATTCTGCTTAACAAAAGGCTCGGCATAATTTGTGTGCACTCGCACTTGTGTGCATGTGTTTATGTGCGTGCACATTTGCGTGCACACATGTACTTGTGTTTCGACTTTTTACGCACTTACACAAAGCTTCAGTATACAGATTCCATCTCGTACGATCTGCTGCATTTCTTTTATATGTTTAAAAGATTTTACACTTGGTTACAAGAATATTAGCTGTGTTTGGCTGTTTAAGCTCTGCACCACCAGGTGGCTGCACCATGCTGGCCACCCACGTTTACGCTAAGGCTCCTTCATCACAGCAGTAGTAGTATGGAGAGGTTTTTAGTTTATGCCTCTGCCCATCCGTCAAAACGTCCAGCTCACCTGCGGTTACCAGACGCTGCTTGGATAGCTCTCATTCGGAATCGATGGCTAGGTGGCTAGCAGAGAGATCAGAGAGACTTCACACGCAGGCTCCAAGACAACCGGAAGTATACCATTTAATGTCACATCATGACACTGAGCCAGTCAAGGCGGAGCTTAGCCCTGATCACTCGGCAAACGACTTGCGAAAAAAAGCATGGCTAGGGAGGAGAGTAACTTGTAATCGTCCACGGCTCCCTTATTATGAGATGCTTCACTTACATTGTGCTGCGAATGTTTTACTGTAGCCGTACCCTACGTGTCTACAAAACTTTTCCAAATCATTTCTGGTAACCTTTAAATGAAGTAAAATAGAAAGATTTCGTCGAGCCCCTTAACAGCAAAAGTCTGATTTACACCACATTTACACAGGTCAACTGGAAGGCTTGTAAATAAGAAATAGAAAAGTGATCATATCTCGTGAACCACGACATTGACAGTAATGAAAGAAAAGTACATCATGAGATGCACATGGTAAAGCAGTTCACGTTGGAGAAGCTAAGTACAATACTACACAACTGCACAGTGTTATAAAGGAATCCAAGCAGGGCGAGAATGGCAAAATAATGTAAAACCTTGTTAATCCAACTCTCATTATTTTGGAAAATTCCACACGGACCTGCCCTCTGGTCCAAACAATCCCATTCACTATTTATCGGTATCAAACTCTCGTGAATTCAGACACAACTGAATGCACACCGGTTAAATTGGATGACCCTTAAAACATGCCAAGCCCACAGCTCTGCAGACATGCGACTCGAAGGAGCAAAAGCGGCAGTACCATCCAACAGAAACTAAGCGGCAGAGTCCGCATCGCTATGGCAATCAACAGGAACCATATGCAACCAACAGGAGCACTAGAACACTTCACACTGCTGCTGAGCATGACTCGTATTGGCTGGTTCATCACAGTACCTCCATAACTATGGCCTCGCTACCATCTATGACCGTGTCGATAGCAACCATGGGTTTGCGTGCAGCAGTTGTGGCAAGCACTGGTTTCGTTTTGACTCGGCGTAAGGCAGGTACAATAGCACAAACCCAGTGGAAGCCATCAAGGATGAGCACAGTTCTACCACAGGTAGCACGCCGGCCACGAAACCCACCGGTAACATCATCATGAACGGATAATCCGTTGCCTACTGGTTAAGTGGCTAAAAAAAGTAATCTGGATGTGCACGCGGTAGTGAAAAGTATGTCTACTCGGATGAACACTCGAGTCCCGCGCAGTGGACACACCGAGGAAACCTGCGAGGCCCTCGCCGTTGCAAACGCTAATTCGTCGCAAGATGTTGAGAACAGCAGCACATAAAGCCACAAGCCATCTCGGCCTTTGTAGTCTTTGTACCTGCCCCAGATTACCTCCAAGATAGGGCCTCCCTATCTCGAAGGTAATCTGCGCATGGCGCTCAGCTGCGCCATTCGCGGCAACGGCAGGACTAGTGCGCCCACCTGCCTTCCTTCCTGCCACTCAATACATGCTTTCACCCACCCTCCCCTCGCCTCGCCTCCACCACACCACCTTTCACATACAAGCCTCCTCCACACCACCTTTCACATACAACACTGAGCTAGCGGGAAGACGGCGCCAATCAAGCCACCATCCTTCTTGGCTCACCCTCTCAGGCTTTCCCTTGCGTCTACACCAAAAAGTACCACAGGGTGTGTTAGGACCGTATCGCACTTGGAGTTTTCATGAAACATCATGCTGACGACGAAAATTTGCCTGGAGTGTCTCTATAATTGCTATCACAATAATAAAGTCATTTGAAGCAGCAAGCATTTGTTTAGTATTTTCTTGACACTTTCGATATCTCAACATTCTGCCATTCAGACAGTGTTTCAGGTCCTGCGACATTCTAATTAATGATGTTTTATTGCAATATGCTTTTCCCAAATCAAGACAAATTCGTAGGCTCCCTAAGGCCACACTCGCTTATTGAGCAACTAGAAGCTATTGGTCAGGAGTAATCTACCTTCCGATCTGGTTCGACTGTGCAACAAGAACAGCGGTTTCCCTACGGCAGAATCAATTTTAAAGGAGCTCCATCAGCATCGTTCTTCCCTGTAGACTGCAACAATATTCTTGTCCCTCATAATATTCAAAGAGAATTAATATTTGACAACTTCAAATAGCTCATTGTCGAATCAAACATTAATCAAACATCAATGACTATTCGATTCATCATTTGAAATATTCGCACACCCGTTATAATGTCTTTTTATGTAGGAATAAAGGGGGGAAATTGCTTTTTTTTTGTTTACATGCTGTTTTAGTAAAGAATGACCCATGGCGAAGGACAGAATGCTGCTAGCAAGACGCAACATCACAGCACCCTTGCTATCCAAGAAATATGTCAGTCCGAAGCCACCACTTCCAAGCATTCCCATGCATGCAACAGCACGGCAGCACCAGTTTTCCCGTTTTCTCTCCGGTGCGAGAAACTCTACAGACACAGCTATGACGACCAGCTTGCACAGTGTTATGAAAGCCGGAGCGCAGTGTTGCCGCTTTTGCCGGAAGCTGTGCAGAGCATAAAGGAGGGACCTGCCTTTGAAGACTGCGGTGTCTTGACGATGTAATGCTTGGACTTTTTGATGCCATTGGGGAAGGGCCGCCTGTACAGGAAGAATTTGCTCCGCCGCCTACCTTTCTCGCCGTGGGGTAAAGACCCATTGTACCTGCACACACACACATACACAAAGAAAAAGCAGAAATTTTAGACATATCCCTGGCTCTTCATTTTAACGCCAGCTCCCAGTTACATGAGTGGAACTACACGAATTACTATATTAACACATAAATTAAGGATAAACTTTAAGAACATATTAATTATATCCTATATTCATTAAAGGCATATATATTCATTTCAGCCTGGTATTAACAATAATCATTCTATATATAGTTCGTTACTTCAAAGAATTTACTATATCCACATTACATCGAGGTTCAAATGTACATTGCAAAACGAAAATGCCTCAACAGCTTTATTGAGAGAAATGTGCAGCAGCTCTTTTCATAAATATAGGTGGGTAGGGATGGTGGCGTGCTACTTGCAATGTGATATGTGGGCTCGGGAAAGGATTTGCAATGGCTGATTGAGCTAAGTAGGATAGCATCTGTGAAGATGCGGGGGATTGAAATGCGGCCATAACCCTAGTACATTCACTGCTGTGAAAGGCTCATTCAGAGAGGACACAATGAAACGAACGTGGAACATGCCATGACAGAGCTTAAAGACAAGATGAACTTTCACCCTGATTTGCAGCAATTTCTACTACCGTTAACCCTTTAAGAGCAGAATACGAGCACAGTTTGTTAGGCGCAAACTTGCGATAATGACAAATGGCGAGACCAGCTAGTCCAGGACTTCTGTTTTGGTTTTTCGTGCAGGCTTGAACATGATTTGAGCTCCTGTATTGCTCCGCACTTCTTCCAGATGGCGCCCCTTTATTTTGTGCTTGTTGTAAATAACGTTAGATGTGCAATGAGCTGTTGAACAGTGAGGTTGGCAGCCTAGACACTTATCTGCAGTGAAGCCAAATTTCATCACAGTGCAAACAATTTCTTTTCCCCAGTAAAATTCACCTTTCTGACAAAGTTTTTGCATGGTCGTGCTTTATGTGATGATCACCAGAACCAATTGCAGGTGAAAAAAAGCTTCCTTTATCCTGCAAGTCCTAAAGGCTTAAGGAGGCTTGCAGAATGCAGCATGGCAATAAGAAAGGTCACAGAGCTTCCTCCATCACCCTATCCCAACATTTTGCGAAATAAAGTTGGCAACCCTGGGGATGATGGAAAGTAATCCAATGTGCCGGTTGACTGTGGCAATGCTTGGTTATGTGCTCTCACCCTCGTAAGCGCAGGTGGCAGGGTGCTACTGTATGTAGACCTTAGTATAGCACACCGCAGTATTGTTAGAACGCTAGTGCACAAGAAATTATCCGTTACAGTGATGTACTGCAGCAAAATATGAGAGAGGAAACACCAAACTTTTCTCCGAGCAAAAATTGCTTCCGACATTCAGATTTCAACCAGGCACGTGAAACAAGCAATAAGTAGCTTTCCCGCTGAACATTTTGCCATGTGGAATGCTTATGCTCAGCATAGGTGTCGCGTTGTTTTGGCATTGTGAACAACAACAACAAAAAAAACTTGCCTACAGTTGATGTCGACATAATTATGAATTCCTGATTAGTAGAGAATTATTATATAAGTATTATATAAATAATATAACTGTTGCATAGCAATCAGTTATGGAGAGATTACATGCTGTAGTGTTTATATACATAATAAGTAAGACAGAATTTTTGTAAAGACATCAGAGTGAAAGAAAACTAAAACCCAGCAGCACATACACAGTCACCCTGTAGTAGCGCATAATTTTAAGACTGCACTGTCATCCGGATGACCTCATGAAAATGGCGAGATAGGCTACATTATCACTGGGATTGGCCCACCAAAACAGCGAGATAATCTGCCTGCTCGTCCGCCTACTTGCATGCATCCAAAAAAGTGGCTGCACTCGGAGAAGAATGCTTTGCATTAAAGACTAGGTGTTCCCTTTCATATTGCTCGAGGTGGTGTACCCTTTTTTTGTAAACAAGGTGCGCGTGGCTCTACGAGCCGCGCACTCACCCTAGCAGCACGAGCTCGCCAAACTTGACCGGGTGTCCTCCCTGTGACTCGTCAATGTGTGGTCCGAGCAGCAGGCGGTCGCTCAGTGGGTCGGGCTCCTCCTGGTGGGGCGACGAGGGCCCGGAGGAGCTGTCACTCGATGGGCCTCCCCCCCGGCTGCTGAGGCAGCTGGCACTGGCGCCGGTGGTAGTACTGCTGTCGGCCCTGTCACGAGAACAGCACAAATGCGGGAGTTTAAGCAGTGCTCACTTACGCGGCATGCTTGACAGCTCCTTGAAATCGCAAAACACTGGCACAGGGTTCGAGTTAAGGACAATGTGTCATCACGAGGGAGGTTGGAGGAATGCTCCCGCCCCCTCCTTAGAGTTAAAAGACAAACTTAACGAAATCTCACTTGAGTTTACTTTGTTAAGCAGAGAGAGTGGATTTCCATTACAGCTTTGCCCCAATTCAGCAAAGCTGTGTGGATAGCAACCACACCTAGGATGGCTGGGGTGCCTGTCATCTGCCTCGTAGACAACAGGGACCGCTAGCCTTAACTGAGCCCTGGACATGTCGGCATCTACAAGAAACAAGGTCCCTAGCCTAGTGCTACGACACGGTGTTTGGCATTGTGCCAAAAACACTTTAACCAGTAGATGCCAATGCACCTGGTGCTAGTTGGACAAAATTTAGTTAAAATGTTCCTAAAAGCGATTGCTAGAAAATACCACCCCCGCCTTTAATACACCTCCCCTCTGGCCCACTGAGTGGCACTACTTTGCTTCACGATTTCCATCCCGCAGAATACACAGTGAGAAGAAAATGTGGGATTCATTCTTCAGAGGAGGTAATATATCCCAAGTAAATAGGAGGTGGAAAGATGGTAGCAGAACACAGACGCTGTCATGTGCGGCTAATTCGACAAATGGAACATAAACAGGAAATTACAAAGCACAACACCTCTTATGGGCTGGGTCAACGACCGATTTTTTGGACTTGCCCAATAATTCGCATGCCTTTGTGGTAACACTACGTAGCCCATATAGCCAATGTGTAAGGACATTCGAAATTTTGGACCTTGAAGCCCTCTACTGTCCGGTTTTTAGAACTCTCTATCCCCAAGAGAAGCACGCACGCCAGCCAGGCATTACGTTACGCAATGTAGCCAAATGGATTTAACCTGGAGAGAGAGCAATAAACATCTTTATTGGAAAGTCCCTGCTGGGTTCGAAAGGGGCACGGAGAGGCTACAACGTGTAGTCATTCAAGTGAGCCATAAGAAACATTACTGATTTATGTTTTTGTGCGTTATTTCGAGTTCCACGGAACAAAAGAAATATTCAATGCCGCGCGTATGAGGATACGAGCAGCTGCTTTCGCAGACAGCGCCACCATGCTGACGACGACACAGGCTCCCCGCAGTGGCGCGCACGCGAGCTAGTTGTTGTCATGGAGGAAGGAAAGCAAAGGCAGGGCGTAGGAGAGGCCCCACCCCACTGTACTTAATATACTGCCTAATACCTAGCCAAAAAAAGAAGCAGTAAAACAAAACGCACGCTGAATTCCCATTACCAAATTTTCTGACCCCCTATTGTGAACATTGTTTTCGTGCGTCTCCGTTTTTTGTCGTTTCCGAACTTTTCCTCCACCAATATGGCCGCATTTCCGGCTTCAAAAACGTGGCGTCAGGGCCTCTACTATTTTTGCTTCTTTCCTCCATGGTAGAAGTCGCCTGCAAAAGTTGCCAGCAGCGTAGCCGCGACCACACGCTGACTGGTCTTCGTTCATCGCGTCACTTCCGGCGGCGGCGCCGAGATCCGGCTTGTCCAGACGTCGACGCTTCTTCCTGTCAGCGTCGACGCCGAGTAACGCCAGTTGAAGAAACGCTAGTAAATATGCCGATTGTGAAACCGCCCCACATGCAACCGTTCATAAAAGTCAGCTTCGCCGCAGTACACTCGCGTCATGCGGTCAAGCACACGCAATGTATTGTAGTGAAGCATACCAAGAGTAGAAAGGGGCCACTGTCACGGGACATAGTATGTGTACCTGAAATATACATGCGCGCACTCCCTGTCTCCTGTCACAGTACGAGGACCGGGACGTATAATCAGTGCGGGCCTTCACAGCTATTTTGGACATGGCTGTGGTAATTTAAGGGCGGTAAAAGGAATGTATTAATTTTGTCGGACTGCCCTAGGAGTCCCAAAAATTGAACAGTGACTTAATAACACGAGAGTACGATCTCGTACCACTGAGAATCCGACGCCAATGATGGTACAGGCCTCACACTAAGTGCACAAGCCTCAATCATGACAACATGCGAAACGGTGACAGTGAAAATAGGATGTTTGGGTTAGGCTTAACACGTTCGCACTCCCTCTGACCATGGTAGTATGTACTGATTAATTTAGGGGTGCTGAATATTTATACAAGCTTAATTTCTCGCCGGCCAAGGACCTGGAGAGAAAACTGAAAGGGGGTGAAAGAAGTCACTACAGAAGGCGTCTAAACTTTTCTTGTTCAGATATGTTCGCGAGAGTAATGAAACTGTATTTACCACAACCCAGTTATACATTCACACGATCGTGCCAGAAGCTTCAGCAGGCCCAAAAAGCCTTTAGAATAACAACTTCAGCTGTGCATTTTGTCCAACATTGACAAATCGGAGATAAGCTTGAATGCATGGAGCCGAGATGTTCTAGACGACCTAGACAATATCCACAGGGCCACAATGATGCCTCCGCTGTTATTGTCTGGTATCCCGATAGAACATGTTAGGATGCTAAACTAGCCCAATTGCTATGTCACACTGCCAGTGTCTGGCACTGTCCAATGTTTTATGCGTTACCAACTTCCAAAAGCATCAATGAAGTGCGGTCTAAAAATATTGCATGTTTTCTTCTGCTGGCAAAATTATTAAACTACATTCTTGCCAACTTGCTGATCTTCCGCAACTAAACGTGATCAGGCCCATCGCGCCCTACTAACCTTTCTAGAGTTAACTAATTTAGGTTCACGTTTGTAGCGTGAACATTCAGCATTCTGCAGTAGCGTGACCTTCAGTGGCCAGCCCTACTGCGTGTGATCTGTACTGTGCCCTAACGCTTCTTCCTTCGAAGATGGGAGGTGGCGGGTTCAAACGCCTTGTACTGTATATTGTGAACCCACTACCGGTGAAACGGTGATTGCGTGCAGCTATACTTGGCGTCTCATCGTGGAGCGCACAATTAGCCGCATAGCGAACTAGCCATGGATGTGACTGGTAATTGTGGAGGCTGTTCGACGCGGCGTCACTTTCATTCCGGCTGCAGAGTCGAAACTCGGCAGAACAACGTGCGTAGTGTACTGTGTTCTACTTTAGTCTTTAGATGTGTCCTGTTGCTCTTCCTTTCCTCTTTCCTCCCCTGCTTCCTATCTTCCATTTCTGTGTTGCTGTCACCTCCCTTCAGAAGAGTAGGCAGGCGTTGTGCCCCTTCCGGTGGCAGTTGCGAGCCTGCTCCTCGCTTTCCCTTTCCTGTTAACTGTGTACATGTGCTCAAAACAAATAATAATAATTCCGGGTAGAAATTACGGCTATGTAGGAGAAATAGGCCGTAGAAGTAAATGAACGAATGAGCTCTTGTTCCATAAAGATAAGACTAAAACACGCGGGGCCTTATCAACCGTGCATGCAAAAACAATGTAACATGCATAATAAGCAAACTGGTAAATGATAAAGGACACTGCGATAAAGGTACGGAATATAAGCAAAATGTCCGTTGACCAACAACGTTACACGACAATTAAGGAAGAGTCATCAGAAACAAACAACCAAAAAAACGTTCTGGGGTGCACGAACTATTTGCCAGTGTTGATGAACTACAATTAAATCAGGCTGGTTCATGCTCCCATCTCTGTTTCTTTTTTTTTTTTCTTTCAAAGCACACGTAAACTGTCAGTGTAGAAAATGAACGCAGGTAAAAAACAAAAAAAACAGAGAACCTCCGAGCGTTTCCCCCGTAACTTTAAGGACATAGCAGAGAGTTTCTAAAAAAACAAGCACGAACTGCTTGCGTACGAGACCTTCAGTGAATCTGCGGGTGCCACACATGCGCAGAACCTGAAGTTCTTTAGCAGAAACAAAGCCAGACGTGGTTTATTTCACGCCGGACAGATAGCGCACGATAATTTGGGGTCTGCCATTACACGTGCACACGACCTCAATTCCGGGACACTGGCTTTTAGCTAGCGAATTCATCACCCTTGCACCAGGGCTAGGTCAGTGAGTACTACTTATGTGTTTCTACATGGACACAAAATCTACATTAAATACGCCGAACTGAACTACAGTAACGCTTGGCTGCACAAGCAACGCTCCGCGAAGAAATGTAAAGCCGCAGTCTTACATTATCAGGTGCTGTGCCTCCGTCTCTCATCACTCCAGGCGACAGCTAAACGGAAATGGTACTTCGGAGTTTCGCTCCGCGAGATGACCCTCCACAAGGTCTCTAGCCAAGAGGTCCCTGGCAGAGACCTTGTAGGTGTTTACCACGGCGGCACAGCACAACGGTGATCAAACACAAATAGAAAAACTGCGGAGTCCCTGCCAGATAAGGTCAAAGGAAGGAGAAGAAACAAGAGGCCACAAAAAGGGATAGAGAGGGGGGGTGCACGGAAAATACACTTGCGTTCTCGGTCTCAGTCCTCCGCAATCGGGAGCCATTCATTCACATCTCGCGCGGCGCAGAAGCCGCGCTAATTGCGTCACCGCCTCCTCGAGTGACTAATGTCGCGGCACCGGCGGAGTCAGCTTCTCGCAGAAGGCACGCAACCAGAACAATAACCGGGAACAATGATGAAGACGAGAGATGTATATCCGACGTCGGCACAACGCAGGCACGGCGAATACAGATCCGACGACGTGTGGCGCAGCTATAGGGTCACGGCGCAGCAAACGCCGGCGCCGAAATGAATCGGGTTTCCGACGCCGTCGTCTGCAGGTCGTGTGTCTAGGCGAGAGAGCCGGTCCAACGAGAGAACGATAAAGAAAGGGAAAAAGAAAAAAGTCCCTAAACTTAGACGACCACCGCTAAGCCGGCTGTAACGCTCTTTATGCGCTTGTATATTTCTAGTCCGTTGCCACGGTGAAGCGGAGCCGTGTTAGTAGAAAAGAGGAGGGAAAAAAAAAATAGAAGTGAGCGTATCGGGTTTTCACAAAGACGGGCGTTGCGCCAGAGACTCCGGGAATAAGAGAACGAGGAGTTTTAAAGAAATAAACACGAAACAAAGACTGAATGAAATGCGGAAGAGACGGCGACAACGACGGCGCAAAGACGACGGTCCAAGACACGCGCGGAACCGTGCGACCGACCGCGAAACGCCAGCGTTACGTGGCGAGCAGACGACGCACGCATGGACTGCGCGAGCAGACGTTAACGACCACGCGTGAACAGACGACGGCCACGAGAGAACACAGAAACGGTTCGGCTTTCGCCACGTGCAAACACGCGTGCGCAATAATAATAAGAAAAAAATTAAAGTAACGCATAATAAGGAGGAGCCTATCCTCGCAAGCAAAAGCCGCGTCAGCGCATCCGTTTTGAAACCACCGCATATGTGACGTCAGACGCGCGATTTTTCTCTCCCTTCCGCATTGCATCTCCGCGGATGGTTAACGATCGACTGTCAACACCGCGTCCCTCTCGCTTTCTCTCAACTTCGCGAGCGCTGTAATACTGATCCTCTCCATTTTCTTCTCTCTGAACTTACATCCTACGCTTAGCTCCCGCTGCTCTTTTGTTCAGCCGTCGTGTCGTGTGTCAGGTCACCGGCGACGGCACTCACTTTCTCGTTCCTTTTATTTCTCAAGTCTACCCTTTCCTTTAGTTCGCGATTGCCTCCCTTGATTTCTTTCAGCTACTACAGTGGTTAAAGGGGCACTAAAGCAAAACACTGGCATTAAAAGTCATGCTGTCGTGAATTTCGAAATAGGTTGCTTATTAGAAGAGCAAACGAAGGTCGAAGTTTCATTTCTTGAATTTTGCGCCGAATGCCCAACGTCGGTACGCCAGTGTGACCATCACGGATTTCAAAGTAATTTTTTTTTTTTTCGTACTTCGGCCACGTTGCCTCAGTAAGGTTCCCGAAACTTGCCACGTTCAATTTCGGACTGCATTGTGACCTAAAGGAGTCAATCTTTACCGCTAAAAAATTAATTAGGTCCTAGAAGACGCTGTCGAAATCCGTGACGTCACAGCGGGCTTGTGCGGGAACTTGAAGGAGGCGTCGCCAGCCGTATTTTTGTTGTTGCGCTGTTTCTGGCTTACCAAGCGCCTTGTCGTGGCAAGAGCGGTGTTTTTGGCATTGTAGACGGGTAATTTTACTGACACAGGAGAAATAATTTTGCTATTTAGTGTCCCTACGAGTGGCTATGATGTTCGTCTGCTGTGCACGATCGACATAGCAGCCCAGTGAAAACACTTCGTCCCTGGTACATCCAAATCATGTCCCAATATGTTTCAAATACAAATAGGACATCCACGGCACGTCCAATTTTTGGATAACCCATTGAGAACGTCCCAAGGACACTGCATCTGGACCTTTTTTTCAGCCCATACGTGAAATATACTGTTGATACTTCTGCGAGTAGCACGCGTAGCAATATAGCGGTCCTCCCAGAGGCGCTGCTTGCGGCATAATTATGAATTATAATTTGTTCAAATCATAACCCGAATATATATGTGTATATCACGTCCCCTGCTCAATGTGCATATCGAATTTGCGCATTGAGTGACGCAACTTCAGTCAGGTCACTTGTTCCTAGCAGAGGGGGCACCGAAGAATAAGGTGTACGCCGCACGCTATTTAGCGCACGTGTACGCATACGTATGCACGCGACACATCTGATCTTGGCGTTCTGGCCGTCGCATATAGCACACAGCGTCTGCTGTCAAACGTAGTACTCGTCATAGCGAGCACTGTGCAGAAGGCCCTGACATGTCCGCACCATGTACCCGGCATGTGCCCGCGATGTCCTTCACGCGCATGCACGAGATGTCCGCAGGATGCCAAAAGTGCGGCCAAAAGGATCGTGCGAGGAACGTCTGCTGGACTAATTAGTCACATTCCAGGAACAGTCATATCCTTGCAGCGGATCTCCCAACAATATATCCACAGGATGTCATTGCGGTCGCTGGGAAGCTGCATTTCAAGCCGCGCACCGACGGGGGAGAGGAAAGTGCAAAGACACGCGCGAACATACGTCTAATTGCAGGTTAAGTAAAGGGACACGAAATATCAATATACCTAGAACAATTTAAATGTAGCCCTATAAGAATGTCATCTAATCGTTTGGCAGATGAAGGTGGATTACCAGAAAAAAAAAAATGGAACGCCTGACTTTCCTCCCTTTGAACCTCGCACCGCGGTTTGATCATTTCGGATGCCGTGTGGCGTCTAACGTATGATCATACGAGCCCCCTACAGGCTAGTACTGCAGGCGATGCAAGGCATCCAACATGCGGACTCGCAAGACTGTGATACGTGCAAAGTGCCCGAGACAGTAAAGCACATGTTTGTAGCCTGTCTCCCAAGTGTGTGAATGGAAAGCCTCTTCGTTAGCTCCAATTAACAACGGCCGCTGAGCGAAACAAGTGTTACTGGGTCACTGGCTGGATATAACGTCAACAAAGCGAGCCACCAAGGAGCGCACACTTTTTTAACAAGCACACACTAGATCAAAGGGCGTCTGTCCTGATCGTCTGTCCCCGTGCCTCTTTTTCTCCTCTTGCCCTTGAGCAAAGTAGCAGGCTAGAGGACCAACCTCCAGGCAAGCCTCGGATCGACCGACCTCTCTGCATTTCAGCAATAAGTTATCCCCTCTCGCGCGCGCGCCGGAACGTCAGTGTGACGTCACGGATCTAAAACTGTGCTCGACTATAGACGCTGCCAAAATCCCTTACTTCACGTCGAGAGTGACAAAATACATCACAGCGACGTCCCCACGTGTCATTCTTTACTAATTCCGACAAAGTCTGTGGGCATATGCTGATAATTAATTCAGCCTCCGGAAGAGGTGCCGGAGCATACATGCGGTTACCAAGGCCATTTTGTCACGTGGGTAAGGGATCACACACACACAAAAAAAAAAAGGTTTACAGAATAAGAATGGGTTGCAGTGCATACGGCAGGCGTTACCAAATCGTGACTGGGAGCTTACCACTGTCATTGAAAAGAAAAGAGTGCAATCATTGTATTCTACCGGCATCAACAGCTGTGCAGAAAATTGGAGGTTAGACCCGCCGTGGTTGCTCAGTGGCTATGGTGTTGGGCTACTGAGCACGAGAACGCGGGAACGAATCCCGGCCGCGGCGGCCCATTTCGATGAGGGCGAAATGTGAAGACACCCGTGGTACTTACATTTAGGTGCACGTTAAAGAGCCCCAGTTGGTCTAAATTTCCGGAGTCATCCACTACGGCGTGCCTCATGATCAGAAAGTGGTTTTGGCACGTTAAACCACATAATTTTAAAAAATTGAGGTTAAAGAATCTACGGACCACGCATGCAGCGATGGAAAGAAGAATGTTAGTCGGAACGTTTATGAAGACAGGAAGACAGCTGCGTGGATCAGAGAGCAAACGGTGATAGCCCATATTCTTGTTGACATTAAGAGGAACAAATGGAGCCAGGCAGTCCAAGTAATGCGTAGTGCAGATATCCGCTGGACCATTAGAGTTGCATAATGGGTGCCAAAGGAGAACAAACGCAGTCGAGGACGGCAGAACATTAGGTGGGGTGACGGAATTACGAAATCTGCAGGCATAAGATGGGGATCGCTGGTGCAAGATTGTTCGAAGAGGCATTCGTTCCTCAGCGCATTTATAAGGATGACGAATAGACGAATGCAGCATAACTTAATAATATACCGTATCAGTGTACCTTTACAAATTCAGGCGTTTATGCTCCGGCCCCCTTTAGTACGACGTCCCAGACGTTCCTACAACGACGGTCTTCCAACCTCACCAATTACTTCACTTATTCTCCCCCCCCCCCCCCATCCATTTATTCTCAGATGCATCGCACCTCTTCCTTCCTGAAGCTTTCGTTCTGCGCCACCCGTTTCTCCGTTCCTTCCTTCCTCGTCTAAAAGTTACGCTTTAGCTGCGGGACGCCGCAAAATGAGCCAGCATCCCACAACCACGCCGGCGAGGAAAGCCGGTATTCTTTTTACCGACTGGCGCTGTGCTCGTGCGCGTACGCATTTCCTACTGCTTTAGCGGCGCCCAGGCCGAAAAATAAAGGGGGGTGGGGGGTGGAAGGACCTCACTGCGGGCGTCGACGACGCGCCGCGCGCGCGGGGCCAACAACTGGCTCTTTAAACGTCGCCGACGCCGCCACTGCTGAAAAAAAAAAAAGCGTCTCTCCACTCGAGCACCGACTCAAGCACTTGGCGAACGCACAACACTCGAGGAGAGAGAGAGAGAGAGAGAGAGAGAGAGAGAGAGAGAGAGAGACCTTTTTATCGCCTTCGCTCTGCGCGCACCACAGTCGTTCGCTGCCCGCCGAGGCAGAACAGCCGACACGGCAACTCTTTCTGATTATTTCCGTCGCATATCATTTTTTATTTTTTCTCCCCAACCTATTCCGGGGTATGCGAACAGCCAAGCCGTCTCTGCAGCCACGCGCCGGGTCGCGAAAGCTCGTCGTGGTTAGGAAGAGTTGCTAGGCTGGTTTTCGTTATACCCGTATACTGCGAGAGTTGCAACGGGCCACGTTCGAGCTTGATTAGTTTCTCGAACGGTGGCAGTCCGCAACACGTACACCCGTGAGGAACAGTGGTTTTCACAGGTCTTCCAGAAAAAGAAGGAAAAAAAAAAAGGATAACTAGGATTTTTTTTTTTTCTGTTGGTGATTGACGGTGCTTAAACGTCCCCGCGAACAACACACGAGGCTAGGAGAGACTCCGCAGTGAAGAGCTTGGGATTGTTGTTGACTGCGTGGGCTGGCTTTCTGTAACGTGCCACCTAAATCTAACACAAAGCTGTTTTTTTGCATTCCCCTACCGTCAAAATGCGGCCGCCGCGTTCGCGAATCGCACCCGCAACATCCGTGGTCACCAGCACACCGCCATAATCCAATCGGTTATCGCGGCGGGTGAAATCCGATTTATTCATTCCTCACACGCAGAGCTCGCTCAACGGGCCCGTTCGTGCGGTGAAGTTTGGATTGCAGTGGTCGACTTGAGACTGATCGACTAAGCTGCGAAATTACCCAATTGTTTTTTAACGCAACCCTTGATTCCTGTACCCTATTTCTCCAAGGCCGTCTCCCTCCTTTCTTTCCTCCTCCTCAAGGGCTTACTGCTGGCAGGAGCCGGATTTGTTAAACCTGCACTAACAAGTTTCACTGCAGCTTCGCAAAGCGCCTTCGCGAGCAGTTTAATCAGAGTGTCGTAATACGTTGGAAATTCCAAGTTCCCCGATTTCTTCCGAGTTTTTCTTCACTGCGTTAATGAAATTTTTTTTCTGAGAGCCGATATAACACTAGAGGTTCAGCAAAAGCAAGGGGAAAAAAAAACAGGCCGTTTACAGCTTGCCGAGTTATACAGCGCCAGACCATAATTTTCCCACTACTGCCGGTATATACGCTGTAAATCAGGTGGGATACACTATCACATTTCACTGAATAATCTGTATCATGATATCCCAACCCTCCCGGCCAGAGGCACACACTGGCAAAACTAGCACAAGACACAGTTATATGTCGATTACGTAAGTCCAGTTTAAAACTTCACTTCCTTCTGGCATACCCACTAGTTTCGCCGTAACCAACTTTAGGTACAGATTTCCACGCCGATCCAAAGCAACCAGCGTGAAAATTTTGTTTGCTTCCCTGAATTTTCCATACCTCACAAAATCCCTGGAAACCATAGGTTTTTCCCTCATGGTAACCACCCAGTTGAAAAACATACTGCTCGGCGTATGGCACGGCGCCACAGACAGAACCGTACAACGTGAATCCTGTGTGCATACGTATGCATATAGGAACCGTCAAGTACGATGTGCCTCGTGAACAAATGTCATGTATTTCCGGGCCATTGGGCGAGTACGCCTTCGCCTTTATAAACGACTCTTTCCTGCCCTTTGCAAGTTGTGATGGGGTTTGCGAGTAATTAAAGATAAGGCGTACGTGGGATTTGCACGATTTATTAACGGGCTTCGTCTAAACATTTTTCATCTTGAGACAGGGAGGAAAAAAAAAGGCATGTCGGCATTCGCATCCACGCCGATACCATCTCCACCACCATTCGCTCCATTAAGTGCGAACGAATGAAGAAGACGTTTATAAACATACAGCCGTTCTACAGCCGTTCACGCCGTTCGACGCTTAATTTCCCTAGCAGCCCAGGTTATATCGGCACCTGTTGTGCCAAAACGAGTTACACCTGCGAAGTACTTAAATACAAACCCTGGCCCCTTCCCAGATGGCTACCACGACGACCGAATGAAGAGTGACTCAGCTTAAGAAGCGAAGTTGTCAACGCCAAGCAAATTAAGTAGTTCTCCAGAACCCGCGGCTAAGGCACGAACGCACAACTATGCAAATTGGTGTCCTAAAAACGAAGCGAACCTGCAGGCGTGCGAATTCAAAACGTAGCGGGGAGACTGCAGAGAAGCACTAAGCCCGCTTAGATTAATAAGGTATTCTTCCAAGCTTTGTTAAGTGTTCATTTCGTGCCGAAATCCAATCGCCGATATACCTCAGTGCGACGTCACCGCCTTCAAATTACTCTCTCGCACTTTGACCGTTTGTGCCGCAGTAAAAGCCCCCGAAACTTAGCAAAAATTCACTCTTTGCCTTTCTTTTTCTTTATTTTTTAAAGATAAAATATAGCGTACCTGGTAATTCCAAGGACTTGACAAGGCCTTGGCTCACGCCTTCAAAATCGATAACGTCACGGCAAGCTCCCGCGGGATTAGAGCAGCCATCGCCACTAATACTTCGTTCTAGCGCTCTTTCCGGGATTGGAACACGCCTGTAATATTCGCGCTCATCGATTCAGAGGTTCCTGTGGAGTTATGAACTGCGATGTTTCCAATAACGAATCGCTGCATTAGTAACGCAATGTTCCGCACCCAAAACAATCGATTTGCACAGACGCACAAAAGCCGGTTAAACTGAAGAAGTTTAGGGAAATACGTGCACAATTTATATTCACGAAACTCGCTTTCAGCTTTCAAGGAAACAAAAAATATTCCAATCTAATTCAATCATCGTTCAAAATTCTGCATGAAGCTCAACACTTACAGTCTAATAACATTCTTTTTTTAAAAAAAAAAGTTAAATTATGGGGTTTTGCGTGACGAAACCACGCTCCGATTTTATGAGGCACGCCGTATATTGGGGGACTACGGGTACTTGGACCACCTGGGGTTCTTTAACGTGCACCGAAATCTAAGTGCACGGGAGTTCTCGCATTCTGTCGGGGCCGGTAATAACTTACTTGTAGGGAAACTACGGTGTCAGCCAGAATATTTGTCAGGAACAAGTTCTTCCGTTACCTTGCTTGCAACGCAGAGTAAGCTAGTATACATATAGGCGCTCTTCCCGATAAAGCCAATCAGTCACAGATAAACTACTTACAAAGCCAACTTATGTCGTCACAATTGCTTATCCGTGAACCGGTGATGAAGGACGTGTAGTAGTAGTGATGGCGAAAGTCGCTGCGCCTCAGGCGTAGCCTTTTTCTTAGTTTCCCCCCCTTTATTTATAGTTAATTCTCACTTTCACACTGACACGTCGTCAGAGCGTATGTCCCTGCTACCCCCCGACCCAACGAATATCTCTTGTGTTTAGCAAACGAAATGTGGGGCTTGTACTCAGTACAGATCCCATTCCAAGTGCTATTAATTTTTTTCCCTGATCATACATGCCGCGAGAAGCTGATGCCTGCGGCGATAACGGCAGCGGTGCGACGTCAAAGAAAGCGCGCGAAGGATCGTCGAAAACGTGTCAGAGAATCTTGCAAAATACGGGAGCCTGTTCCATATTCATTGGAACGTGCGTAATTCTGCGCTCTGAAACGCAATTGTGATCCAACCCGAAAGTTCAGCTCCACGCGGGTAGCAACTAACGAACTTGCCGATGTCGGCCTTGGACAAAATAAAGAAAAGAAGAAGAAGTAGAAGTAAGGACCCTTTCTTGGCCAATCCCCCATCTTGGGTAGGAGCCACCACACGCATCACAGGCTACAACAACCACAACAACGACCCTGTCTGCTATTTCCACGAAACTACAGGTTCGAGCACTCCACAGATGTCTTTGCCGCGCTCAGTGAATGGAAATTTCGGAATAGCTCAGTTTCAATGCCTTGCGACAGCTTATCGATTTCCTGCTTCGCATACGTTCAAAGCTGGCAGGAAAAACGCAGTGCATGGACGGCTCTGGATTAGATCAGATCACCTGCGGTTCTGCACAGTCCGTATGAAACAACTGGGTGTGCTGTAGATATTGCCAGCACTACAAAACGTAAATGTGTAGGCATAGAAAAGCGCAACTAAGTGCCCCAATGCCAGAATCCGCAAGATTATAAAGCGGCTTCTTAAGAGGGTATTACATTATTATTATTAGTAGTAGTAGTAGTATTAGTAGTAGTAGTAGTAGTAGTAGTAGTAGTAGTAGTAGTAGTAGTAGTAGTAGTCGTCGTCCATGCACGGAGGTTACACATATAATATTTGCAAGAAAAGAATAAAGACGGGCAACGCAGCACAGAAATAACCGCAGAGCGCTGCGAGAGGCATTATTAAAGAAAAGCTATAAGGATGAACGCTTAGTTTAGACCCTCTAATTTTATGATAAATTTGTGGCTTATTTTCGTTAATTTCGCGGTTGGGAAGTTCATTACACAAGACAAAACGAAGGCGAAGCTTCCATCCGTTAAATTTCGCGTAGAAACTCGAGCATGTCACGATGAAGCACGGTGAATTAAGCGCGCGTCTGTGCGCCGTGAGCAATTTTAATGGAAACTTTTTTTTTTTTTTCGTACTTGAGCCGCGTTGCACGCAGCAAAACTTTTCTTCGTAACATGCCAAGTTCAGTCTGTAGTCTCTTTAGAACGCGATGTATGGTCAACATTCACGGATCGCTATGTGCGTTTGAAAATTTTCTGTTTTAGCAGTTTTAGCAGTTTCCGTCCGTTTTAGCAGTTGCCGTCAAAATCCATGACGTCAAAGCGAGCTGGTGAAGCCAACTTCGAGGCATTGTCGCCACGCGTCTTTCGTTTTGACGCATTGTTCCGTCCCACCGGGCCTCTTTCTCACAGAAAGAGTGCCTTAGATGGTATCCCACAGAAGGGTGACATACCGATACGACTCAACGAATCGACCGGAATCCTGTCGTCGCCACGGCCTCGGGAAGCGTTCCCGCGACCTCGCGCTAAGCAGCTGAGGTTGCCGCAGGCGCTGAAGTATACAGACCGCGTGTCGGCCCGCAGCGCATACCGCGCATGCGTAAGCGACAGCCCCTGCGTACACCTCTCCCGCCCTTGGGCTTCACGTCGTCTGCTCGGCGGCGGAAGGACAAGACGGACGACGTCTGCCAGACGGCGCCACGAGCTGTCGCCGTGCTTCTCCCGACTTCCTGCTGCCACCGTTGACGTCAAGGTCGCGCACCCTTTGCGTAACGCTGAAAGCGCCGGCGTCCAAAGTGTCGCGTATACGGGAAGAGACTTTCACCCCGCCATGCAAACTGAACGACGGATGTATAACAAGAACCCCACACCCCCACCCCCCTAAAGAAAGCGATACAAAGAGAACAGGGAGATCCGCTTTGTTCTTCGCTTCACGAACATATTTCAATATGTCTCACTGAGCGCCGACATCATGGGAAATTGAAGGGAAACACTCGACCAGTTTAGACTGATCAAGTATTAGTTCAGAACTATTTTCGTTAATTTCGCTTTAAGATACACAGGTTGGCTATTAGAGCGGAAAATGAAGGTCACGAGGCCTTTAGAATACATGTAGTGTAGTCTAACTTCACCGACAGAAAATTAATTAGTCGCGAGAGCATGTCGTCGATATGAATGATGGTGTCATCAATTCTCTCCCATATTTTTTTAATTAGTTTTCTGGCTTATCAAGCCTCCTTTCACGGCCTCTTGCTGCTGCAAAATCGTAACTTACTAACAAATCTCAAATTAATTTTCTTTAGCGTCTCTGACAGTGTCATTATTGGCGTACGCAAAACGAGCGCGCATGAGCGACAAGCTCTAGCGGCCCTCATTTTTAGCATGTGGCCTCTCATTTTCTCCCATATTGTTTCTCTCTCTTCTGCAGAAACAATCAGAACAAGGTTTTGAAAGGATGCCATATCAGTCTAACTAGATCTATCCTTTGTATTTAACCATCCTTTAAAATCGATCACAGAGACACAGCAGATGATATTCAATTCCAAGATGCACGTCGACCGCCCTCTTCGTCTTTCTACGAAATAGTAAGAACAGTCCCACGAAAAAAAGAAAGAAAGAAATACAGCGCAGCTCCAGAGAAAAAAAAAAAAAAGAGAGAGGACATCGTGGAAATGGAGTAGTGAAGTAACTGATAGGCCACAGGAACGATGAAAGCGTCCAGCGGCGTGCTCCTTCGGATAGAAACATACTCCCCCACACGCCAACAACGTACCCGGCCCCGAAACAAAGAAAGAAAGAAAGAAAAAAAGAGAAGAATTAAAACTGGGACAGCGCTTTCCGTAATGTCGTCTGCTAAGACAAAAGGAACAGACGACACACGGCGTCACGACGCAGCGACGTTGTCTGCTCTGTATACACGAGAGCAGACGGCCCGGACTGAGTTGCGTGACAGTCTATATTGAACGGTCCGCCGAGACAGCCGGGCTTTCATTTTGCGCGGCCAAAAATAAAACCGCCAGGAGAGATGAAAGTGGGACAGGCTTCCCAGTGAATGCAGACTAGAAATGAAAAGAAAAACAAAGAGAGAAAGAAATGGACTTTCTGCAAGAACCGTCTCTGCAGGAGCGCACTTTGAAGCGGACTCAGAAGCCTGCGATTCCCGCAGCTGTCACGGCATCGAATTTCCGCGACAAGATTACAAAGAGCGATCAGTTTCGGCGAGAAACAACACAAGAATAAATAAAATAAAGGTTCTAGCTCTCGCAGTAGTGCGCAGTTTTAGTAGTAGTCGAAGTTAGTAGTGGCAGTAGTTAGTGGTAGCAGTAGTACTGGTGATGGTAGACGAGGGCACCGGAAACGCTGAGCACGCAGTCTTCTCGCTGCCATGCCCAGAATGAACGCGAAAATTACAGCACTGCACGGGCCCACTTTATGAAGCCCGAGCACAGCCCGGGCCCGGCCCGGGCCCGACCCGGGCCTTCACTACTAAGCTGAGCCGGGACCCGCGTGTGCATATGACCAGGCCCGGTCCGGGCACGCTGGTGGAAAATTGTTGATGATCATTATTATTGGTGCCTCGCCCATTGTAGCCGGCGATCAGACGAAAAATCCGGTGTGTACATGCACTGAAATTTTGCTTTACCCGGGGCGGTTGCTTAACGGTTAAGCTATTTGCTAAGGTCTAGGATGCGGTTTCGATTCTCGGCCGCGGCGGTCGCATTTCGAAGGGGGCGAAATGCGAGAACCTCCCCGTAGTTAGATTTAAGTGCACGTTAAGAACTCTAGGTGGTCGAATTAATCCGGTCTGCACTACGGCGTGCCTCGTAATCACATCGCGGATTTGGCACGTAATACGCCAGAATATAAATGAAATGTTTGCTTATGAGGTACATGAGAAGTCACTACAATAAAGGTATAGCTGAAATAAAACATGATAAAAAAACATGAAAAGAAAACTAACATGAAAAAGCGGATAGAAGCAAACCCAGGGCATTCTCTTTAAAGCTCCTGTCTACACTTCACGCTGCAAACAATGATTACACAAATTCTTAAAAGACGCTCTTGATTAATAATTTGTTGCAGCATGGTAAAAGAAGCTTAAGGCTAATATATGGTGAACAGCGAGCAAAAGCAGATGAAATGTAAATAGTTCATATTCTAACTTCGACACGAAAACCTAATCACTACACGTACAACATAAATTATATAATCATGCTGTCACACACCATGCTTCAGGCTATCCCAGATAATAGGTTGCTCCCTTTTTTTATGAAAATAAAGATTGAAAATTCGCCTAAAATAGCAGGCAGTGATACAAAAAGACTGGACCCGAAAACGGTGCCACGAGAATAGGACTGTGCGAAGGGCAGCAAGACGCAAAAATCTACATGCTGTTCTCGTGCAGAAACAGCGGACTGTCCAGACTCTCCGGCTGAAAGCAGGTCCCTCTCTTGGAGCACGTACCCAGCTACACTAAAATTGCGTTCGCTACTTACAGATCGTACTTACAGATTGTACTCACCGTATGTGTCAGCCTCACCTTCTCGGAGTCTGCCCAGCTATAGTGTATAGACGCAATAGAAGACCGAAATATTTGTTTCTCATGGGAACCCCATTGAGCTGGAGCCACTGCTGTTAGCCTTGCGCTGGTGCGCATGCATTTATTTCCCTTCATCGTACGATTCAGTCCTACGAGGTCAGCGAGCATGTGAAATCACGCGGACAGACGAATTCACGAGCTTACGGCATAAAATAAACGCACAAGTAGAAAGAGACTCCCCCCCCCCACTTGTCGCATTAGCACTAAAATAATACAATACCGTATCAAGATTGATAATCGTGCAATCGCAAAAGCGGCATTACAGTGCTGGAACAGTCACTTCAGATTTTGGCGCAGGTCCTGGCGCATGCAAAGAGTCGATTTGGCGCAGCTGCAAGCACTTTTGGCGCAGAGTACTATGCATGTGTGCTTACCATATACCATGCATGAATACAATGAATAGAGTCCGCAAGGGCTTTGCGGCCCCTAAAAAACAATGCGTCAGAGCTACTGCGCATGCGCGAGACGCAAATAAGGTTGAGCGTTGGCGTCGGCGACGCTATTTCGCCGAAACAGCGCAGCGACTCGAACTCGGCGCAATAGTTTTTCATCATCGAACATGGCAGAACTCATCGCAGTGACGGCTCACGCCCTGTACCGCATTCAAACTATTTCGCTAATACCACTCTTAACTATGCACTACGTGCGATTCTGAGCACAGCGGCTATTTTGCAAAGCCCCGCTATCACCCATAAACATCGGTAAAGCTTACTTTTAATCTTAGAATGTGACATACTCCTTCGGAAAGCTCCGCGGTATCACGCGGGTTCGATGAACACCAAAGGCCAGCAAGACGGTACAGCGGTACTACATTGCACGTGCGTCAGAGAAAAACGCGCGAATGACGAACCGGACGACTCCGACAGGCCCGTAGAGTTTCTCACTATATGATAAGTTCTACGGACGGGCCTGCGCAAGGAACTATGATGATGACGACAGCGTGCTGTTTTAGATTTCAGTTTCGCTAGCTGTCAAGCATCGAGAGAAGGCTTCGTTCGTTCTTTGCATACTTTGGCGCGGGCTCCGCGCAATTTTCCGCTAAAACGCTGTTTTGGCACAGGATGGCGCAAAGGCCCGCTCTCGGCGCAGTTTCGCGCGATTGGCGCAGCTGTCCCAGCACTGCGGTAAGTGGGAAATGGTTCGAAGTGTTTTATTTATTTATTTTTTATAATTTATTTAGCGTTAACTACGCGGAAACAATATTCGTTTTTTGTGGGAAAATTAGAACCTAACCTGTTTTTTTTTTCTTTCTTTCTTTGCTAGGATATACTAACAGCCAGCTCTTTCCACTTGTCACTTCAGCTTGCCATAGAATGCCTTGTGTGTAGTGATTTTTAGAAGAAAGGAAGAGAGAAGTGCAGTGCCGTAAAAAAAAAAAAAAAAATCACTACACACAAGGCATTCTATGGCATGCAAGCTGAAGTGACAAGTGGAAAGAGCTGGCTGTTAGTATATCCCTAGCAAAGAAAGAAAGAAAAATGCCTTGAACCACGCAACGCATAACGTTCGCGTGTGCTCGAAGGCCCAAATCGAAGGCCCTTTCATGAGCGGGCCCGAGTCCGGCCCGGCCCCGCGGCCTCATGCCCGAGCACGGTCCAACCCGCCGAAAGAACGCTTCGGACGGCCCGGGCAGTGCTCTACTCGAAAGTACTACAGCCTGTACACATGCAATGGCAAGTGGCACTGTCCAACCCGACAAGGAAACCGCACAAAAGCGACAGCCAATTAAGTTCGCTTGCTGTCATGACGTCACGGCGGAGAAGAACTTCTTTCAAGAGCGCAGCGTCCCTCGGGGACCATTTTTGAGAGCGCGAAAGCGGTAACATGTACAGTGCGGTGTTTTGCGGGCGCAGGCTCGTATATACTGCATTCTCGGGTATCTCCACAGAGTGTTAGTGCAATCGTCGGCTGGAAAGGCGAAGACAGCGACGTGAAAGCCTATGCGTCGAATGCCGCAAGACATTGAAGGTATCCGATAACAACGCATATCGGCCGGGCACCGTGTAGCCGCCGTCCACGACGTCAGCCGCTTGTGCTCCCACGAAAATGGGGCGACATTTTTCAAACGACAGGCGACGCGCGCCCACGTCGCCGTTCGTCGACGCACGAAGGAAGACCCGAGTGCGCGTCCCATTGTGAACATGCAAACTGCACGCGCTCGCGCCTCGTCGCTGTCCGGCCATGCAAAGTACGTGCAGCTATATCCCTCGTTCCGAAGCAGAACGTTTTGCGCCTCGACCGACCATCGAAAAGGCGGCGTCTCGAAACACGCAGACGTGCCCCACTAAAGGCTTCGCCCGCTGCGCGGCGTTGCTGACAGCTCGGGAAATTTTAGCGCTGGCTGTGTGCGTTACTGCGTGCGGGAGCATTTATATGCAAAGTATACGCAAACTCCACCGTGCGCCGGGCGAGAACTCCGGAAGTTTTAACAAGTTGGCGACAAAACAGGAACTGGCTGTCACGTTGTCGACGAAAAACAAAAACAGTGCGTCACGTCGTGGAGTAATCTTAGAAAAAAAAAATTACGATCGGTGCTACTCTGGCGCTGCGGTCGTTCAGCTATACTAAGGGAATAGATGTGTGCACAGCATACGTGGATTTGCCTAATGCTCGTGCTTCTGGCCGGATATGCTATGTGCCCTTATTTATTAAGCCTTAACTTTGCCAATTTCGAAACTACCTTGCTTTTCCTAAACGCAGGATTACGATAAGTTACCGAGCACACGAATGCGTATAAGTGTAGCCGTAGTAATTTGTTATTTATTAATCGAATAAGTAAATAAATAAATATAAATAAAGAAACGGGAAGGCAATTACTGTTGACCACGCACGTGTTATTAACTTTCAAGCGAGCAGCTTGCCGACACCTGAACGCCGGTTAGCAGTGGACGGAGTGCGGGTATAAGGCAGTAACTACAAATTATTGCAATCACATAACGTTATATGTCGTTGAAAAGTGATCAATTAGCAAAGTCACAAAAAGTCGTTCGAAGCCGCGCAAGAACAAACTTTAGGCGACTCCATGTACACTCGAACGAGCGCCTCTTCAACGATCGAACGCCCCTACGAAATGACCTGTATAATGAGAGGATAATTCTGTCCCGGTTCTATTGCGAGCTGTGCAGCGCGCGATCTTTACAACGAAGTGACCTGTACGCAGGGAATGATTTCAGAAACGCCAAACACATCGTTACAAAGGCGTCCGACTGTGGTAGACATACCTATCGCTCCGGCTGAATCGCCACAACTCTAGCACATTTTGCAGGAAATTATACAACGCTACACGGCGACGTATACACACTGGGCGGATGACAGCGAGCAACGGTCCCGCGTCCCTTTGTTTAGGGCCTCCAGCGTGCAAGGTGTGGCAGAAGCGCAAACACCGGATGCTGAGGATGCGGTTTCCGGACCATCTAATTCCCGATAACCACTCGTACGCGACGCATTTGTATGTATACTTCTTTGCGGACTAATATTCGCGCAGTGATGCGCTCTAATAAGTATTGCACTGCACAACTTTGTCACAAAGTGTCGCGGGAGCCCAACAACAAGCGCCGACGAAGATAACTTGCATGTGAAGCTGAAGCGCAAAAATAAGAAAATAAATTAAAACAGGATTGCCCAAGAATAACTTACCAGTTTATGTTGATTTAGTACTGCCTTCGAATGGTCCCACTAATTTTATTAGCGCAAGCACGATGGCCTGATAGAGGCTCTCAAAATTGCAAGTTATTAAATGGACACTAAAGAGAAATATCAAGTCAAGCCAGAGTGAAGGACTAGGCTCCTGTAATAACCAACTCGTCATTCGTAGCGATCGATACAGATATTTTGTCGCCGACAACACGACGAAAATGAAAAAAAAAAAAAAACGGAATGCCGCGATATATTTTGGGCTGTACTGTATACCTTTCACGTGACGTGCGCGCCGACTGATTCACAGAAGTGCAGAGGCGAGTTCGCGTGGGCGATTACGCGAACTCGTACGTTTTGGTGCGGGCGATTCAAATTGACGACTACACAGCGGCGGAACCTTCGGCGCACAATTTTCTACGCAACGGTCATACGTTGGCACAGAGAATTAACGACGGCAGACTTCTATACGAACAATCTGTCGACCAAACTCCGGCTTCGTATATCTTATTTTCCTTTAGCGTCCCATTTAATTAAACAACAGAAAAGGCGGACGCAGGCATCTGTTCCGCACTAACGCGCAAAGGACTCCGACCACGCGTTATCTTCGCTCCGTTGACACGTTGCCCGGTGGACGTGACGTCATAAACACATGCGCGCCGACGTAACCAGCGAGTCGGCCGCCGAAATACCGGCGATTTTCCTCCTCCGTTTCGCAATGTGAAATCGCATGCTTGACATATCGCGTGTTGAGCAAGCACGGGCCGAGTTGCGGATCCCTGCCCATAATCAGAAATGCCCCGCCGAGCGAGCAAGGCCTACAGGCGGGCGGCACACAAGAACTGCCTGCCCACTGTTAAGCGCCAGGTAGCGGGTTCAACTCACGGTGGCAGCGACGGCCTCTTTCCGAGACGAGAAAGAACAGCGTCGCAATAAAACGCGCGCGCATTCAAATTTAGGCGCACGTTAGAGACCCATAGAAGTACACAGAGTTTAATTGTAGCGTTTAACGCCTCGCATGGCAACCGCGTCGGAAAATCTCAAAACCTGGCAGGCCGAGTCTACCTTATTTTTTATAACGATGCGTAATCTGTCTCTACCTGCAAACAGCAGACTAAACGTGTGCGGACGCTGCGAAATCCATGACGTCACAGAGTTGGTGCGCCAACTTCAAGGCGCCGTCGGCACCTTTCGTTCGTTACTGCGTCTTTCCTAGCTCATTATGTTTCCTCTGAAGACAAAAAGAAGAAGCAGAAAGAAAACGATTTTATTTGGTGTCGTAGACGGACAATTTATTAACACAGCATAACTTGACATTCCTCTGGTGCAAAGACACCTTAAAAAGCCTCGGAGATCAAAATCCACGGCCATCCACCCCAGCGCCTCTCGTAAGCCGTCACAATTCAATTCCAAACCAAGCCAAATACAAACCAAGCCCGTACGATTCCCCGCGAAATCAATGCGCGATCAGGCTTTGGTTCGCCTTCGCCGGTGCGACATAGCCACGCAATACGTTAGAAGGACAACGATACAATAGGCCGAGGACAACGTGCTAATTACATGATCGCTCAATACGCTACCGAAACAGCGCGACGCCGCACGGAGCGTTGATAGATCGCGTTAGCTGGCCTTATTTACATATTATAAACTGTGACGCCAGGACGTTCGTAGTACAGCTTCCGTGTGTTGTACGCGCGGTACGTTATAAATTCTCCAAGTATCTACACACACCGCGCAGCGCTTGTGAACAAAAAAAAAAAAAAAACTTTCCTCGATGCCACACATGATTCTATGAATGGGCCGTTTCGAGCGTTAACTAATACGTTTGCGGCGTAACATAAAACACAGTGTGCAGGTATTATTATTATTATTATTATTATTATTATTATTATTATTATTATTATTATTATTATTATTATTATTATTATTATTATTATTATTCCTTTCTTAGCCCCGCTCTTCGCGGCAATGTGCACAAGGTTGTATTCGCATGTCGTACAGACGTGATTGCGCTGTTGCCTTCTTCGCCGCAAGGTCACCTTAACCGCAGAGCTCATAACTGCCATTCCATTGTAGTCAAGTCACTACAGCCAAGGCAGACGACACACGCTAGCCGAGCGCGGTAGAAGATTGGATGGAGTGTTTATTACGAAGGTAGGGGAAACCATTCACGCAGGGGGGTCGATCGTGCAGCGTTCGCTGAAGACGTCATTTCTGCTGGCGTCGAGTAATTAAAATACTTCTCTCTCAGGTTTCTTTCGCAATGTCGACACCACCGTGGCAACAAGCTTCGGTTTTTTCGAGATACACTAGACGTGAACAGAAAAAATCTTATGGGTGCGCGAATATTCCACATTTTTTTTAATGTCAGCCGAAAGCCATAGTGCTGAAAATGTCCGTCTTTTTTTTTTTTTTCGGAATACACTGAATGAAAATTGTTAACAAAGCCAACAGGATATGTGGGCACCTCGCAAGGCCGCTCGAGACAATGTCCGCTCTGCTAATCAACCGGGAATACTCCACCAACGCAGCAACCGTAGCTTAGAATGACTGTATGTCATTCTATTGGCATATTGATACGCGTATGCGCGTATCAGGGAGGGCCGTTTGTGCACAGAAGACACTGTTCTCCAGCTAACGTGTGGGTTTATTATTAACCTCGCAAAATGTTTTATACTTATCTAACAATATTTCCTTATTATGCTTGTAGAGATTTGTTACGTGGATTTGTGCAAAGAATTCCTCTCTCTCTCTCTCTCTCTCTCTCTCTCTCTCTCTCTCTCTCTCTCTCTCTGCTTCGGTGGATATCAACATGAATGCAGCTTCTGCCTACCTGCGACATGGTAAAATATGCGGTGCAATATCCGGTATCCGCTGCCTGGCGTATGCTTCAGACGGGCACTTACGCGAACCTACACATATTACATCGATATACCCTACAGCCTACGGGGACTTGTCCGTGGTGCGGTGCCACACCAACCCTATACCACATTACGTTAGAGTGCACACTACACAACATAAAACACCCAGACACGAACACCACGAGGGAGCGATGGGAGGCACTGCTGTCCAGCTCGGTCCTCGACGACCAGCTCAAGCTGATACGGAGAGCTGAGAAGATGGCCAGAGCCACCGGAGCCCTGGACTAGGGGCCCCGACCATTAGCCGTTTTTGTGACTATTCTTTTAATAAAATCTATCTATCTATCTATCTATCTATCTATCTATCTATCTATCTATCTATCTATCTATCTATCTATCTATCAATGCACGGAGATTTGCAGTTTTCTTCATTTCTTTATTTTGTTTCCGCACATCCGTATTTGATTGGTAAACCTGACTATTCGAACGTGCCCACGCTTAACAACGATTAAGTAATTATATCGCAGTTTCCCTGAGCTGCCGCTATAAGTGGCGGGTAGCGCAAGCTTGAGGTCGAGCCCGAGAAAGTCTAGTTACGCAAAAATAACCGAAACGTACTCAAACGAAATTGCAACGATACGAAGGCAATGCCGTCCCACGTGTTTACGACTGCGGCGGGCAAGCTCCTCGCGTTCCACGCTCGGTTAAGACGTGCCGCCAGACTCGCAGCTCCCACAGACAGCGGTTCGCAGCTCTCACACTGGCATACGCAGGGAACAGCTTGAAGTGTTACCCGGCGCACCGCTTCACAAAGTACCGCTCGAAAATACCTTCCCGGAAGAAAAAAATAAATAAAGCGGCTCGAGCATCATGAGCTGCGCCAGCGTCGTCCCGGTATGCCCGCTCTCGCGCAAAGTATCACAAAAGTGATACGGCTGTCACTATGAACCAAAACAAAAAATTGGAGGACGCTTAAGCTTCGCCTTCAAGAGTGGAACGCGACAGCGTTCCCGTCGACCCGCCAAGGGGTATTGGGCTACGGCGCAGCGACAACGCGCCCCGCATCGGACGCGGTGAGCGTCAAGCAACGCAGCGTTCGGCGCGACAACGAAATGCGCGCCTCAGCAAGCGACGCACGCCTGAGCCTTCTAAGGTAACACCGCGTTCACTAGAGGCGCTTTTGTACCGCTTTGAAGCATCGAACTCGTGGCTCAGTGGTAACGTCTCCGTCTCACACTCCGGAGACCCTGGTTCGATTCCCACCCAGCCCATCTTGGAAGTTGCTTTTTATTTATGAAGTGCCTGCCGTGATTTATCGCTCACGGCCAACGCCGCGGACGCCGACGCCGACACCGACGCCGACGCCGACGACACCGGCTTTTCTGCGACACGAGCTCCTTAACGCTATCGCGTTAAAACACAAGCGACAAGAACGGTGAACTACGCATGCCGTCGCACGAGTTCGATGGCACGAAGACAGAGACGCATCGACTTGCGAGCGCGGCGGAAAGAAATAAAGAAAGACCAGGAAAGAAAAGCGCGGTATATAGGCGCAGCGTCCGCTACAAAGTTGTCCTCCGCCGAGGAGAAACACACACACACACAGCACCACTCGCTGAACGCAACCTGTCAGCCACGGCCGCGGCCGAGTGTATATGTATACAAATTTCCGTCGTGCATGAGCGGAACCCTTTCCGTCGCCGCCAATTTCTGGTTCGACGCGCCGGAAGAGCGCGACCGACGCGCCGTAGAACACGCCTCAAAGATCGGCTCCGCGCAAGCTCCCCGCAGAGAGTCGACGACGCGAGCACTTCAACCAATTCGAGCAACTTTAAACCACTGTTCATCCGAGGCGCTCCGCGGGCGCCGCGCCGGCTGGTGACACCTCGATCACCGTCACTGATTATAGGCACTCAAGCTTCCTAAACAAAGTTTGCCAGCAGGAATAACTCCGGCGCTGCAGCCGCTATACCGTGGAATGCTGGTCTGGACGCGGGTTTGCCTAAGGTTCGCGGGTGTGGCTCATATCCAGAACGGCTGCACAATTCTACGTCCGAAGGACGGCTTCATTGAGCAACAGGAACCGATTTTGAAGGTTATGCCTTTGCTGGCCGCACGCGCCGGAAGTGATTGCAGGAGCTGGAAGCACGTCGTGGCCGCCGTGTTTCTAACATTAGCGATTCCGTTTTATTGCGATAGCGATTCTATGAACACACTCCAGGCGTCGTCTGCGTTGCCGTCGCAGTGGGGGTTAAAGGTCCAAGCACGATAAAGTCCTATCGCGCCCCGCACGCCGTATGCTGCTGGTGAGAAGCGAAACGTGCGAGGATGACCGGAGGAGGATGGTAGCTTGATGGGCGCCCACATAACAGTTGCCCACTATATTACCTAGACGGAAATCTGGCGCTGCTGCGCTGTGGTATGCATGGGAATACCGGTATACTGTGACTTCGGATCGGCATCGCTCTCGGACAGCCAGGACACCTTGAAGACGCGCCTGGCATGCTTCGCCTCTCGGGTGAAAGAGCAACTTTTTTTTTTACATCCTTAAATTTCTAAAAAAAAAATCGTGCTTTTCCAAGCCCCCGAACTAATAGTAACGAATCTCTGCGCACATGCACAAACACTGCGAATGTGTTCCATTCGCAACGCACTATGTCGCCGATAATCGCCAACTTGGAGAAGTCACAAAGCCGTTTGAAGCCAGAGGGCCGAAGTTTAGGCAAATCCACGTGTTATGCTTCGCAACATTCCCACGTGGGCTGAAGTGCTTGCAGCTCCCGCAGGCACCAACAGCGTCGCGTTTTCAGCTTGCGTAATTTTTTCGACGAAATTCCGCGCGCGCGCGCGCGCTACGACAGTTCAAAACGCAGCTCCACCGGAACGAATGCGAGAACTCGAGACCTGCCGCCAAGCTTCAGCTCGACGACGGCAGCGGGTGGCAAAGCGCGCCCAGCCGGAAGCGTGTACGACCTTCCTCTCCCTTTCGTGATGTTATTCAAATAACAGCGCGTCGTGTTTCACAACTCGCGCGTTTAAAAGTTTAACTAGGCGCGAAAGAAGGGCGCCAAGGGACGCGAACGGCTACTTATCGACCGCAGCCCGAAATGACGAGACGCAGCCTGCGTGACGAAGACTTGCTTCGCACGCACCTCGACGATGCCGCGTGCAGGCGAACGAATCTGGCACAACTCTTCTTCCGCCTTCCCAAACGGAAAAGAAAGAGGAATGAATGAATGAATGAATGAATGAATGAATGAATGAATGAATGAATGAATGAATGAATGAGAAAAAGATTCGCTGAGGTTTAGTTTTGTTTCGTAAAGCCTTCAACTTGACCCGTGCTTTGTGGTCTTCCGTAGGGGACTGCTTTCAGGGGCTATTTATTTATTTATTTATTTATTTATTTATTTAATTTCACAGGCAATCTGTTAGCGAAGGTGTGAAACGGTCCCTGTAGACGTGTCCTCGAGCAAATGCCGCCTCATGAATAGAAATCGCGCGTCAAACAGCCAGAACAGCGTACGTTCAGTACAAGGTTGGTAAACAAGCTTACTTTCATACTGCGAAATAATCCGAAAATACAGATGAAAGTTGCGTCGACTGCGGAGGTGTCCAGCAAAGAGACGTAAAACCACCGAAAGACGCGAACGCATCGCCCATTAGAATGAAGATTATCGCAACACCTATGCCGAGACATCACACGTAGCGACAAAATCTGGCAGGAGTTGGCTAATTCCAGATTAATAAAAGAAAAAAAAAAGAGGAGACCGACACTGCATTCGAGTTTAACGAAACATTGGCCTGCTAAACTTGTCTACACTTTTAGTGAGTGTGTTCACTATGTTAGCACTATCGACTTCGCAAGATTTTTTTCAGATTTTTCGAACATTTCCCCGGCAGTCTACAACAGTGCAGGCGCGAGAAAAAAAGAAGGTGGCTTATAGTTTGCCAAAATACTACGCCAGCCCATAATTTTTAACAGCTATCAGATTTGACTTAATCACGCGTCTCGCGATATTCCAACCACCAGCGGCCCCCGGGCTCACATTCACAAAACGAGCAAAATAGACCATTATTTGTAAATTACGTAGGTTGTGTTAGAAACTTAGCTTCCCTCCGCCGTACAACTACAGCGTCGCCCTAACCTCCCATGTAACGATTTCCCCGAATCAAAGCTACCGGTGAGATAATTCCGTTTCTTTGAATTTTCCAAAACTGACAAATTCTCGAAAATTCCAGGTTTTCCCTGATGGCAGAGACTGAAGAAGCCTATAAATCAGGGGAAAATACAGCGGAATTCGCGAAGTTGTATTGACGTCCTCGGTGGTACGTATCTTTCTTTTCTTTTATTCTTTTTTTTTACGCCAAATCTAACGAAGGTCGCCGGCATCTTTGACATCAATGAGCGCCACCATTTGCTGGCGGTTGACTAAGCCCGCATGCACAAAGTGAAGACATCCCGAATGCACAGCCGCCGCAGAAGCATAATGTTGCCGGGGCAAGGGGGGGTGAGAAGGAGGGGGGATAGCATTACGGCGGTGGTTTCAGCGTCCACGCGCGAAGAACCGTAAGCCGTCGCGCATTATACAGACACGTCCCGGAAGGTCATTACCGCGAGTCACGCCTGTAGAAATATTCAGAACACGCCCTCGAGAACCTGTGTCGCAACATCGTCGGTATAGGAAACGTGTGGCTACCTTGGGCGCGTTCCATTCCCGAAAAAAAAAAAAAAAAAAACGCCGCCGAAAGCGACACGCGAGCGAGGTGACGGAGCGTGCGCGACTTCCGCCTAAATGCAAACTGAAGCGAAGGCAATACAAAAATATAACACCCCCAAGAAGCTCACATCTCCACTATACTGCATTATCACGTGTAGGGCCAGCACTCCCTATGCTGGAGCTGAAGACAACGGAAAACTCTGCCAATGGTCCGCGCGAAGAATCGAAAAATGGCCACAGCTTGGAGCTTGGCTCAATGAATAGTGTAGGCATATACAGTCGGAATCACACTAGTCGATAAAGTGATCAATCGGTCAAGTTGGCCGCCATCTTTCAAGAAAAAGAAAAGCACAGGCCGACGCCAGAACGAGACCACGCATGGTCATGTAGAGTGCTGGATCCATGGACTACAGGAGAAACTAGACGTGGAATCTAGCAAGCTACATCTCGCTAGGTTTCCACGTGTACCGCGAAGTAGCAGCTGCGCAGGCTGGCACAGACCGCAGCCAGCCACTCGAACACTCTACAGTCGGGAACAACCACGGTGGAAGAAAGTGTTCGTCCATCGTGGGAACAACTTAAGAAGCCAGGAGAGGGCCCCGCCCAGATGACCGAAGAGCGGCGGCCGACTGCCTCCGCGACTGAACAAATAGTCGCGCTGACGCGACTCGGCCCAGTTCGAAGCGCGGGCTGCCGTGTTCTCCGCCGGCGGGGTCACCGGCCGACCGGCTCTTGACGTCCGTCTAGAGTGCGCGCTCATTGGTGGAGGCCCGTGTGCATCCGACTTCGAGGTGAAAATGCCGCTGTCTTCTAAAAGTTGTGCCCGACTATTGACAAGTGCGACTGCGTGTGAGCTAGCACGGTCAGACAGACCGAGACGGCGGGGCTGAACGGCAACCGCCATCTAGAGTTACCATGTATGCAGGGAAACATGTACGAAAGGGTGCTGCTAAGTTCCTGGCTCTGACCAGAAAGAAAAGAGCCGGAGTTATGAACCAACGCATTTGCTCCCCCCCCCCACCATGTCCCCCCTCACCCCTCCCCACGAAACTGATGAACGTAATACCGCGCAGTAGCAGCTTTTATAAACAGTTAAAAAAGAAAAATCATTCAGTTAGGCCTCAAACCAGCTCTCAGCTGCATGTTTGACATCAGAAATGTGATCGAAAATATTGCCACTTCAGGGGTTTCTTCAAGTGCGAGTACATATAACAGTACGAAATGGCAAGATAAGGTGAGCAGGGGGCATGTGGACCAACTGGAAACACAGGGTATTATATTTGGAAGCTATGATGTTGGACGTGTCCACCAGGTGCATTGTCTTACGAAATAAAAAGAAAGGATCCCTTTGGTCAACTTTCCACGGGGCTTCGTTCCAGTTGCCTCCTTCAGCTGATCTAGCAAGTTAACGTACTGCACGGTAATAACAGAGCTGTGAGGGCGGTAGTCCACCAACAGAATGTCGTCTTTATCCCAGAAAACGGAAGCGGTGACTCCCAGAAAACGGAAGCGGTGACTCCCAGAAAACGGAAGCGGTGACTTTGTGTGTGTGTGTGTGTGTGTGTGTGTGTGTGTGTGTGTGTGTGTGTGTGTGTGTGTGTGTGTGTGTGTGTGTGTGTGTGTGTGTGTGTGTGTGTGTGTGTGTGTGTGTGTGTGTGTGTGTGTGTGTGTGTGTGTGTGTGTGTGTGTGTGCGTGTGTGTGTGTGTGTGTGTGTGTGTGTGTGTGTGTGTGTGTGTGTGTGTGTGTGTGTGTGTGTGTGTGTGTGTGTGTGTGTGTGTGTGTGTGTGTGTGTGTGTGTGTGTGTGTGTGTGTGTGTGTGTGTGTGTGTGTGTGTGTGTGTGTGTGTGTGTGTGTGTGTGTGTGTGTGACCGTTTCTAGGTGCGGAATTTCTTCGGTCGCGGGGATCCACTATGTCGCCACTTTCTGCTACGTGGTTTAACCATCACAGATGTGGAGCCAGGTTTCATCCTTCGTCACCAACCTACCCAAAAAGTATATAATATATAAATTATGGGGTTTTACGTGCCAAAACCACTTTCCGATTATGAGGCACGCCGTAGTGGAGGACTCGGGAAATTTCGACCACCTGGGGTTCTTTAACGTGCACCTAAATCTAAGTACACAGGTGTTTTCGCATTTCGCCCCCATCGAAATGCGGCCGCCGTGGCCGGGATTCGATCCCGCGACCTCGTGCTCAGCAGCCTAACACCATAGCCACTGAGCAACCACGGCGGGTTAGCCAAAAAGTCCTGCGCAACTTCAAAATGGGCCAAAATAGTTTCGGGTGCTGCATCTCGCTCCTTCTCCTGATAACTGCTCAAATGTTTCGGCACCCACTTCGCTGGAAGCTTACGCACGTCAACGATAGTGGAGATAAGTATCCCAACACACTACCGAGATGTCCAGTATCAGGGCTATGTGTTTTTTTACAGATAATCACTTTCCCCAACAATCAGGTTGCCGGGCCAGTTGACGTTGGGGAACGTACACTGCGGGGCTCAGATTCAACGGTGAAATGACCAGCCTTAAGGCGAGAGATAGATTTTGACAGTGCTGTAGAAAGGACACTTCTCCCCCAGCGTTTGTGAAATCTCGGTGTGAATGTCGTTTGCCGATTTTCCTTGCAGAAACGAACACTTCATGACGGCCAGTAACTAAAACGACGTGAAACTTACTTCTACCTCTGAAAAAAAGAAAAAGCACTTATGAATCGCGAACATCTGATATTTGCACAGTTACACACTAAGACATTAGGCTGCCATATGCTCAATGTTCATTTTCTTACTCCACCTGGAAAGGGGCAAAGCCAGGAATTTATCAGGACCTCCTCGTATACAGTAACATCCACCGTCGTCTGGCGCCGCGCTTAACCAAACAGTAATACACAACCGATTGTTTCCCGATGACACGACAGCGTAAAGGTGCCCACACCGAGATATACGTTACTAATGTCTTTTTTTCATTGTTCTTTTTTTTTTTTTTTTTTTTGATGTCGCGTCGCCACTTCCGCCGCTCCCGTCTACAAGTCTTCCGGTACGCGCGATGTGACCACGCGTGCATGAAACGCGAACAGCGAGAAACGGCGCGGAGAACACCCTTTGCGCTTCGTTACTAGAAGTTGTGACAGTATGTGACCATGACTTCACTGCGCCATGAACACTCTCGGTCCACAACAATAATGGCAGACTCGATCGACGCGAGTAGCCGCTCGTTTCTGTGAGCGCTCCGGCAAAGCGCTACAAAGGTCTTGAAAGGCAATAGTTAAACTCTACTCTAAGGGAGAGAGAGAATAGAAAGAGAGGGAGGTTATACAAGAGGACATCTACCGTTGACTAACGTTTACTGATGAACGGGAAACGGGGTAGAAAGTTGGGAGCAAAAAGTAAGGAGAGGAAGGATTAGCAAGATAGGATTTATTTAAGACCACCGGAAACTAGAGCGGTTTCGAGTAGCAATAATAAAGCCTGATTATCCCTCGAAAAGAGCAGTTTTTAGGCGCGACAGAAGACTGAAGAAGTTGACATGTAGCGGTGGTCCTTGCTGTTCTTTGCTACCAGAAAATTACAGCACTAGTAGAACCGCTAATGGTCGTAACTACACCATCGAAGCTGCCGGCTTTGGTATAACGCGGTCAGCGCGTTCGAAATGGCCAGTCGAGTCGAGTCTGTCAACCCATTCACCGATGCCACCAAGGCGAAATGTGTAAAACACGCGCAGTCAAGTGAACGCTCTGGGTCACGTTAGCAGGCCAGAAAATAGAATCTGAGTAGTTCGTCGATTGCGGGCCTCTGATCATCATCCGTGCGACGCAACGGAAGAAGCTTCGCAAGGAGGATTAGTGGCGCACAACGGGCGAGCGCCTCCACCCTCTTCTGGGAGACGCAGCCGCGAATCTCGTCACCGACTGGCTACACACACGAGCCCTTTAAGCCTTCCCTGCGCGGCAATGACTCGACGACTCGAGCATTGCTTCGTTTTCTCCTGCTCGCGGGTTTCACGACAACGTGACAATCACCCTCCGCTAGGCCAAAGAAATCGAACAAGCGACTGATACGTATACACACATTTAGATGAGAGCGCTGGGCGCCTTCGCCAGGGCCTCGGCCGGTTGCGGTCACCAAGGTGGCACAGCACGAAGGTGCAAAATCGGACACAACAAATCACTGCTACACGCGCACTTGTTCTTTTTTTTTTTCTCCAAAACGCATGCAGAGGAGACGTGCGTCTCGCAGAGCGGTCGCAAAAAAAATACGGCAATCAAAGGGAGGTCCCTCCGTCGTCCTTTATTTTTGCGACGGCCGAGCGTCACGAGCCAACGCAAGGCCGCATTCGTGTACACACGCACGACGCGCTCGCTATCTTATCTGCCACAGGACACGCTCCACACGAGGTGTATTTTTCTTTTTTGTTTACTTTGTTCCTCGCCGTATTTCGCGTTCCCACGATGGCATTTCGCCCGCATGGCTGGAGTTTCCGGAAAAGCGCCTGACGCTCAGGAAGGACGTCGAGCGCGTGTCATAATAATTGCGCCCAAGCGCGCCGCCAGATGAACATTTGGCGCCACTGTCCAAGCGAGGGTTACGTGATACGAGTTTCCTGCAAATATTACCAGGGCTAACTCTGGCGCTAGTGTCGACAGGAGCTACAAGCAGGGCGGTTCAGCCAGCGTGGAATGATGTCTGGCACATGGATATGCCTAAATGTGTCCTTATGGCTTCAAACAGATTTGTGACTTCGTAAAGAGTCCATTTTCAGCAAATTCGCCATCATCATCATCATGACTATTTTTATCTCCACTGCATGAGGGGTATCTTGCAAGTGTCCCCTGTTACGTCTCAATACGGCGATGAGCATTGCTTGGATGTTTACCACGACGCAGTCCTTTCATCAGCGGGTGCCCCGACGACGACGGGGCCTGACATAGACTGTGAAGCGCAAACAAAGGAGCTTACTTCGAGGCGACAACAAACACCGCCCTCCGTTAATTACCGCGTAGACCCCTCTACCAACCTGACCACGCCAACCCAAACTAACTGATCGAATTGATGAAAGGAGCCAACGTCGAAGGCTATCCGTGAGAACAGCGTCGACCTCGGTTTCCCAGATTACTAAGCAGTCGGACCATGTGCGGGCGCGGAGGTGCAACATAGGAGGCGGATCCGGCGCAACGGTGCGACGTCGTGGGCGGGATTTAGCGACCGATTGGACGATTGTGATTGGCCAAAATACAGTAATCAGATTCCATAGTCTTGTCTCCTAGCGGAGACGACGGTTTTAAAAGCGAACACCTTTGGCGCAGTAGTGCGTCCTGACATGTGCGCTCCTACGTGGTGTAGGCTCCCACATCTGGAGCCAGTGTAATGTAAAATAAACCCCTTTTCTTTCGCTCCTACTAACGAATGCACTCACCCCTGTGCCTGGAACACCCCTGACCTAAACGCTACCTTGAGTACCAACACTACCTAGAAGACATGTCCCATTTCGTCTGCTCCAGAAGTGCTGATTGGCTATAAGTACCTGTCTCCTGACGCACACCCCAGCCCAGGCAATAAGGGCTCCAGCAGAAGACGAAATGGACATGTCCACTAGGTGGACACTTGCAGCATACCTCTCCAGGACAAAGAACTCTTCCAGCGATCTCAATTACCCTCTCTTGCGCTAGCCGATTCCAACTTGCGCCATCAAATTTCCTAATTTCATCCCCCCACCTAGTTTCCTGCCTTCGTCGACTGCGCTTCGCTTCCCTGGCACCCATTCTGTAACTCTAATGGTCCACCGGCTGTATATCTTACGCATTACACGGCTTGCCGAGCACCATTTCTTGTTTTCGCTTCACGTCAACTAAAATATCGGCTATCCCCGTTTGCTCTCTGATCCATCCCACTCTCTTCCTGCTTTTTTTTTTCTAACGTTACGCCTAAAATTTTCCTTCCATCGCTCTTTGCACGGTATTTAGTTTGTTCTCGAGTTTCCCTGGCGACCTTCTAGTTTCTGCCCCACATTAGCACCGGGAGATGGCAACGAATGTGCAATTTTCTTTTCGACGACGGCGGTAAGCTCCCAGTCAGGATACGGTATTGCCTGCCGTATGCAATCCAACCCATTCTTATGCTTCTGCAAATTTCCTTCTCATGATCAGAGTCCCTGTGAGTAATCGATCCCGATGAACGTACTCATGCACAAATTATACGGAGTGACACCAGATCATGAATTGTTCCCTTGCCAGGCTAGTGTAGAGCAAAATATTCAGCAAATTAGTGCGTTAGAAATGTCATAATTGGCAAGGATTATGTACGAGCACAAAGTCTTACTGTCTTCGGCGTTCAGCGAAGTACAAATCATTTCAAATTTCAGGCGAATGAAGGCAGACAAAACGTAGTCAACAAAAAAATCACCGCCGAAGCACTCTGTACAGATGGTTAACCAGCAAAGGTGAAACGTGCGGTCCCGGTGTATCACTAGATAAATCCCGACGGTTCATTAAACGACGGCTTGGTAGGCTGCCGGATCCTCGGTACGCAGTTGCTACTTGCGCTCGGCTGCGCGAGCCTGTTGTGTCCGGGCTGCAGCATCGGCACGGTGTAGACGAGCTCGAACCCGGTTCTGCTCGCGGCGTTGCTGATCGAAAGCTGCCTGTTCCTCAGGAGTACGTATGACGCGTGGTAACCCATTTGGGAGCCGGAGAGAAAGTAGTGAGCGCGCGCTCGGCTGCGACGGAGTGCAACGACGTCACTACTGGCGCAGCCAATCGCGCGCCTGTTGTATACTTTTTTTTTGCGCATGCGCATGGGGTTGCGCCGGAGGAGTTTTCGGCATGCAGCCGACGGACGGACGAATCGGCTCGCCATATACAACTTCGCTGTAAAAGCCAGCCACAAGAGCGTCTGAAGCCACATGCACGAAGTAGACAAATTCATGGTCTAAAAATAAACTATCATTACCATGGCATTGAATGATCACAGCGTAAGCTAGAGTTCGCTGTAGTAACATTTTGTAGTAAACTACGACTAAAACCACACAAATATGGCAGAGAGAGCGTGGCTTAGTCAAACTGCGTGGTTTCGGCCTCCACCGTTCTCATGGATGCTTGTAAACAAAGCATATCTGCCGTCAAACGATTGTTTGTTCCAACGGCATCACAGGATAGTTCTGTGAGCTCCGCAGCGGACATGATCGCACACGCGATCACACAAACACACGCACACAGACAACAGTATCTACAGGGTGTCCCAGCTATCATGCACTGCGGTTTTAAAAAATGCGAACGTCACGTAACTGCACAGAATCAAGGTAATGTGTGCCGTCGCCTGGAGATACTCAGCTTACTTATTGCATTCCGTCGAATTACATAATTAGTCTTAATTAACCAATTTCTCAAATATTACATTTACATAAGTAATTTAGAAAATTGTAGAGCAACATGACAAACTCCCGATACAGCTCTCTGTTGCTCAATACATGCTACATAGAAGTGTTTTTCTGAGCGTGAAAGAAGCCCGCGAATACACGCAAAACTGCCGAGCGACTGAGCGCTCGGGGCACTTGGCGCGTATGCGCGGGCTTCTTTCGTTCGGAAAAACCACATTCATGTAGCACGTAATGAGCAACAGAGAGCTGTATCGGGAGTTTGTCATGTAAGCTTTTGCACTAAAATTTTCGCCTTAACTATTGTAGCCTCATCTGGGGAACTACAACACAGGCAAACTTGAACAAATTACTCGTATTACAAAAAAATAAAGCAACGCGGATTGTTAAGAAATTACCGAGGTTACATCATACAAGAGAAATATTTTTAGAACACAAGATAGTTCCAGTAACAAAAATCTATGACTGCCGCCTCTGCCGAACACTAAAACAAGAACATTTAAATAAAACATCTTTCACGCGAACTCTTTCCGGCCTGAGAAGGCGCGAACAGAACTACACCGTAAGAAATAAGGATATGTGGGAAATTAAAACATTTCGCACAACATATGGTCTACAAACGTTAGAACACCAGCTTCCACGACTTCTTAATGGCCTATTGGGACAGGATATAACACCCCAAAGTGGCACATTTCGGACGTTCTTGGCTTGCTTTTTTCCTGGACTTGTTTTGGTTATTTATTTATGCAACTAAAGCCAAATCGTTTTACAGAATTATGGTGTTACTCGATGTTATACCTTTGTTTTTCTTTTAAAGTACCTTTGCCATGTAATTGCATTGTGTAAACTATTAGAAGCCTTCAATTTTGTTTACCCTGTGTGTATGGCTTAATTCTTTTTTAAAAATAATTATGTACCAGGTGCAGCCTTTACGTAACATGTTTACATATTGTTCTGCAGTGCAATGTGACCGCCGTGAGCAGTGTTTCTTTTTGTGTATCTTCTTTTTATGTCACTTTGTATGCTACTGCCAAATAAGGGGGGCCGTTGCTCTGTCAAGCTGTTGAAAGACAGCTTTTACTTCGGTCCCCCTGCATCGTCACGTATGCCGTGATGGTCAAATAAAATTATTATTATTATTATTATTATTATTATTATTATTATTATTATAAAATTTTCTCATTGTCACTTTTCATGGAATTATAATGCTTGAGCAGTTGATTAATTCATTAAAGCTAATTACCTACCTAGACATAACGCAAAAAATTATCTGACTATCTCGAAGCTACTGCAAACAACATTGCCTCGGTTCTGCCCAGCTACGTGGTATCCGAATATTTTTAATTCTTGGTGCACGATAGCTGGGACACCCTGCGTACGGCTTTAATGTACTGCGACTTACGAATTCAAGCATTTGCGAGCATTAAGCAATATTAGTACGAGGTAAACAAGTTTGTGACGTCAACGGAAGGCGTTAAAATAGCCGCAGAGTACGGCTGCAAAGAACTCCACGGTTAATTCGAAGAAGAATCCAGACGGCTAAACATAATCCCCTTAAAAGAGAGCGACGCCAGGCTTCGCACGCTGGCGGCCTCTGCCTGAAGCTCTACGCAGCAGACGATACAGGGTTTCCCGGCTAAATTTAGCCAGAGTTTTTAAAAAATATGCCGATGCACGGTAAGACGACGCCATCAAATGCATGTTGCTGACTATTGTAAGGAGCAAGTTGCCATTTCTTGTATTCTGCTTAATTGCATAATTAGTCAAGATTAACCTTCGGAAGCAACGAAATTAGGCGGAAAATTCCCATTCGAAAGTTAAAAACTGTCTAATCGGACGTGTTGCAAAACGCTCTACAATTTTCTCATCGAAATTTTTAGCCTAATTTCGTTGCTTGCGAAGTTGGTTAATTAATCTTGACTAATTGTGTAATTAAGCAGAATAGAAAAGCATAGTGTGGCTTATTCTATACAACAGCCAGCAACATGCATTCGGTCGCGTCGTCTTAGCGTGCATCAGCACATTTTGAAACTCTGCTTAAAGTTAGCCGAGACACCATGTATAAAATAGAACGGCAGATTGGTCTGCGAGTCCCCGAATAAGAGATCCAGACTGTACACAAATCATTCCACTTGCACCGCCGCGCAGCTGTGACAATTTTAATATTCAAGTGATTGTCGACAGTTGGATTCTGTCTCTGACTTGTTTCAACTAATTCATTACGATTTTGTCTCTCTCTTATTGCAAAATCGTGAAGGTTAATCTATGTTGATCGCCACGCCTGTATCTGGGACTCGGTCAACAAGACATTACTTAAGCTATTACTGGAAAAAAAATTAAAAATTGCGAACGAGACTGAAAGAGAACGTGAATCAACAGTTCTCGGCGCGTCTCCAATGCGTTCGATAGCGAAAGTTCCTCCGTTCCAATCAACAAAACTCGATTGAGAAAAAGCGTCGTCGAGAGAGGTTCTGGCTTCGGGTCACGACTATACTAGGAGCAGAAGACTCGTTCGAGAAATAAATAAAAAGAAAAGAGAGAGAAAGAAACGCGACATGTTTATTAAGTACCGCTCACGAGTACCGACTGCGGATTTCGGGACGCCGAATTCGTTTACCTCGAGTGCTGCTGTCTCGGCGTTCGGAAGGAGTCTTTGTTTGCCAATATAATTCGGTTTGGACGCTCTCAAACAAAAGGACGTCGCGGCTGTCTCGGCAACCTCCACGACACTCGAGCCTAATTCGTCGAAGCCGTGCTAAGGAGAGAGAGAGAGAGAGAGAGAGAGAGAGAGAGAGAGGGGGGGGGAGGAGGGGAAGCTATCTTAACGCAAAAAGCAGCGGCACAGCGCGTTGTTCGGATGCGCGGACTTAGACAAACGAGCGCTCTCAGGGTTGACGAGATTACACCGTTCTGTTTACTCCCAAACGCGTTCAATAACGCGCTGCCATCGGCTTATACCGAGGCCGACTTTCACTGCACGTACACATTTTTTCTTTTCCTCTCGTGTTCAGAGACGTCAAACAAGTGGGTCACGCGCGACGTTGCGAAATGCGAAGCTCCTTTACGTAAGCATCGAGCGATTCAGGCTTCGCTCACGTTGCGGATAGCACACGTGTCACGCGCGCGTACTACAAAAATAAACATAAATTATTATTCGCTCGCAATATGTTAATTGCCCGGCGCTTTCTCTTCTTCTAATCTTAAAGTTCGGACGAAGTGCTTATAGGATGGCACCATGCGTAGCGTCCATAGCAAAAGACGGCAGTGCAAGGATTTTGAAATTCCAAACTTCGGAGACAACTAAGAAAACCGGAAAGAACATCCCAAACTGTATTTCAAACAACAATAAGAATCTTGTGGGACGGCATTCTGTAAGTGTCCATCTAGTGAACGCGTTCATTTGGTCTGATACTGAAGTACTGGATTGCTGGGGGCGGCTGTCCCCCCTCCCCACTTGACGCGTACCCCAGCTAGCCCAGCCAACCAGAACTTCAGCAGCAAACGAAATGTACGTGTCCACTACAGTCAGGTACAACTTTAGAAAAAAGGGGCCTTTACTCCTTCAAGGCGGATGCACACGAGCCTCCACCAATGGGCGCTCACTCTAGACTGACGTCACGAGCCCGACGGCCGCTGACCCCGCCGATGGAAAAGATGGCCACCCAGGCTTCGAACTGGGCCGAGTCGCGTCAGTAGTCGTGTGCTTCTGCCCCTCGTCAGAGTGAATTCCCAAACTGTTGGTGGTGGCCTATCATGCGGGAAATATTATTGGGAGCTTACGACGCAACATTCCTGCCACGTGCGTTTATTCTGAGCCGTGATTCGGCGACGAAAAATTGTAGCGAGCATCGCTGACGCTGCGCTATGCGAACTGGCGAGACTGCAGGCTCGCAAAAAAAAGAAAAGTGACAAGGAACGAAAAAAGAAACATCACATTCGTGAAGATTGTGAAAACTTAGCAAAAGGAAAACCTAATACAAATCTTATGCTATTTAAAACAAGGAGAACTTTTTTAAAACGATGGATGAAGCTTTTTTTTTCTATCTTTCCTTGCTCGGTCGTCTTCTCGACCCAGGTTTGTAATGATTTCGATAAATGCATGGTTTAACACGGTAGCGTTAAGGAGCTCGTGTCGCAGAAAAGCTGGTGTCGTCGGCGTTGGCCGTGAGCAATAAATTCCAGAAGGCACTTCATAAATAAAAAACAACTTGCAAGATGGGCTGGGTGGGAATCGAACCAGGGTCTCCGGAGTGTGAGCCGGAGACGCTACCACTCAGCCACGAGTTCTTTTTTTTTTTCTTTATTGCTCAGCCACGAGTTCGATGGCTCAAAGTAGGACAAAAGCGCCTCTAAGGCATGCGGTGTTGCCTTAGAAACGTGCCGTAGAAAGTCATACTGCGGTGTATATCGGTAATTATGAGCATGTACATTACAGAAGTCGCAGTTACACGAGTAGCGAAGTACGTTTCCGCTACATTTCTTCTGCCCTCCGCGCACACGCACAGCCATCTTGCTGCAAACACAGAAGACCCCCCTCCTCCTCCCAATGTACGGCGCTGCCCCGACAGGTGGTGCGCCACTCGCCCGCGCGACACGGCTCCTCTTTCCGCTCACAGCGCGATTCCTAGGTGCAGCGTTCGATGCGGGACGCCTCTGACGTGATCGCTGCGCCATAGAGCGTCTGGTAGGAAAGCGTCCCTTGCGATATGTGCCGTGCTACTGGCGAGGAGCCATGCGTCTGCGTGGTGCCCCCAAGCGAGATAGAGGACGATCCCACCGAGGCGTCAGCCCCATGATCGCGTCCGCCTTCATGGCGCGTCGCGGCCCGGCTGTCCGTGCCGATTACGACGTTTGGCTCGCGTAGATCGCTTCTCCCTCCGAGACACCGAGTTCTTTGGTTCGTTCCGCTTGCTCAGACGCACGTTTCGTCATTGTGTGACTCAAGAGCATGCCGAGCGAATGAGTGGGCGGTGCGAACGGGGTGCGATAACGCTATCGCGTTCCAGCGTTCCACTCTTGAAGGCGAAGCTTAAGCTTAAGCGTCCTCCATTTTTTTAAGTACTTGTTAAATAGCAACTGATTCAATTTAGACTCGGAAAACGAGTAGAGAATGTGCCGTGTACATGTAAACCAGCGCAAAAGCCATGCAGAGCTGCTCTTTCTTTTGTCCCTTGCAATGAAGCTACAAAGCAGACGACGCGCAGCAATGTAGAAGGCACGGGGTTATTTTTCTCTCGCGATCCGGCACGTGCTGTAGCATTCGAATCACGAGAGCTCTACCAAACGAGTCATCAAAATACAAAATTCTTTATACCGAGAATAACGCGCATTATGAGCACGGTTTTTTGAGCGGGACTACCTTAGTCGCGGAGGCAATCGGTTGTCGCGCTTCGGTGATCTGGGCGGGGGCCTCCCCTTTTTTTTATAACGTTGTGCCCGACTATAGGTGGACACTACCAGAATACCCACCCCCCGCAGATTATTTTTGTAGTAGTAGCAAATAATTTCCTATTTAACTCATTTTCGGCAGTTTTCAAACACTGACTAGACAACTCACTCACCAAACAAGTTTAATTTATTATTCCTGGTTGGTCTTCCTTTAAAGTAATGCATATACGGACGAATCTGAATACCGGCTGAGCCGTCCCCCTCTCCTTTTTTTTTCTTCCTTGTCTCTTCCTCGTTCCGTCAGCCGAATGAAAATGCAGATAAAGCAACTGATCGTTCGAGCGCTCGACAACAAAATGGCTTGGGGCAACAGCAACCATCGAGAATTACTAATGCGAAACGACCATACGCCCCATTACGCTAAAATCCGTCGGCGTGATCGAAAGGTGGCACCAAAAATTACCGACGGCGCAAAAGAGTAGCAACACGTCAGAAATGCTCGGACTTGACGTCAAATTTGTCCGGGAGGTTCCTGTAAACACAGTAAACTTAATGGCTTTGTAACAAGGTGAATTAATAACATCCACTGGCCTACGTGGTCTCTCTGCTTGGGTCACTAGGTACGTGCTCCTGCTCGCGATGTCGTCGGGGTGGTTTAAACCGCCATCGTTTTACTTCGGCAGCAACGCACGGTCGCAAGGGCTTCCACCTTGAAAGCGATCTGCGTTGGAGACGAGAGTGGGCCGACTGCTGATGGCTTCGTGTGCGCTGTTTTCGTTGCTTAATTCGCGTTGAAGCGAGAGGCAGCGCGACGGTCAATTCGCTCGCTGCTGCTGCCGCGCTTTCTCAATCCAGCGTTTTGACAGCGAGTATCTGCGGTCATCGAGCGAGATGTGTTCATGTTTACTTGTGCGCGCGGCACATCATGTTTGTAAAGTTAGTAAGCGAACGTGTAAACGTACACACGCACACACAAGTATATACGGCCAATAGAACTAGTATCCTTACTTCGTGCAACTGTCTACTAATTTGCTATCGCAAACGCTGCTTCGCCTTTCGAGCAAACCTGCAACTTTTTAATGACATCACTAATGTCATGCCACTGTCGTAATGCCGCCTTCGTCGTGCCATCGGCATCACTCTGTCTTCGCAATTGTAGTCACATAGTGCCGTCACTCAATCATGAATATGCCGCCCTTGTCATGCCGTCATCGTTTGTCGCTATCATGCCTCCATTGTCGTCGTGATGATGTCGTGGTCGTGTTATGGTGGCTCCGGTGTCGTCATGCGACTCACCATGCCGCCGTCGTCACGCCATCGACATTAATAGATGTTTTGTGATACAGTCGTCCCGGCATTGCCGCCACACACTTGCCGTCATCTGATAGTCCTCATGCCATGCTCATGCCATCGCCGTCATACAGTCCTCGTCATGCATTTTTGTCATACCGCGTCGGAATGCCATCGTGGTCGTTGCGTCGTCAACGCGGTAACTTCGACATCCGGCTCTCATCGTGCCGTCATCTTCGTCACAACGTTGTCACGCTCGTTTCCCCATCGTCATAACTTCAGTATCGTCATCCCATTGTCATGTCGTCGTCGTTGTACTGCCACCGTCGATCCGTCAACGTCATTCATTGTTCGTCATTCAATAGTGATTACATATGCTGCGTTTGTCAAGCCATCGTCGTCAATGCGTCGCCATCCCACAAACGCTGCCACATTGAATCCATTGCCATGCCGTCGTCGTCATCATGCCGTCCTGGTTGTGCCACTGTCGTCATTCCCGCCTCTTCGCCGGTTGTCCCACCGTCGCCGTCATCTCATTGTCCTGATGTCGTTGTCATCATGTTGTTGTCTAACGACGGCCGTCATGCCTCCATGCTCGTGAGCGACCTTGGCCAGCGGGTGTCAAAGCAAAGTGGTACGATATCGAAGCATACGGCATATAGTCGAAGCAAAGAAAGTCTGAGAATTGCCACTACACGTGGTAAATAAACGTGACTTCGGGAATACGGTATGTCGCTGCACTGTTCAATTGCTATTCGAATTACTCTCGACAATCATTGTGAGATGAGTTCTGCCGTAATTGTTTTATTCCTTGTACCTTTTCCTTGTTTCTCTCGTAGTTTGCCGATTTTCCAGACCGCTCTGACTTTTGAAATAGAAAGCTTTCTTTTTTTCTTACATTTATTACGAACGAGCGGTTAAATTAGATACACCTGCGCTAACCATTACCTATACGAACCAAACAAACTATACAACTATACAACAAACTATACGAACTATACGAACCTCGAATTAATTGGAACACCTATAAGGAGGCCGGGCACCGTCAGGCCCACTGCATGTGCTTCCAGCCCAAGGCTAATTCGAGCGTTAGCAACTAATAGAAAATAAAACAAAACAACCTTAAGACTAACGTACAAATTGCCTGCCCCTAAGGCAACCCCTAATCCCTCTGCAGCCAAAGTCGTCTGGAACGCCTTCTCGGATTTCATCCCACACTCGTATTTATTCTCTCATTTTCGAATTTACTTTCTCTTATTTTTTAATCATCCAATGGAGGCCGAGTACGGTTCCGAGGGACCTCTGGTTCGTTAACGAACGTTCTGCAGAAAAAAAAAAAAAACAGCTATACGGGCGGCGCATAAAACACGTCGTGACGAGTACAAAAAGGAATCGGAAAACCGAAGTGCGTCGTTTCCTTCTGCGAAAAATTAAGCTGCCCCCCCCCCCTCTAACAGCAGCTTAACTTTTTTCTCGCGGTCGTCTATTGACGCAAGCCCTGATCAATGTTATCGACGTTCGCCCCGTGGTCGTCTGGTCTCAACTACCATAAATCTGCCCCGCCCCCCCCCTCCCAAGGACCACTGTGCAAAACTCGAGAGAGGCGGCGCACGTTACTATTATCAATCGCACCGTTTAACTACACCGCTTACCGCTACGCTCCAGACGCGCCGCGTTCATCTCGGTGAGCCGCGGTACACGGCTCGTTCTATATGGCGGCCGTCGGGAGCTGAACCCTTTTCGATTTCACGACCACGTGTAAAAGGCCGGAAATTGGACGATACGTCAAACGCTTAATAAGGGTTTCCTGTCGCGTACGCGGTTCAGGTTGCTCGCGCACGTGATTGAACGGGTCGTTATTTTCCATTTTACAAATCGCCTCGGTTTTCGCCCTCTTTTAACCAATCAACGTCAAGTTCGCTCAGTCGCCTTCTCCAGCGCTTCTCGCCGTTTTTTCAAGAGAACCCGCTTCTCTTTTGTTTTTCTTCCGGTAGGGTCCGTCAAACACATAAATGGAAGAGCGACTAACCTCGCTAACCACCTACCTGTCCGTATTGTTGGTGGGGTGGATTGATAGATGCTATGAGCGAACCGTTTGATACGCACTGGTGGGTTCTGCCACCACGCTTTTTTTCATATTTTGCCTGATGTCCTACCTACCTTGAAAGAAAAGGAGAAACACACACAAAAATTTCCAGCATGAAACATTGTGAAACACTATTGGGAACCATATTTTTGTACGCCTCCGCCGTTTGTCACCAAACCTCCAATCAGTTCCTACTAATGTCTATCGCGGACATGTTTACTTTTGCCCCCTGCTATCCCTGAATCTAAGAGTTTCAAGGAGGGCAGAGGAGCCTAAGCCGATCGCTTGGTAGATATCTTCACCTTCCAATAAAACATGTTCCATCGCTTCCCTAGCCTTACCACAGGAGGTGGTAAAGCTAGGGAAACGCTCGCGCAGTTTGGTTTAGGCGCACGTCAACCTTAGGCGGTCAAAATGAATCCAGAGTCCCTCGCCGAACTGCGGCGTCCATCACTAGCCCACTGCGCAGTTTCGGGACCTTAAACCCGCACAATTTCAATACAACAAATGCGACAGCGGCCACGGCGCGCACTCTTCGTTCGAGACGAGCTCAGCTAGACACGTGGCGCATGTACGAGCCTCCCCCCAAGCCTCCCATCCGTTAAGAATGACACGTGTACCGGGCAAGTACGCGAGCGTGTCCGCGAAGACCTCGCGGGAGCGCACGCAAGCTGGGGTTTCGTCGTCGGTCACAGCACGTGCGCGCCATATGAGGATCGAGGGGGGGCGGGCTCGTGCACGGAAGCGGAAGGAAGCGACGAGCGCGCGCGCAGCCGCGTCGCGTACACGTTCACCACGGCACACCACACACCGCCACACACACACACACACACACACACGCACACACACACACACGTCCACTGCCGAGCCACCCGCGGCGCGACAACGCCCATGCGGTCCCCGACCGAGGCTGCTGCCACGCCCGGTAATAGACGCGCAAACGAGGCAGCGCGCTCCGGAAACCGCCACAATGATTGTCCGTGTCAGCAGAGAGAGAGAGAGAGAGCCGCCGATTGCGGTAATTAATCTTTTTTCACTTGCCGTGCAAGCGCTACGGAGGAAACGCTCCCATGCCTTCTCACCCCTCGTTCCCGAGCACAATCGTGAACGTCGCGTTTGTCGTCTCGAGCACTTTCGTGGCGCCTTTCCTCATTATTTATAATTTCAATTAAATGACGGTTCATTCTCCCTGCGCTTTCCTTAGCTTCCCTGGCCTCCAGTGCTTCCGTGCAGTTGTGACAATCACGTGTAATTCGTTTCCCGAAGTATGTATCTTTGGCGTATTCGCGTCAAGAAGGCTGATTCTTGGGCTAGTTGGTACGGTTTACTCGTAATGGCAAAGCCTTTAGCGCAATTCAAAAAAGACGGGGACGTGACAGAGACGTCCGGTAGCGCTGTCCTGTGTCTCTGTCACGTCCCTGTCTTTTTTTGAAATGCGCTAAAGCCTTTGCCATTATGAGTATTCGCGTCGTCCGGCATCGACGCGTTCATCCCGCGTCGCGGAGTACAACCAGCTACAACATTAGCAGGAACACGCACCACGGAGCGTTCGCTTTAAAGGGATGGCGTCCTACGATCAGTAACGCATCTATTGGATACGTGCCAAACTACGGGTACACGGGGTGACAACCGTTATCGAACGACACGACTTGGAACGCACGTGCAAGCGACCATCAGCACCGCATCGGCGAAACGAAAGGCTTAATTTCCTGGAACAATTCTCGCGGCAAAGCCCGCAGCACGTAAAATCCCTTTCCTACAAAAAGGTGTAGCCAGATCGGAAATTGGACGGCACGGCATCGGATGAAGTAAGACTGCTCTAGCAGGGCTCGCCATTCGTACTAAGCATATAAAATGAGCCGACGATGATGGTTCGAACGACACAACGCAAGGCTCAGCGCGGCACTTCGTCCAGGCTATACGTTCAAACGCTAGCGTGCCCTACAACAGCCACGTTGCTCTGCTAATCCCTATAGCTGCAGCGGTATACGTTCCGTGTATAAAGGAGAATGCGATGCCGATCCTGCAGCTGGATAGTAAATTGGGTCATCTTCGCACAACGGAACACCTGTTCCCGTTGCTGTATACAGCCCACGCGCAACGAACACCAAATTTGACCCCAAAAATGATAGGTCCACGACAAGGCTCAAGTGAAACAGCCCGTAGCCCACGCTTTAACGGTTTCTGCGGATTTCCGCCTCGGCTATAAGTCTCGACGCGTGCATCATTATCCTTGTACACACAATTGAGTCTGAACGGTCATTGAACTTCGAGTTCAATAAGCGAGAACGTCACACCACGACAACCAACGCGTCGTCGTTGGCTGCATGCTTCACGTTACATAACTGAATACGCCAGAACTTGACCTTGCAAGCAATATGCGCACCCGTGGTTATAGAGTAACAGCGGTGTGTTCGCGTCGCTAATTGCTAGATATAGTATAACTATACGTATACATAACTCTTCCAACCACGCCTTCCTGCAGGGTTCTTTAACAAACAGCGAACACCGCAGTGACGACCGCATACAACCGCAGTCGTAACAAAATCCGCCGGGCAATCCAATAACGGCGGGTACGCAGCCATTTGCGCGCGCAAGACGCGCATATATACGGGCCCGTTGCCACGCGCGCTGTTGTTCCCGCTCTCGGGCCACGCTGAGCAGGCACGGGGCGAAGCGCGCGTGTGTGCGTGTCGACGATTTGCGCACTTCTTTTTAGAGCGCAGCTCTTTGGCGTCCGTTCCTGGGTTTCGCGTCGTCGTCGGCGTTGTCATCGGCCTCGTAACCAGCTCCGCCCCCCCTTTCATCCCCCCAGCGCTAGCAGCGACCGACTGATACCGCTGGATGCCGCTGACGCCGCTAGAGAGTCAAGATAACGTGACTGCATAGAACACCGTCGCCGCCATGCAGAAAGAGTATCAGTCAAAGGCATCAGTCAGTCGCTGCTATCTCTTCCCTCCTCCCTTTATCGTGTTGTCCGCTTGCTGCGCGCGCTTCTGCCCCCATCGTTTGCCGCTGGGTGTACACGCCGCCCCCCTCCGCTTCCGCTTACTGCTGGTTGCTTCCTTCATGACTGTCAAGAACTGTTAGTGGAGTCTTTGTTAAAGGAATACGTGTGAAAAATAAAAAAAAAATTCTGTGATAGCGCATACATGTGTTGCTCGATTTCTTTGCCTCAATCTATCCAAAAGGTGAAACAGCTTATTTGCTGCGCTCAAATTTCGCATTAGGAAGTAACGTAATCGTCGGGAATTTTTTTTTTAACGCGATAGCGTTAAGGAGCTCGTGTCGCAGAAAAGCCGGTGTCGTCGGCGTCGGTGTCCGCGGCGTTGGCCGTGAGCGATAAATCACGGCAGGCACTTCATAAATGAAAAGCAACTTCCAAGATGGGCTGGGTGGGAATCGAACCAGGGTCTCCGGAGTGTGAGACGGAGACGTTACCACTGAGCCACGAGTTCGATGCTTCAAAGCGGTACAAAAGCGCCTCTAGTGAACGCGCTGTTTCTAAGGCTCAGGCGTGCGTTGCTTGCTCAGGCGCACATTTCGTTGTCGCGCCGACCGCTGCGTTGCTCGACGCTCACCGCGTCCGATGCGGGGCGCGTAGTCGCTGCGCCGTAGCCCATTGTCTTACACCCCTTGGCGGGTGGCCGGGAACGCTGTCGCGTTCCACTCTTGAAGGCGAAGCTTAAGCGTCCTCCAATTTTTTTTTTATTAACAATGTATGGCCTGTACAGAAAATTACACAAGGAAATATGGACAGAAGCAGCACGTCTCGTCAATCTTCCCCGCGTCTGCATTCACTTCACTCTCAAGTGCTTAATCCAGAAAATGAATCGAGTGGCCCAGCAGCGAGTATTCAATAATCTGCTATGCAGCTACACCAGGGCGCACCGGCCGCGGTACCGATCGAACGCTTTCGTCGACTGCAACTGAGCACTGGGGAAGCGATATACAAATCCCCCTCGCGGGACGGACGGACAATGGGGTCACAGTAGCTCGCAATAAGAAACACGGGGGCTACAATGGGCCAACAGTTGCCCCGACGGCAGGGACCTGGGAGGGGAAAGAGCGAGGAGACGATCTAGCCGAGCGAGTCGTAATGCCTCTGCCCTCTACAAGCCTGCGTGTAGCAGCAGCAGCGCGAGAATCGGGGTCACACACGCTCAAATTATGCAAACGCGGCGCGCGCGAGCCGCGCTTGCGCAAATCGCGCGACGCGTCCAACGCAAGCGCAAAACGAAACCACCCCCTCTGGCTCGCGCCTTGTTTTCTTTCTTTCCGCCGCGTCATGACGCGCCCGCAGCCGCGTCGGCGGATCGCACGCGTCCCCGCTCGGAGCGCAACGGCACGACACGCGTGCGTGGGCGGGTAGGTGAGCACGCGTCCGCGCGTAATCGCGCTAATAGGGAGGACAGACACCGCAGCCACCGCCGTCTCGAACGTGCGACGCCGGTACGCGGGCCGACCGACCGCCTCGAGAACGAAGGTTGCCCCCCCCCCCCCGGGGGGGGGGGCAGAGCGAACTATACTCCATAGAGAGAGGGTGCGCGTGTGTATGTAACAAGGTGGCCTAACATCGGCTCATCGATTGGAGTTGCCTCATGAGCCCGATGGACACGCGTGCCGTTACCCTAATACTGCGGACTTCACCCCGTAACGTCTGGCTGTCTTTTCATACTGCGTCGCGTCGTTCTCGAGGGCTACAATAGGACTGCATGCACGTGCGGTTGACAAGGGGGGGTGGCGGTGGAAGACGATCCTGCATTCTCCCACCCCCCTTTTCTTTTTTTTTTAATACGAAGCATTCTTTGCCTCATTCTTCGTACTTCGCAGCAAGTATGTCACTGTCTCGCCTAGGTTTAAGGAATGCGTGACTAGAACCTGGCAGAATAGAACCTCTGCTGTTTTTTTTTTTCTTCTTATTGACTACGCCACGACCGCACGCACACTTCCCTCGTTCTTAAGGCGGACAGCCCTTTTCACGTTCTCGGCGCGAGCGCCACGTGCCACTCGCTCGTCTCCTCTCCTCGCGTCCGTGACAGCTCGCGCTTTGAGGCGTCGCCGCACAAACTGCGGGACAGGCCCACCTTCCTCGTAGCAGTTTACGCTAAGCGGAAACTGCGCGACGTTGTACCAACTTCATGATGTGCCCAAGTTGGTCACGTTTTGGAACTCATTCGCCGCAGTACGAATGCCATAGTCGTTTCAACTTACACCCCGTCTCACAGCCACAGGGACGTACGATTATCGTACAACATGCAGTTGCTGATTACCTCACAATCCATGTTTCCCTCGTTTACGCTCGTCCGCTACCCGTCTGTAACTAGAACCCGGCATTCGTCACCTTCCACGTTCGCGTCGAATGGAAGGCGTAGAAACAACGGCTTCCCTGCCGCACGATCGTCTTCGACGTGACCGTTGTCACGCCCGCACACAAACCACTCAACTTACACAAACACGTCGGTTCATCTGGTAACGGTTTGCGCAACCCCAAATAATGCTGGTCAGCCAGGCACCTGCAAAATGCTTCGCACGGCATCGATTCCCAGAGTGCGTGGGATCCGCACAATCTTTTTCCGTTCCTCTCTCCCTCTCTCTCTCTTGTGTGTGCGTGCGCGAAATGCAATCGTCAGAGGCAACATGGCACCGCTGTGTTGTCCAATCTGCGTTGGTACGAAATACTTGCGACGTGGGATGGGGACACACTGCGTCGGCTATTTTCGCTCCACTGCGCAGAGGCATCACAGCCGCATCGACAACGGCACACGCATGCGCTGCACCTAACGCACACAACAAAGGCGCACTCGACGAACGCAGTCTCCATAATATCGGCTTACGCGTTCCATACTGAGCATTTGCGCAAGCGTGACCGAGTGCGACGACCCCGCTACAAGCCGTCCGACAAACAGAGAGTTCCAGTATTACTGTTCACGCCGAAACACAGGTGACGTAGTCAGGTGCGGTGGTCGCGGCATCGTGTGGTGGTTTGCTGAACCACAACTCATCGGTGCGGCGACACGTATGCCAAATATTTTTAGGATGCTTGGGCAGTGTTCGGGGAAAAAAAAAAGGAGGGAGGGGCGGAGGCTCAAAACTAGCTTGCATTGATCGCCAGAACTGGAGTCTGGAGCTAACGCTTTTTAAGCATGGTACAATGTTAGGATTACTTTCCCTCAATTCGATTCCTTTCTTATAATTCATGGCGCTGACAATGGCAGGGGAGTGCCGCCCGGACCACTGATGAAGCTCTAAAAGGGGGAAAAAATGAAATAGAATCGTAGCATATCATCCCAGTCCAAATTGCATGACGCCACGAGGTAGTAGCTGCTAGTACAGGAACTCAATTACTCTATTTTTTTTTTCTCTCTCTCTCTCTAGAGATCCAGCTGACGGTACAGTGTGACGTTTATGACACCCCACCCCCCCACCCCCAGCGCAAGCCTAATTCAGCAAAGGTTTGCCACAGCTCCTCAACGTGACCTTTTCGGTGTCCGTTCAAACACGACACTGCCGGCAGCCTGAGTTGGGATATCCACGGTCGCAGGGCCGGCGGGCGGGCGCTGGGGCGCCACTGCAAGCGCTGGGGTAATTGCGGTCCGACTGGTAATCAAAGCGACGACGGCGGTGACTGCAACAACGACGACGACGAAAGGTTTCCTTCACATACCTCGCTTCGTCAATTCTTACCGCCGCGAGCGCTAACGGCACTGCGTGTGCACTCAAGCATCCACACTATGCACGATCCTTCCTCGCGCATTACGGCACACAGCCGAACTGAGAAGGCGAGCAGACGCCGCCCACTGGACCGACATCGATGGCCAGTCGGGAACGGCTTGCTCGCAAAGTTCGGTTGCCAGAGCACTCGAACGTTCGAGTGCGTTCCGATTAAAAAACCAACCGCGAAGCAAGCACACTGGGGCGAGCCCACTGAGCAGCTATAAGGCCGTGTGGTGGACCGACTACCGGGGACCAAAAAAAAAAAAAAAGAAGAAAAAGGCAAAATGGGGTGGCTTCACGGAGAGCTGGCTTACGAATACTAACGGCATGATGTAGTGCTCTGTTCTATGTAGTTCATTTCCTTCCCCCATGGTACCGGTACAGACCACCACGGTGCACGCGTTGTCTTCTTACGTGCTGTTTAAAGGTTCTTAATAAAAAATTTAGACGCAGCTTTGCCACGGTTGCTTCAATAGTGCGTTATTATACTTACAAGCAACTTAGCCAAAGTGAAATTTCGTTGCATTCGCCCTTTAGCCTATTCGCAAACGGTCGTCAGAAGCATCCTACTTCTAAGACATGGCATCATCGAAAATAAGACTACTCGTACCGCTGGAACGTACACAATGGAAACCTCTCGGACCCTGGAACCTATGTGCCCGAATCCATTGTTCAAATAAAGTTGACTCTCTCTCTCTCTCCCTCTCTCTCAAGCTTGGGTGCGTTGTTCGTACGACACTCAAGCCGATGACAACATAAGCATACAGCGGCAGATTAGGCCGCCGTCAAGGTCGAAGACAACTTGGAATACGTGCGCCAAACCAATCACGCTCACTTCCGTGGTGGCACGGCAGAGGCGACCTTTTTTCAATATCGCCATGTCTCTCGGGAATCCGTTTGGAAGCCCGAAGGCCGAGAAAGCGGGCGTCTCTACAGCGCGGTTTTCGTGGCGGAACTTGTGCTGACCTCTTATTAGTCGCAAAGCGTATAGAGAGCGGCCACAGCTCCCCGGTCCACGTCGACCACCACTCCATCGAACTCTGACGCCGCGAAAATGAGAAAAAGAAAGAACAACCCGGAAGCCGTATAGCGACAATGGCGCGACGCGACCGGCATGACCGATGCCGCAGTCGGTCGCCGCAACGAGCACGTGGTGCGGAAAACACGTCGCGCGCTAGCTGGCTGTACAGCGCATATCACGTAACGATGGCCGCTTCGCCGTTAATGTGACGCCAATCGTTTTCTCCTTTTCTTTTTCAACTCTGTGCGCTTAACGTCATACATGCAATGGCGTTGGGAAAGGCCGCGGCGCGCCCTTGCCAAACGAGAAGCCCGGGCAAGGAAGGGGGGTTTAGCGTCACCGTCGAGATGAGCCGGCGGAGAGGCAGGGCGGTTGCAACAGGGCGCCGCAGCAACAGCAGCTGCGAGCGACGAACCGCGAAGAACGAACGCATGCGCGACAATGGGCGGCAACAGCAGCGCGCGAAAAAAAAAGTGGATGACAAGTGACGCGCACGCCCCATATGCGCTACATGGTTGCCGGGGCAGTATAGTTCACTGCGCACACGACCGCAGCTGCCTCCACCGGTGTTAAGGCGATGAAAGTATTCTCTCAAAAACACCATTTCCACTTATTTGGCAAACAAAGGCCGATCATTACAGGCTATATGACAACGAAGGCCAACGTGTCCCTCTTTCGAATTCTGCGCCCAAATGCCGACGTCACCGATTTCGAAGTGGCATTTTTTCTCGCATTTGGCACGCTCTGGCGCGGAGAAAGTCTTTGAACCTCGTTAGGGTTCGGTTGCTTTAGAGTGCAATGCAGTCACATACAAAGAAACGAACGAGTAGACGCTGTCGCTGACGTTACGGCGCTCTGCTGGTGTGGAAACTTCAGGGCGACCTCGCCACCTGTCTCTCGTGTTCGCGTCTCTCTCTCTCCTCTACCCTCCCCCTAACGAACCTCATCTCGAGCTAAGAAGCGAGAACGTCGCATGGTTTTTCGTCAGTCTCCGCGCTTGATGCAAATTATAAAGGAACACCAAAGAACAAAATTACTGGAGCCGTATTGGCAAACTGCCTTTTTACACCGCGAGAACAGGCTTGCTCATAAGCCAGAGAACACGCGAAAAGAACGAAAGCGCGCAGGCGACGCCAGCTTAAATGTATCCGCACTAGTTCGCAGTGGCGTCATGAATTTGGACGCCCTCTGCTCGGGCCTAGTTAACTGTTTATCGCTGCAAATGGACCACATTATGCTCTGAAGATCGGACGTGGTACATTTCGGGAACATTTACCTGAGCTAACGCGGCCAAAATACGGCAAAAACAAAACAAAAACACTGAATTCGGTAACGTCGCACTGACGTACTGGCGCTGCTGCTTCGACGAAAAAAAAAGATCAAGAAATTGTACTTCGACCATTTCCTCTTCTAATAATCAAACTATAATCACGAAATTGATATTTCAGAGAATACACGCTATCGGTTTCGTATAAATGACGATCGAACGCTGCCTGCAAGGCGACGAGTGTCGGTGTCGAACTTTCGTCAAACGCGTAGAGGCAGGCCTACGAACTACAGAAGTGAGAAGCCCGCAGGTCGCGCATGCGCAGTGAGGATTCGAAGAGCAAGAACATCAAAGACAAAGAGCGTGGGTAAGCCGTTACCAAATCCAGCAAAGCCCGACGACAAAGCGGAACCCGGCTCGAATGGCTTTGAACGCGATGATCCAACGAACTCAAAAGAAGAAAAATCAAATTACACCACAGCACAACAACCGGCATCCATACACTACTCCGTAGTTGAAACGGACAGACCACCAGTCTCGTAAGTTACGGCAGTTGGTAGAGAAAGACACAAGGCGTAGGAAACAATACAATGAAGAGCAGACAGCCCGACTATTTACAAGTGCGCGCGGCAGTATAGGGGCGCCTGCCTGCAATAACACTGGTAAACTTGTGCGCTCACCGCGGCACATCACCCCTCGATGAGAAACGAATGAAAGGAAATTACCGGCGCGCATTATTCGGCAGGAGTGCCCCTTGGGGGGCAGGGCTTACCTCCACCAGCTCATTCGATTTTTAAGGAACGACCTTTCGCTCTCACACGACGCCCGCTAAAGCAGAAAAATGGGTAGCGTGCGCACATTTCACTCCGCCGCAGATCACCGACATGTCTGACTAAGCTAAACTCAGTCAGCTGACGAAACGCCCAACTGAACAAATACAAGTCCGACAGACAGTGCGGCAAACAAACGTATACAAATGACCATGCAGCATGTCTCCGCCCCCTTACCGGTTCCTTGTAGACGGGCGCCGGATCCTTGTACGTGGGCCGGAGAGAACCACGGCGAACGACGCGACTGCCGTCGCCGACGCCGCCTTCCAGGCCGTCTTCCGGGTAGTCCCCCGAAGCAGACAGGTCGCCCAGGCCGCTGCCGACGTCCTCTCCCAAGTCAGAGGACGGCGTCGCCGAGGGTTGCCTTGGCGTCGGCGAGGATCCCCCGCTCCCTCCTCCCCCAGCGGTCTCCTCAGAGGACGCGAGCGGGCCACTTGCAATTCCACCAACCGACCGGGCCTTCTCCGCAGCGGAAGACGACGTCGCCTTTGAGCCGGAGTCCCCGGAGGCCTCGCCCTTAACTCCGGCGCCATGGGTCCTCTTCCGCTTGACCACGTGCCTCCAGAAGATCTGCAGCACGGCTCCGAGGAAGAAGAAGACGCTGGTGACCAGGGCCACCAGCCCTTCCCACATGGGCCGCGCGGCGGCGCGCAGTTCCGCGGCCGCCGACGGCGGCGCGACGGCCGTCCCTTGGCGATCCAGGGCAGCGGCCGGGGTCGGCGTCTTGCGGTCGCGGGACTGTCGGCGCGGCCTGCCGGTCGAGTTGGGCGACGTGCCCGGATTGCAGCACGCACGCGAGCGGCGCCTCTCGGACCTCGGTGTAGTAGGGGCGGCCGGCTGGAAGTTGGGGTTCCAGTCCACGGTCTTCCGGTGCGGCTGCGGCGACGACGACGACGACGTGGCGACAGCCGGTGCGCGTGGGGACCACAGCTTGGGTCGTCGGGGACGTACACTTCCAGCGCTGAGGACAGCAGCGGCTAGAAGCACTAACGCGCCGACTCGGGGAGGCCGCGGGACGGTTTACGTTACGCCTTCGCAGGAGGATGCGAGGGCGACTCCACAGAAGATGATGCGGGGCTGCGGAAACTACGGCACAAACATTCGGTCTCAGAGTCGGCGTACCAGACCCGCTGTACGTGTTTTGCGGGTATACAGTTCGTTATCAGGTTCCCGAATTTGCGCCAGGCAGCGCACTGTTACAGATGCTGAAAACGTCGGCGTGACGATGGGGTGCAGCGAGGGCTTCAACGAGTGTGCCGATCAAGCGACTGGTCCCTGGCACTTCTGATTATGACAGTAACGAATAAGGAAATCTAGAAATGCACTGAGTAGGCGTATAGCTGGATAGACACGAGTGGGCAAGTTGCTGGCAATCTCGTACTCCGGGAAGTCACGGCCTCTACGTCATAAGCAGTCACAAAGAACGCGCACAGAAGAGAGTCGAGGCGGCGTGAGCAGGCGCCAGAGTTGCCCAGTGCGCTAGCACTAGTCAAAAATGTAGTTCCTCCTTCCAGCAAGGTGAAGTCGTCAGCCGCCCGAAGAGTCCGGTTGGGTCTACTAAGAGGCTCTAACTGCGCCAGACTGGCCACGTGCGTGCGGTACGCAGCTCAGCACGTTAGTGTCACTCCGCTGCTTGCGTAACTGTCTTCTGCGTGCTCACGATTTCGTCCTCTCAACAAAAGAAAGGATTGTGCAGGTCAAACTACCGGCGAAGTGTCGACAGCCGACAGTCAGGAAGGGCCACAGCTTTGCTTGCCCCCAAAGGTCTTCCGTCACGCGAAATGTCAATGACGCAATGCGCGACACCTCAACAGAACGTCATTAAATGCAGCAGTTGGACGTCAGCAAAGAAGTCCAGAAGTCCAACGTAGGCGCTGAACCACCTAGGCGACACGGGCCACTTATCAGACCGAAACGATATTCTTTGAGCGGCGTTTGTAAGTTTCCAGATGCATACCCTCAGTGTCTTCGACTTGCCGTACTTCCGTTTTCAAGCAGCGGGACACGTTCGGTGGAGTCGATCAAGCAATACGTGTTCGGAAAGAACTGGTCAATTACATCGGATCTGCTACTTCGCTTCAGACCGGCGAACACGCTTAAAGCCCGCTGGACCGAGATGCAATCGCAGCGGACTTTCTCCGGCAGATCATCGCCAGCCTAGACGGACAAACGGAATCGCATCCCGACGCGCGCTAATCGGCGCGTTTTATACAAGCACGCTATCGTTTACGGGTAAGGGGAAACGAAGGAGAAGGAGTCCAAAAAACACGCGGTCAGAACGTAGCGCCGAGAAAAGAAAAACAAACTTCGCCCAAACGAAAACAGCAGCGGCGACTCCAGGCTCGCCTCGGACCGTCGCCGCCGAGAGACCCCGTAACCAAAAACGAACCACGACTTCCCGCTTGCTCGGCGTTCACGCGGTACACCTTGCTCACGCTTCCAGGCGCGGATGTAAGCGATTCACGCCCGCGGCCGCTCGTCTAAGCTGCGCAACGAGCGTGCGCGTCTCTGCCCTCCATTCTCCACGCACGCAGCAGCCGAGAAATGGGCGCGGTCGGCAGGAAACGAGAAGAACGAGCGAGCGCGCGGTGGGTCTCGCCCTCGTGACCAGAAACTACGGCTCACGGCCGCGCTTACTTTACGCGAACGTCAAACGCGACCCCCCGTCACCCCGCGAGAGTTGCGCGAGCCGGCGACACAAACACCCCTCTGTTTTTCACCCGTATGTCGAAAGCGAAAGGATGACCGTATCGAAAGTGGTATAGGCCAGCACAATTTGTAGAAAGGCATAGCGCTCGGCCCTACCTAGCTTGTAGGCTCTAGACAGCTACTCAATCTGCACTGGAAAAGGAGCAAAGGGGGAACGAAAGAAGGCTGGCGGATGATGACAATAATATCGGTGCGATAATGCTACTGTCAACACAGCAGCATACTTATTGAAGTCTTGATGCTATAGTCCCCTGTGTCGTTGAAGACTGCAGTCCAAAGTGAATCATTCCAACCACACAAGCGCGCGAATGAATGACTGGCTAACCACCGTCGGCTGCCAGTAAACCACACACGAGCGAAACTAGCGCGCAAACATACTAGACGCAGACGTAATTGGGTCCGATTGATTTCTTCCTACAGGTTGAGACGTCTAGTGAAGCCACCAATACTGAATTCACGAACGTGCTGTCGATCGACTAAGCCAACCCGAACGGACGGATACATCGCCTCAAAGATTTACGGCATGGAGCAGTACGCCACGCCGAGATCTCGGACTCTCTGACTGCTTGGTCAGGGCTCACCAGGTATAGTACTACTACATATGGAATGTGCCGAGCATGAAGTCGCTGGAGCCGCGGCTCACCGTAGTCACTATCTCGCTGACAGAATTTTACGAATTCCTGGGTACAAACAAGCCAGAGCACGATGATAGAACAGCGAGAAGACAAGCTGAGCACTACAGCGGGAGAGTGAGCCAGCATTGTGAAGCGGTCAAGAGCCCCTATTCAAGCAACTCGACCTCGCTGTCCTTGGGGAACTCGTCTGCCAAAGCCTACGTGTTCGTCGAGCGGCTGTCACCTAGCGATGTTTGCGTGACACCACATGAGCTGCAAGCAGCCAAAGCTGGTCGTCACTGTAGAATTACTGTGTATATGCTACCGAGCAGTGGCGTAGCCAGAAATTTCGTTCGGCGGAGGGGCGGCTCAGGTTGCAGCTCGGCCTCCTCCTTGTATAATTTTGTCGAGGGATCAAATACATGAATAATAACTGCATTCCCACTGTCAAAGACACCGCAAACGAATTCGTGAACTTTTTTTTCGTAAGGATATATTCGTATGTCCCAAAGATTGCGCCAGAAATAAATGATATCAATGCTTCCATATTTTTCGTCTATTTCATAAGTAAAGAAAATATCCCTCGAACTTTAGAACTATGTCAGTTCGAAACCAGCAAAGCATTGCATCCCGCTGATACGAAAAACGTAAAGGCCATGAACTGAAGAACTTCAGGAAAAATAATTTTAATTAAACTTTGTAATTCAAGAATCTTGCTTACATTTCTGTACATATGCAACGGCCAGGGAAAAATCCCAATGACGCTGTCCTTCATTCCAATGTATTGCGCAGGAGCAGCTGTCACCGGTCGTATATTGTGAGTAATTGCACCGAAATTATAGTCACAAAAGAGGGCACATATAGAAAGCAGGAGTTCTGCAAAATATGCATTAGAAATGCGAAGATGCAGCTTGATAAAGGACACCATCGTGGGTGATCAGGGGCACCGTCGAATGGGTGAGCCACCATCGTGGGCTCACCAATTCGCCTCCCCCTCCCCCCTCCCATACGCTTTCACTCGCACATAGAGCACGCGGCACACGGTGACGATGTTATCGCCCTTGGACTTCATACGGAACATGACGGCGACATCAGGACTGCACCTGGAGTGTCCATATAATTGCTATCACAATAATATAATAAGAGTATCCGGCCACTGAGGTCCCGTAGCCCATTACTTTCTGCAAAAGAAGAAAGAAGTAACAAAATGGAACTTTCACCGTGCGACATTTCGCTGCTCCGCAGCAATGCCTTTTCCTTTTTTTCGTTTTCTTTTTTTGTTGTTGTTGTTGTTGAGGCGGGAACACCAAAATGAAAAAAAAAACGCAAAGGAGAGCATGTTGGCCACAACCTAATGCCTACATTGGGCACCTAATGTGACTACCGAAGGATTATTGAAGAAAACGTGAGACGGATGGTCCACAGCGAGCCATACGCATACTGCTCGGTATCCTACACCGGCGAGACAAAATACTTTCCGGAGGTGGGTGCGATAACATCGAAGTGGAGGTGATGCCCTCAAGCGAATGCGTTGCAATCCGTCGAGTCCACACAGTGGTGGCGGTCAGCGACCATTGTTTCTTTTTCTCGTCTGCTAGCCAGAAAGCGTCCAAAATAGCGCCAGAGAAAAACGAAGGTGCGCTGCGCGGTGGTTGAGGCCACTCGAGAAAAGCGCATGCGCTCTGGCTGGCTCTGGCAGCCCGCGGGTAGAGAGAACAACAAAATTGAAGAGGCTCAATGTGTATTGGCGAATAAAAGTCAAAGAAGAAAAAATAAATAAGAACGTAGTTGTCTTTGCTGGTTTTAGTGTCTTGACATGGATGCTTTGGAGCCGGTGAAAAAAAATATTAATATTCTTTCCTGTCACATGACGGCACAAACTAACCACCACAGCGCTTCGTCGCATAGAACCTCGCTGCGCGCCTTGTCAACTTGCCTGATAGTGTGTTGAATTAAGCTTGTCTCGTTGTATGGACCGATGTACGACTTTAGAAAAGTCAATTGTGCACCACCTTTGGCGTCAAATGTTTATAAGAACATTAAACCCGCAAAGTTCCGTAATTGAAAATCTAAAGCACGACTTAGGGAAACGTCAATGCACCTTTCGCATCGAAGGTTTATGAGAACTTTATACCGATAAAGTTCCAGAATTGAAATCCATGCGCTCCGTAGATTCCGCGAGATGCGGCGACGAGCCCGCTCGCCATCAAAACGCCCTTGAAACTTTGTGCGCGAACGGTGCTCTTTGCGTTATGTGACTCCAGGTGCGTGGGCGTTGCAACGAAATCCAGCCCGAGTTCGCAATGTTCGCACCGGAATGTCTTTTCGAGCATTAAAAAAAAACCATTCTAGACAAAACCCAGAATGATTTCGGACGCCGGGGGTTGTTTTGGTCGGCGATGCACGACAGCACGAAATCTGCCCCCCTCCCCCCCCCCCCCACCCGCCCAAATTTTTGCATGGAATGCATGCACATGCAATGGCGTTCCAGTTACTTGTGTGCTGCAGTGCATGAAACGACGTTTTGTTAAGAAATTAACTGGAACGCCAATACATTTCGCCGCAAAGTTCGGGAATTCATACCTCGGAACTGTTGTCATCTTGAAAATTCGTTCCAAGTGGATCCGCCTTGCGAACTCCACGGCTATAGTTTGTAAATTGCAATAAGGGCCATAATGGAATTAGTTAAAAAAACTTCATTCGTGCATTTTTATTAATTATTCGATTTTTCATGTCAATATTTAGTGAAAGTATTGTCCGCCGCTTCGAGTAGACCAGCTCACGAACTAGAATTGTGATATCTGCCACAGGCAACTTTTAAAGATTTTTGAAAGTGTTGACTCAAACACACTGTATACACCAAAGCTAACAACCTGCCGGTGCACTGACAACGGCTATCAAATTTTCACAGCAGTGGTGCTAATGCGCTATACGGTTCTGTTGTCTCGGCTACACAGCCACGAAAGGTTGTTGGCGGTGCTGGTGTGCGTTTTCTGTTCTCCTGGTCGTGTTTTATCTCATTTTTATCATTGATTTTTGTTTTGTTTGATTTTTCGTTTTTAATTTTTTAACATTTTGTGGATTGTTTATGTGACCAGGAGAGAGAGAGAGAGAGAGACAGAGAGAGGAGGTGGCATGCATAGCGAAAGTCGACGCGTGGCTCGCGTGTCCTTCCTCGACGGCGTGCACCGTTCAAATGGACGCGCTTCACGCCGCATAAGGTCACGCAGTGGGGAGAGAGAGAGAGAGAGAGAGAGAGAGAGAGAGAGAGAGAGAGAGAGAGAGAGAGAGAGAGAGAGGCGAGAAGCCGGCCGTGTTTACGCGCCGTGCAACGAGAAGCACAAGAGAAATAAGACAAAAAAAAAAAAAGATGGAAAACTCGCGTCGTCCCGACGATGAGGAAAGGAGACAGCCGTAGGGTCACCAAAGTATTATTTATAAAGCGAGAGTCCCGGAAATAGGTGACCCTCGGCGGTGACCCCAGGAAATGCGGCTTTCTGGGGTGCATGCGGATGGCGCGAGTTTTAGCGGTTTCCTTACTTTTTCTCTCTCTCCCCCTCGTCTCAGGCAACGAACGCTTCCACTCACACGGCGGGCGGGCGGGCGGACTTCCTTCAAATCCGTGGAAGTCGCCTCAGATTGTAGCGCACGTCATCAAGCGCGTGGCCACACAGGTACAGCGCGAGCAAGACCGGACGGAGAAGAACGCACAATGAACGCGTGCGCAGCGCCGTGTGGGTCTATCTGTACTCCCGTCCCTCTAATTATGCACGGCCTCGCGCCCGTGGAGCGACGCTGCAGGCTCGTGGCTCGACCTCCAGTTCAGCCGCAGTCGCAATCAAAGGATGTAGAACGCAAAAAAAAAAAAAAAAAATAGTTCCCGCGTGTCACTGACGCGTGCCTCCCCACCCCGACACATGAGCACACAGCTACTGTGCCGACGAAATTGACTGTAGAGCGGGACCTTCTGACCCCGTTCAGTATTCGTTCACTATTTATCTTGTTTCTCGTAGAGGTGCACGGAATATTCAAAACAGATGGAATATTATTGCCCTATACCCGCGATTCGGTACTCGAATCAAATAGCTACACACAATTCGAAAATCCGAATATTCTTTTCCGGATAACTTACGTCGTCGGCTGTGTACGAGAGATCAAACATGAAATCGAAACAAAAAAAAATAATGCGATAACTGTCATCCCATCCGCAGAGGACGTAACAATGGACAGCGACGCTGCGGCGCTCGGGCCGCAAGGCTTTTGCTGATAAACACAATCGCTCGAGATAAAAATGTTGTTCCGACACGCCACTCGGCAGCAGCTATTGAGTGACACTATTTAGAGATGGAGCGCCTGTGCCCTCTTATCGGATGAATACGCTTTGTTGCAACAGTGCTTTACACAATGAAATTATGCTGTTTTACGTGCCAAAAGCACTTTCTGTACATGAGGCACGTCGTAGTGGAGGACTCCGTAAATTCCGACCATCATGGGTTCTTTAACGCGCACCTAAATCTAAGTACACGGGTGTTTTCGCATTTCGCCCCCATCGAAATGCGGCCGCCGTGGCCGTGATTCGATCCCGCGACCTCGTGCTCAGCAGTCCAACACCATAGCCACTGAGCAACCATGGCGGGTTGCTTTGCACAATAGTGGCACCTCCTGCCGCGACTATTCAAACTAGAGAAAAAAGCGCTTTTTTTTACGGTGAACCTTTTCATGGCTACTCTCCGGAAAAATCGTGGCGGAGAACAGAAAACGCCTCGCGGCAAGGCCAACTTTCTCGCTAATACTCTGTAGCTCTCAATCTAATGTAGGTAAAAAAAAAATCGTACTGAAATTGGCCGCTAAGAGACTTTACATTTACGCCGAGTTTCAGTTACTAGTCATAATTAGTTTACAGTGAAGTTGTAAACGTTACAGAATTCCCGTATGCTGTCAATACATGGCCGTCTGCGGGAGGGAAACGGACAGCCCCTTGTAATTAACTAGGAAGTATGCTCAATCGCAAGTAACGAACAAACGTGCTTTCGTTTCGTGCACTCCTTAGGATTGCGCCCCGGTCACGTGGCCCCGGTCAACGCATATCGTCGCTCGCGGCGAGGCTCGGCTTAACGGCGACCTGCGTCTAAACGGCGCTCCGTCGAAGCTGCGTCGACGACAGCTTCGTATTTAGAGCGGCGCCGTAAAAGCCCTTCGGCGGTGGCTCTGTGTACGTATGACGTAGTGCGTGACGTAGTGCGCGCCTGATATTTCCTTGTATTTCGCATAGATGACATATGCATATATAATCATACGTATAGTTACACACCGACAAAGCTCTATAGCAACATAATTTATACCACTATAGCAGATTCAACTGGTTAACCACTTTCATAAGATGAAATGTGTCAATTTTCTTTATTTTTTTGCTATGCCATCACCGCAGACGGTAGGCATTTTTCAATTTGGTCGCAGTGGTATAAATAAACAGGTTCTAATCGGCTGCCAAGGCTGGCTTTCTAAACTATGTGAAAGTGCATGGCACTGTAAGCTCAGAATTTGCGACCTATAACTACTTAGTTAATTGTTCCTAATGTTCCCCTCGTGTTTTAATTAAGCGCGCTTTATAATGTGCAGTGTAAGGACAACCTTCCTAATGTTACGTATATCAAGACGCGACAATTGTTTGCTAATAATAGTGGCAAGGCTGTACATTATTCGCAAACTAATTGAAAAAATAATGATCGATTACATCCGGTCCTGCCACTGTTCGATCCGTATTCGATCTGGTCTCGAAAAATCACTATCCGCACGCGGCTAATTTTTCGCGCTCCGTCGCTCCCCGACACCGCGTCCTGGGAGGAGGCGAGGCCGACTTGCCGGACCCCTGGAAAGATCGGCGCTGGCTGATCACCCGGGCCTGCGCGCTGGTCATCGCTACACGGGGTCTTCGACTAAGGAGCCCACCCGGATTACCGAATCACCTACTCTTTCTCACAGTACATACAGCGATCAACGGTACGTCCGGGTAAGAAGGAAAGGTCGCTCGAACGAGCCCTTCGACAGGGGGACTCGTTCCTTGCCAGGCCTCGAGGAAGACAATTCCCCTTGTCGAAGCGTTGGCTCCAGCGACAGTCCTTGGTACGCGACCACACATGACGTCACTTCAAGCCACCACGTTCCTGGGAACTTTCGCCTTACTTGAGCTTATTTCATTAAAGTCCGTCGCCTCTGTCTACAGGAAGCGAAACGACCACACGCACACGGTAATACATACTTCCAGATTAAACCGACAGTCGTCAGTCATTTCACAGATTCTAGGAGCGACAAAGTTCGCAGGAAATCACCCCCCTGAGACAAAATGCGCGAGCATACACACGGCACGCAGCGCGCCCAGGATGCTCGTGGCGTTATCGACCTCAGCCACGCTCGGAAGACACTCGCGACTTCCCGCCCCCTCGTAACGACGCCTCCTCACGCGCACGCCGTGAGAGCCATCGGTGCTCGCACCGCAGCCGACAGCTCATCGGACTCGCCGAACGTAGAGCAGAAAAACGTTCGAGCTCACGAGAAACGACCGCCATTTCCTACCACCTGGTGCGCTGCTCAGAAAACTCCAACGTAGAGTGCGAGCGGCGCGCTTTTATTGAGGCCTCGCGCAACGCTTAGAAAATGTTCTTCGACAGAGAGAGCGCAAGAGGGAGAACGAAAAGACGACCGCCTCTTGTCTAGAATGCGGCCGCCTTCTCCAAACTCCCACTGTGTCGAGGACGGATGCACTTTCGCGTTCTTCGTCCGCCGCGCAACCCGGACGATTTGCGGCGGGGACCCACCGACGTTTCTCCCCCCGTGCCCCGCGCCAATGACCGCCGCCGCCGCGATCTCGCGCGATCTGGCGCCGCAAGGCAGCGAGTCGTCGGAGAAAACACCTAGTCGCTGAGCTGGCTAGGCCGATCGAGAGAAGAAAAAAAAGAAGAAAGAAAACGAGCCGCCGCGCTCGCTGCGTGGAAACGTTAAAAGGACACGATGCGGGCTCAAAAGGCCGGAAGAACAAAACAGCCAGAAAGAGAAGCCAAGCGGCTCAGCAAAGCTGAGCCTAAGCGGCGCGGGTCACCCAAGTGGTCGACGGTATCTTTTTCTGCTGCTTCAGCGTAAAGGCGGACGTTCCTCGGGGAAGGACTAAACAGACGACGCGAAAGTGGGATATTAATGTTGACACTTCTGGAAGTGTAAATTGGGTCAGAGTTTCCACAGAGCCCCGGGCTTCGTGTGCCTCTCTGCAAGGTTCAAAATTAAAGGTCGCGGTGGCGAAGCCGCAGCGAAATTTCTGCACCAGCTGTCACGCAAAGTCGCCTGGCCGAAGCTGATGGTCTCTCTCTCTCTCTCTCATATATATATATATATATATATATATATATATATATATATGCACATCGCATTTGACTGGAGAGAAAAGAAGCGACTTGAGAAGGAAGAAACCCAGGAATATTATTTGTGGGCTTTCACAAGAACACCCTGAAGTATGCGACGTCACAACGGGACGCTCCCATTGATAGGGCGGTTTCCGGCGCGAAAATCCAGAAAGAAAGCTTCGGCTTCGTGGTGTCGCTCTCGCTTAGACTGCATGTTCTTTATCCCGAAGAAATGTGACGAAACTCTTTAGACTCTCTGTATAGTCAGTATTGGACGACCTAAAGGAACCCCTAATACAGTGCGGACATCTGTTAAAGGGAACACGCGACGTAAAGGGAACTGCTCCAGCAAGTGCACCGTGGTGCGGCGTTGCAGCTGATTGTGGTTCGATAACGTTGGTCTTCTATAGAGCAGTGTGGCGCACTGACCAAGGCCTCCCGCCTCGGAGGCCACCCATTGACATAGCTACAGCCGGCCGAATCACCAGTAAAGTGAGAGCTGCAAACTGAAGTGTTACCTTTAACAGTGAACGGCGCAGTAAATCCTATCGCAAAAGAAAAAAAAATGTAAAGGTTGGCTACGCGTTGCCGACAACGGCAGACCGGCTTTATCCGTTTTGCCATAGGATGAGCATTTATTAGAACCACGAACTACGCGTCCATGCGTGTGCAGTGGGGACCTGCTACGTTTGCAAATTACCGGAACCGCTCGCAATGGCGTAGCTGTACCCAGAGTAAAACCATCGGCACAGCGGTGACGCAGATAACTTATCGCCTACAAACGATCGAGTGGCGCGTAGCGAAACTGTGGTCTGTGTCCACGGTTTCATAGCATACCTGCCAACCTGGGAACATTAACAGTCGTAAAATTCTGCGGACGTGACACTGAAAAGGTAGTAGCACGCAAGCAACCTAACGCTGCTCGCGCCTGAAACAGTAAAGCGGGCACGAAAAGCGATAGTGCCGTATCTCCCGCAAACTGCGACCCACGCTCATGGACAAGTGCCCTTCAGATCCTCGAGGAGAGACGGCGCGCTCACTTACAGGGGCCTCTCCGTAGACGCGAAAGGGTAAATAAACGCGCTGGTAGAGTGCTTCCTTTCGGCGTGCGCATAATGGCGCTCACACAAAGCAGGGGCATAATGCTCACTTTTACATGGAAGGACAGGAAGAACGAGGTGTCTGCTTATTAACGCGATAGCGTTAAGGAGCTCGTGTCGCAGAAAAGCCGGTGTCGTCGGCGTCGGTGTCGGTGTCGGCGTCCGCGGCGTTGGCCGTGAGCGATAAATCACGGCAGGCACTTCATAAATAAAAAGCAACTTCCAAGATGGGCTGGGTGGGAATCGAACCAGGGTCTCCGGAGTGTGAGACGGAGACGCTACCACTCAGCCACGAGTTCGATGCTTCCAAGCGGTACAAACGCGCCTCTAGTGAATGCGGTGTTGCCTTCGAAACGAGCCGTGGAAAGTTATACTGCGGTGTATATCGGTAATTATGAACATGTAACTTACAGAAGTCGCAATTACACGAGTAGCGAAGTGCGTTTCCGCTGCATTTCTTCTGGGCTTTCCGCACACGCAGAGCCATCTTGCGGCAAACATAGAAGACCCCCTCCTCTCCATGTACAGCGCTGCCCGACAGATGGCGCGCCACGCGCGCATTGGAGCTGTACGAGGACCGGTGCGAGGCGGGTCGCGGCATGGACTCTCTCTCCCCTGACAACGCTTCGCCTTGCTCCCTCTGCAGAATCATGCGGCCTTCCTTTCTTTAGATCACTATCTGTCTATCTTTCGGCCCGTGCCGATCACGACGTTTGGCTGGCGTGCATCATTTCCCCCTCCGAGATACCGAGTTCTCTGGTTCGTTCCGCTTGCTCAGGCGCACGTTTCGTTGCTGCGCCGAACGCTGCGTTGCTCGACCATATGGCTCGACGCTCACCGCGTCCGATGCGGGGCGCCTCGTAAGTGATGGCTGCCCTGTAGCCCATTGTCTTACACCCCTTGGCGGGTCGACAGGAACGCTGTCGCGTTCCACTCTTGAAGGCGAAGCTTAAGCGTCCTCCAATTTTTTTATTTATTATTTGCAATTGTGGTGCTTTCCAGAGCGATATCGTGGTCACGGCAGGCCCTATACTTCCGGATTGATAAAGAGTTACTGAATGATTAAATTGCGTGGTTTAAAGGGACACTAAAGTGAAGAATGATTTATTGCGCATCAGTAAATTACAGTTCTACAACACCAAAAACCCCACACTTACAACGATAAGACGTTTGGTAAGCCAGAAAAAGCGCAAGAACGAAATACGGGTGGCGACGCCTACTTAGGCTCCCCCACTTGGGGGCTGTGACGTCTTGGATTTTGATGGCATCTTCTAGGGCCTACTAATTATATATAGCGGTACAGATTGACTACATTGTGTTCTAAAGGAACCAAATATTAAGCATGGCAAGTTTCGGGAACCTTTATTCAGCCAACGCGGCCCAAATGTTAAATTGGAGGACGCTTAAGCTTCGCCTTCAAGAGTGGAACGCGGCAGCGTTCCCGTCGACCCGCCAAGGGGTATTGGGCTACGGCGCAGCGACTACGCGCCCCGCATCGGACGCGGTGAGCGTCGAGCAACGCAGCGTTCGGCGCGACAACGAAATGAGCGCCTGAGCAAGCGACGCACGCCTGAGCCTTAGAAACAGCTCGTTTCTAAGGCAACACCGCGTTCACTAGAGGCGCTTTTGTACCGTTTTGAAGCATCGAACTCGTGGCTCAGTGGTAACGTCTCCGTCTCACACTCCGGAGACCCTGGTTCGATTCCCACCCAGCCCATCTTGGAAGTTGCTTTTTATTTATGAAGTGCCTGCCGTAATTTATCGCTCACGGCCAACGCCGCGGACGCCGACGACACCGGCTTTTCTGCGACACGAGCTCCTTAACACTATCGCGTTAAAACATGCTTTGGTATACCTGACATCACGCTGACGTACCAGCGCTGGGGCTTCGGCGCGAAAATACTGATACTTAGACCTTCATTTACTCATCTAATAATCAAACTATATTTTTTATATGACTGCCTGCAGGGTTCTCAAACAATGCTTCATTAGCCTAAACTGATTTATTGTTTCGCTTTAGTGTCCCTTTAAAGACGAAGAACTGCAACTATGGATTATGAGGTATGCCTAAATATGAAAGGGGGGGGTATGACTACGTGGGGTTCTTGAACGTTCACCTAAATCTAACACGAGCGTGTTTGAACTCTGGCCCTATTGGACTGCGGCCCGCCGCGCACGGAAATCAAACCCGGGACCCGTTAGTTAATATTTCAAGTGATATGCGAACAAGTATGTCGCCGGCCTCCCATAACCGTTGTTGCATGTCCCAAATGAAAACGATTAGCTGAGATGACAAGACTCGGTACGGCAATTATGCAGTCCGCCACAACATGCGGCTAGTTCTTGCTTACCCGCTATTACTTAACAGGTACCTCGGTACACCGACAGCGCGGAATGCAGCCACAGTAGCGGTCAATCGAAGCCGCCCAACTCGCGCTCTCTTGAACAAAAGCCAACTGAATGAACTGACGCGAGTTCTAACGGATATATTTGTTCAAAATAACGACCGCACAGAATGCACTTCTGACCGCGAGTTCAGTATCTACAAGTGCCGGGTAATTTGCTTAGCTGCAAAGCGACTCGCCGAAAGATCTCCCGTGGCGCAGACATCGGAACTGTGTGTCACATCAGCTGGATTACGAGAAGGGGACTTACTTGCGAAACAAATCGCAGAGTGATGTTACTAATACACCGTGTCACACGGGCAAATTTAGTGTCACTTTGAGGGAGTGCACTTTCGCCTTCAATGTCACTCGCAAGCTGTCACACAATAATATAGTTCAGTGACACCTGCCTTTGAGTGCACATGCCGGCAAGTGCGTTCGATGAACTCACTTTGCTGCGCTGAACTGTGTATATTCGATATCACTTTAAAAATAACATTACATATACTAAATGCAGAGTCGACACAAATCGTTTTTCTTTTTTCTTATATTTCAGGGGGGGGGGGGGGCTTCTAATCGGAGTCCCCGTGACATCAGCGATACAAAAACATGCTTGAAATGTTCATTTCCGGCACCCATCACGCCGTCAGATCGCCGACACGGACCCCGCCATTTTGACTCTCTGGAATTTTGATTTCTTCCTTGCTTGCACTGACTTCAAACAAAATGACAAGTTAACAAGATTGTGGTGGGAATGGCCAAATGTGTTTTGTAGCAGGGAAAATGATTCGTTGCAGCTGCCGTTAGTTTGGTAGCAGGTTGCCAAAGCAAGAAAGACAGAGGTCAAAAATTGGGCTCAATGCATTTGGTACAGGCACACCACAAATTTAAGTTATGACTAGAATGAATAAATTGCTAGCTTGGCATTAGAGCTATGCTAAAATAACAACAGGAGCGCACTACGTACGTACTTCTTCGCAAGCAGCAAATAGCCAGCCACCAAAGCAACAACACACAGAAGACACGAAATCAACCGATTCTCAAAATTCTTCCACGCTAACAGGATTTTAAAAATGTGACTTTCAGTCAACAACACAGAAAAGCTCTCACCGCACAAAAGACAATATAGGATTACAGCAAACAGCACTTTGTCGTCATAAAAAAAGAAAGATATATTTTTCCTAACTACAACCTACGTAATGCTGTATAGCACACAAGAAGTTGCCGTTTCACTTGAAAGGTGAAACGACAGCGAAGTATTTACACTATAGCATCACCTTCATTACCCCGAATCTAGCATGGCTCGAGTCGCAAGTCGCGAGCATGGAATGTACGGCACTTTCGATCTCGACCGGGACGTATTCTGCGACGATCACTTCGGCGATGCTATCGCCTACGCGTGACGCAGCTCGTCAAACTTTGCTCGACCAGCCAACCAGAGGGCGCCTGACGGCGATACTGTCGTCAAAAGTGATCGTCGCAGACTACGTACCCTCGTCGCAGCAGCCGCCGCTCTGCTTCGCCTTCCTTAATAAATGTAAGGTTGACCAACGACACGCCATGTCGGTAGCGGCATTCCTTACAACACAACTACACGAAGTGACGTTTACAGTCTTATCGGACGCATAAATTGCAGTAAACATTCACTAACTCATTAAAATAACAATCACGGTGCCACGCACGCACAGGCAAATAGGAACAGATATCACTGAATGAGCGCGTACACTCGCTGTCACAACGCTGGCGTGATGAACTGCAGCGCACAGAGGGGGGAGCAAACGCTCCGGCTGCCGATCCCTTCAACGCGTCTCCAAAACTCGCGATTACGCCACCTTAAGCTGTAGGTGCCCGGGAAGACTGCGCACGTGCAGCCATCAGCCATCTCGATTTGCCCAAGCTTTGCACTCGCCGGAGATTGCCTCCAAGCGGACGGTGTACACACCCTCAGACATGCGGACAGCCACGCGCAGGCCATGGCCGAGCTAGCTAAGGAGACGCGCGTTCGCCCATGGTAACGTGCGCTCACCGCCCACTGACTCCCCCCCCCCCCCCTTCCGTGTAATTCTGTTTCCAGGGCGGCAGGGCCCGCGACTGTAGCGCCATCACACAGCACAACGTGAAAGACGGCAGCGTCTCGAGTATGGGCAATTTTAGCTCCCTAAAGAACTGCAGCTGCCTTGGTACTAAACAGGAAACGCCCCTACCTCGATTCGCCCTTAGCTACGCTCAACGTGAAAGACGGCAGCGTCTCGACTATCGGCAATTTTAGCTCCCTAAAGAACTGTAGCTGCCTTGGTAATAAACAGGAAACGCCCCTACCTCGATTCGCCCTTAGCTACGCTCAACGTGAAAGACGGCAGCGTCTCGACTATGGGCAATTTTAGCTCCCTAAAGAACTGCAGCTGCCTTGGTACTAAACAGGAAACGCCCCTACCTCGATTCGCCCTTAGCTACGCTCAACGTGAAAGACGGCTGCGTCTCGACTATGGGCAATTTTAGCTCCCTAAAGAACTGTAGCTGCCTTGGTAATAAACAGGAAACGCCCCTACCTCGATTCGCCCTTAGCTACGCTCGTTGCAAAAGTTTCATAGGGTGACGGCATCCTTTGAATAAGGTGGAGGATAGCGCCAGCTGGCGTTGACCTCAACTCCTCTTTCTAGTGGCCTCCCAAATAGCGCAATGCGGCTCGTCTTGGAGCAGGGTTGGAACATTCAGTCATTTGTAGCATGGATGTAGCAGCTGTAACGGAATGTAGCAGATTGGAACAAACAGTAGCAACATTCCCACCACCGAAGGTTACAGTATTTCTATATATTTTTATGTCGAAGGTTCTCCTAAATAGGACGCGTTCTTTTTCTTTTCTTAATAGAGTAAATTTTTCTAAAACGAAATGTTGAGAATCAGTTCGAGCCTATGTCCGAGAAGTAAAGGTGGCTATAGCCCACTGAGCGCGCCCCTGATCGTAGTATGAAGCATTCAGTCGGTGTCACATGGAGAGGCGGACTGAACTCGGGTCGGCTCAAGCGACTAGTTCGAAATACCGAGAAGAGTTAATCAGTTTATAACGAATGTCCCAACTGCAGAATTGAAGCCCCGCGGCAATAAAACAGTACTCACTCAGCAGAAATCCTACAGCTTAGCGCCAGTTTCGAGACATTCATCATCAACATCTGTAGCAAAAAATGCACTGATGTTCCAATCAGGACTGCAAAAAAAAAAAAATGGAGTGCTCATGCCCGAGACCACGGTTGCCGCATCTCTATACCACAGGAGCTTTTCAGCGTGTTCCCATCCCGCACTCCCCCGTCGAGTCATAGCGTGCGCGCGGAGATCCCGAGGCACACGGCCGAAACACGTTCCACGCGACTGCAGCTCTTTTGTGCCCGCTCGCAGCTGCGTCGGAAACCACGCCCGTAACGGGACTCGGACAACGATGACCGACTGCAGAGCAAGCTGGGCGACAATGCAGATGGCGTCACGCTGTCCGCGCACTCACTATACCACAGAGCCCGCTAAGCACCCAAGCCGGCTTTGCGAACTGCCCGCGGGTGGCACGTGCAACGACGAGCACGAGTCCAATGGCCGCCACAGGGGGCCTTGGCTTGTGCGGAAACATATCACTGTCTGTTTGTGGAATACCGAGACTTATGGCAGCGACATCCTAAGACGCGGAGTTTAACCAGAACACACCACACACACACACACACACACACACACACACACACACACACACACACACACACACACACACACACACACACACACACACACACACACACACGGCGAATACCGCAGTAACCTACCACGCGTTACTTAACTGCTGGTATAAACCATTGGTAGTTGGCATGGTTTCTTCTTCGGCGAAAACACTGACGCGACACAATTATTTCTTTTTCAAACGCGTTGTATGTTGAGAAATCGTCGCGAGATGTCAGTACCAGTCCTGTTACCTATTCTGTAACTCGGCTACAGACTTTGCAACCGCCCGATTCAAAGGGCGGTTGCCACATGAGGATCAGCAGCATCTAATGTTACTGTATGTGGCTCTCTAAACGAAGTCATATGCAGTAATGCTACGCTCTCGCACACGGCTCCGGTAACCCGGTAATATATAATCGGTAAGTAGTTTGCAGACAAACCAGAACTCTTAATATCGCTCGAAGACATCCGTTAGCGCCAACAATCTACCATCAGCGCGGAACTGATCAGAATAACTGTTCAGAATGCCTGTGACGCGTAGTTATGCGTAAGCGTGACGTGTAATCGCTAAAAGCTGAGCCATAGGCACGTTGCCATGTTAAAAAACGGCGGAAGAAGCAGTCGCCTGCCGACTGCACGTGGTGGTGTAAGTAAGCCACGAGCCCTTTCGAGTGGATGGAAACGACCCACCGCGATGGCCAAGTATGCCGTTCGCGTCGTAGGACGGTTTTGGCATGGCCTCCGAGATCGACGATCTCGGAGGAAATCGCTCTGGGTTAGGCTCCCACTAGCATCTATGCAGTTCTATACTTTCACCTGCCCTTTATTAAAAAGAAATAAACTTGACACGAATTATCCCATAATGGCGATTATTCAATGGAAAACGGTAAATATTTCCCTTATGGGGCTCCCGATTGGCTTCGTACGCTCGTTGAACGACAGCGTCACACGATCGCGCCACCAGATATCCCGCTTCTGATGTAACTTCATGATGCTCGCATCTACGTCCGCGGTATCCCGTAAAGGGTACAACGTACACCTCCTTCAGGCGCCAATTGATTCTGTTGATTGAAAATTTAGCTTCAACGCAATTCTCGCATCTTTCCGAAACCAGAAAATGAACGAAGTGCAGAGTTGCAGAACGGATCAAGAATTTTATGTTCTTCGGCGAGTTTTGTAAAGTTTACAGAATGCGTACTCCATGCAAGAGCTCTATACAGGAACGGCAGCTACGACATCATCTACTATTCCACGTCCTAGCATAAGCTGAAAACATCTATTCAGCTACCCGAGAAAAAAAAAAAACGGAAGAAATCAACCCTTTGCAAGATGGCCTACTGAACACACAGGGCAAGTTCCCAGCCGAACTTACAACTGGCTTCACTAGAGCACCTTGCACATTTCACTCCAAAGCGATCGGCACAGATTTAATCGGAAGTGTTTCCCGATGTACGCCACGTTTAAAACAACTTTTCCGTCAGTGCCTTCGCCATTGCTACACCATCCGGCGTGCAACAACTGCGCACACAGCACCTGTAGGGAATAACACGTACCGATGTCCACTCAAGCACCGCGCTCGCACTAGGGTCCCGCGTTTGACTCCCACGCCGGATGCACGGCGCGTGACGTCAAACAAAAGGCTCGGTCCGCCACGACTCCCTCCCACGCACCAGTCTAGCGTTTATTTCTTTTTTTCGGGTCTCCTTGGCCCCGATTCGCTGACCCAGCGCTCCACACTCGACGCCTCTACGGAGCGTACGACTCGACGCCGTGGTGAATTAATTCCGTCACGTAAACCCAATGAGCCACACGCCGACGTGCGTAATATACCAAAGCAAAAAAAAAAAAAAAAATGCTCACGAATTTTTTTTTAAGCAACAACAAAAATTCGTCGTACCGATGTCCTTTACAATCGAGATATGGGAACGCCCTCTACCGAGGCTTACTTGCTCCGAGACGCATATCGGGTTCCGTGGGGCGGTGTCTATGAAAGCAGCGTTACTACCTCGCCGCTGATTTGCTCGCCTTGGCTGCTGTATATAACGCAAGGATTCATTTAGCCCGGTTCTACTGCTTCCTTATCATCCACCGTTCACGATAGGCCGGTCCCGGCGATAACGTAGACTAAGCGCCCTGTTGTAATTGAAGGCGCTCGCAGAGGAATACAATTGCGATGAAATCGTAACATTACCTTGTTCAACAGGCTGTCGTATAACTCTGGCTGGCTGATTCGAAATGAACACTATTAGTTGTCCACAGGGAAATCATTACAAAAAGTCGTTCCTTTTTTGTTTTGTTTTTTTATACATAAAGGAGAAAGCCTTATATTCTCCATGAAGCGGAAAATCCGGCGAGCGTCCGGCGTTAACACCGGATGCCAAGGAAACTCACGTCACCAAGTGATGACGTCACGTTCCCGGCGCTGGACCTGCTAAGGCTCGCATGGCGCAAATCTTACGGTGAACTACCACGGCGTCGGGCAGACGCAGTGGCCCACTCAAAATCTGAGGTGAATTAAAGTGGATTAACCTGCATTAAGGTAGGGTTAAGGTGGACTAAAGTGGATTAAGGCGGAGTTTTAATTTAATGTGATAACTTAGACAAGTCCTAATGCTTTCGCATTAAAATTACGTAAAGATACTTAAGCGGCTCAATTTTTTTTCATGTTTTGTTTTTGGTACTTCTGTGACTACGTCATTCCATAATGTTCCTTGTGCCACCCTCATCTAATACCCCTCCGGGGCCCTTGAAAGGCTCAATAAATAAATAAATAAATAAATAAATAAATAAATAATCCTTTTTACATTCCTGCAGCCTTCTCCACCTAGCCAAGTAGCACGCACGTAAATGCTTCTACGCAGGCAAACTATATGCACTACCTCGTTTCAAAGTAGCGTGCATCAGTTCTTTATATTCAGGCCCGCGTGAAGTTCCAGTTGCGATTAAGTAGACTTCAATATAGTTAAAAGTAATACGCGGGAGCTCCAGATGAACGGTGGTCAGAAACGACGGCGACAGACCAGAAACGCAGTCGAGGACGGCAGAATTAAGTTTTGCGACGAGATTAGGAAATTTGCAAGCATAGGCCTGCCGACACAAAACACCGGTGACGACTCCCTCGTCCTGCCGTGAACTTCAAATCGCGGGCGATGAAGAGAGTAGTACGTCGACATAGTTGTCCACTACATCTGTCTCTCCCATCGGTATCGCGCTCCCAAGCTCGAGGTCGTAGTTTCGATTCCCGCCGCGGTGGCCGCATTTCTATGGCAGCGAAATGGCAAAAGGAATAAGAAAAAGAAAAAAACGTTCGTGTGCCGCGCACTGGATTTCCGTTAAGGAACACTAGGTGGTAAAAATTAATCCGGAGTTCCATGCTTCACTCGGACAGTTTGGCACGGAAAACCGCAGAATAATTTGTATTCTTATTTGTCTCTCTCAGGGAGGTCAGACCTGATAGCCCGTGTAGCCCTTTCTCGATCTTTGCACCGGTGCCCAGTGGAAGACCTGCACGGGCCGTAGGGAACTAAATTCAACCTAGTTTGGCAGAATATGAAACGGCAAATATAAGGCTGGATTTGCCGAAAGAATGAGTTTTCGTAAACGTAGATGAAACGGCGTCTAAGTTAGACTCGTCGACCACCCCGGAGAGGGTATTCTGTAAACGCCCACCTAGTGGACACGTACATTTCGGCTGCCGCTCAAGTGCCGATAGGCTGGGCTGGTAAAGCCAGTTTCCTTTTCGCATGGTTAGCCAATCGGCGGCGGCAGTAATGGGCAATCCACTGCATGGACACTTATTAACCCGCCAGGCTCTGCATTCGAGATCAAAAGTGGAGATGTAGGGCTTTCTTTTTTTTTTTTTTGCGTTAGCTACATTACGTCAGGTTCCCGCCTCTTCGCCGTCGCGGCACTTTGAGCCGCGACCGCACTGTGACGTCACGACACGGCCCTCGATCCTCCAGCAACTCGGTTCCTCGATAACAGCACGTCTAACTACAAGCGAAGCCTAAGCGCATCCGGGGTAGCTATCGCTACTCGACTACGTTCAACCAGGGCTAAACGAAAGCCTTTTTTTTTTGTTGTTGTTGACTGCAAGTGTACAAAACAAGCGCACGGAGGCCGCGAGACCTCCAACCTCACGTAACGACGCCGCCGCCGTCGCTCACTGCCGCACAAGGCACTCGCGGAGGGAAAGCTCGACCTTAATGAAACTGCAGCTGTTCCCCGCGTTCAACTGAAAGGTTAGCCTAGCCATACTTAAACGGCATTTGCTCGACCGCCACGTTTCCGGTGCTAGCGCGAACAATAACGCCGCCGATCGAAACCAAGCAACGCTGCGTTCAAACAAAGCGCGCAGAACGCTTACACAGAGCGACCTACTGCTCCGTGTTTGTCGAGCAGCGTAAACACTAGAGTCCTTTAGCGGTGCTACGGAAAGTACGCTATACGGTACGGCAAGTGCGTAATACCGTACCGGTCGAGGACTGCGCATGCGCGAACTTTACCGTACGGAATGACTTTCCGTACGTCATACTAGACGGTAAGCAGTCGGTAAGGCTCGGCTGGCACCGTGTGTCGCGAGCCGAGCTGCACGAAGCCAAAACAGTGAGAAGCTGATGTCGGCCACTGAGTCCACGCCGCGCATGTTCAAGTCTCGTGTGCGTTTTTCACGATATGACCAAGGCTTAACACTAATTTACCTGCTGCGACACGACGAAGTAGCAGCAAGACAGCCCTTCTAACCGGGAGGAAACTTCGGCCTACTCTGGCCGAATGAGAAGAAACAGAATATTAAGAAAACCGAAAATCATGTAAAAGAAAAACTGAAAATAAAAAGTGGCATAAAAAAAACTCTTCCGGTTGGTGGCGCCATCTAGTGACCCAGAGTTTACTTAGAGGGGACGCCTAGTTCTTACAGCAGTAACTAAGTGTATTTTACTTGTCTACTGGTGTAAACTGCCGGCAGCGGTGCAGCTGACAACACCCCTATTTTTATATGTTGCTTAGGCAAAAACACCTATGTTACAAAAATATGTTTCTCGTGTTGCAGGTCAAAGTGTCACAAGAGGTCGCTACCGGCCTTCTGACTGGCGACTACGTTTGCCATAACCCGGCACTTCCGCAATGAATAATGTGTGTGTAAACAAGCTAAACCTTTCTAGTATTTGCCAAAATGAATATTTCGCGCTCAGCACATAGTTATTGTATTCTGCAAGGCTCCAATGTTAGCCACTATCATCATTATCACATTACCATGCGCATCGAGCGGCACACGCAGCTAAAACGTTTTCGGTCATCGCGGTAGGTTGGTACGGAACGGTAATACCGTACCGTATATCGCACTTACCGTAATACGGCACTGCTAAAACTCTCTACTATATATATATACGGCGGGTGGCGCCGCGTGCAAAAATACCCCTCGACGGACGGCACGTAATCACAGTTTTACGAACTGCATGGCCGGTGATTTTAGGGGGGGCACGTTCATTTGGAAACGAAATTACGAAGACGACACAAGTTTCGAGATATGCGTTCCCGAAGTTTGCATCGAAAGGCAATATTGGTTCCCCTGTTATTTTGCTCCTGAAGTGTATAAAATCTCATTTTGTTAACTTCAAGATTTATCCCAAGCCGACGTGCCTCGATAACACTCTGGCTTCAACTTTTAAATAACAAGCTCTGTCGCGAACTAGTTTAAAAGGTAATTGGCGAAATTTTGTTAACCAATTCTGCACTTACATTTCTCGTCCGTCCGTTCCAGCTATCAGATTCGAGGATTTCATTTGTGTTATCTGCCACAAGAAGATCGTCCTTTAATTCTGTTAAGTCGAAAAAGAACAAGAAAAACGTACACGCAAGGCGGAAGTGCTACCTAGCCACGGTCAAAAGCTCGACGAAAATTCTTGCAGTCAGGTTTAATTCCCAATCTTTACATCCCGTGCTGCTCACTCAAACTGGCGACGACGTTGTGTCTAACAGCACCGTGAACAAAAAGCCGGTACATGGCTTCAGAAACGTCGAAATAAGTTTCGACCTGCACTATTGCATCTGGTCATAAATCTTCTACTTGGTCAGAACCTTCCCGTATTTATGTATTTACTTTCCTGCGACCCAGCCACTGTGTCGAGGGTCCCCTCCTCGGTTCAACTTCAGGGCATCACCAAGTAACGGAAGTTCAACGCCACGCGGTGACGCGAGCTAAAAAAAAAATGTAACCGGAGCCGCATTGTCAGTCCGCAGATTATCAACGCTTGCGCCCCGCGGGCCCTGGCCATACTCTGCTGCCTACGTCGCAAACGACGCGAGACGCGCTGCCGTCCTAGGCGCGGCAGCTGTGAAAGTTGCAGGCTGCCGGCGAGGCAGAAGAAGAACGCCGAAATAAGGTCGTTGTGCGTTTCGTACCAGACGACGACGAACGCCAGCCACTCTATTATGACGCGTTCGCCTAGCCGCTAGGTTGCAGGGGCACCAAGGGGTACACTGCTGTATTCCACTTCACTCACGCATGGGAGACAACGTTGCGGAAGCAAGGGCTATCGTATAAGTCATCAACTCCGCGCGCTTCCCGGTGCAGTCTTTTTCTTTTGATCTGCGGCGCTTTCTACGGCATAACTATTTCACACGTACTAAGATTGCTTCACGTAGAGCTACGTCCACTCCCGCGCACTTTGTGCACCTCCGTGCCTCCAGGGGTGGTGCACCACCGTCTGCGAGCGCAGGCGGTGCAGGCACTCTGCGGTCCCTGGTCGCAGAAACGTGTCACTCCGCTCAGTCGATGGTAATTGTGTTCACATCTGCGACGCACACATCGACGTTCACATCGCACGAATTATATGCGTCATATTTTGCGTCACGATGGACATTTATTGACAATGTTGCATCTCATTACACGAAGGTTACCTAAATATTATTGCTGCCTATGTGACGCACTAAAGATATAGATATATATATATATATATATATATATATATATATTATTGCGACCAGTGGTAGAAGTCTCCCCAGCCATTGTAGCGTTGACTGCTAGGTACGAAAGGAATTAAAGATGAAGTGTAATTATAATTGTAAGGGACCGCCCTGCCGTGCGGTGGGACTCAGTAAGTCCGAGAAAATGAAGGGGGAAAAAGGGGGGGGGGAGAAATAAAAGCGAAATCAACAAGAGTGGACACTCGGCGATAACCGGCAACAAGAAATAAGTCACGCTATCATTAATGCTATCCGTTAGCTGATGCGAGTATCGAAAAAAATAATGTTCTGTATCTAGTATATCGGTACCTAAAAAGCTCGGACACAGAACGCAGGAAGAGATTAAGAAAGCTGGCAACCAAGTACCATGGTAGAGCGTAGAAAGAAACAGATACACAGACACAAGCGCTGTGTCTGTGTATCTGTTTCTTTCCACGTCCTCGTTCAGTCGCGCTTCTAAGCTTTACCATGGGTTCTAACCAACTAGCCCGCCAACGTGTTTTAACCAACCAAGTACAATGTAATTGAAAGCGCAAATAGAAAGCCAGGAGCCATCAGAAAAACAGAGACAGCGAATTGGATACAAAAAAGTTGAAACGACCGTAGAGCTTTACAACAACGAGAAAGAAATTGAAAAGAAAAATTTGTACAATAACATGAAGGGAAGTGCACTGCTATTTGAGGTTCGAGCTGGCTGCTCAAGGCCAAAAACATACCGGAGCAAATATTCGCAATTAGATGAGGCACGTGTGTGCTGCAGCAAAAAAAAAAATAAACAGGGAACCACTGAGCACATCCTAATGCAATGCGAAGGGATTCACCCAGCGAGACCAGTACGTTACGTGTGTACAGTTTCCAGGCACGCTCGGATTTAATGTGGACGGAAGCATCAACACGCCCCCAGTCGAGATAAGCAAGAGACGTTTCGAGTATTGGTGGAAAAAGAGCAGGGGACCGGATCAGGTAGCAGTACAAGGCAGATAAAGTAGTTGAGGGGAAAAGAAAGGCCAAAGAGATGTATACAAAAATGCCAGGATGAAAAACGGGTATAGAATACCTGATTTAATGAAGAAGGTCAAGTGAATATTTGTCACCGCCCCGTTTCAAACGGGATGCCGATAAATCCTCATCCTCATCACGTGAATGAAGTTAACAGACCTTTTTTTATTATTTCCAGCTAAAATCTTAAAAAGTTTTGCCTACAAATGAACTCTTACATTGCGATTTGCTTTTCTTGCGTCACCTAGCAACAAGCCAATGACGCGCTAGGCGCATGCGCCGTGAGCCAGACACCTCGCCGAAGCGAGCGAGGCCGGCCGCGCATGTGAGCGTTTGCCTGTTCGCGGTGATCCATCCGTCTTTTTAACGCGATAGCGTTAAGGAGCTCGTGTCGCAGAAAAGCCGGTGTCGTCGGCGTCGGTGTCGGCGTCGGTGTCGGCGTCCGGCGTTGGCCGTGAGCGATAAATCACGGCAGGCACTTCATAAATAAAAAGCAACTTCCAAGATGGGCTGGGTGGGAATCGAACCAGGGTCTCCGGAGTGTGAGACGGAGACGCTACCACTCAGCCACGAGTTCGATGCTTCCAAGCGGTACAAACGCGCCTCTAGTGAATGCGGTGTTGCCTTCGAAACGAGCCGTGCAAAGTTATACTGCGGTGTATATCGGTAATTATGAACATGTAACTTACAGAAGTCGCAATTACACGAGTAGCGAAGTGCGTTTCCGCTGCATTTCTTCTGGGCTTTCCGCACACGCTGAGCCATCTTGCGGCAAACATAGAAGACCCCCTCCTCTCCATGTACGGCGCTGCCTGACAGATGGCGCGCCACGCGCGCATTGGAGCTGTACAAGGACCGGTGCGAGGCGGGTCGCGGCATGGACACTCTCTCCCCTGACAACGCTTCGCCTTGCTCCCTCTGCAGAATCATGCGACCTTCCTTTCTTTAGATGACTATCTGTCTATCTTTCGGCCCGTGCCGATCACGACGTTTGGCTGGCGTGCATCATTTCTCCCTCCGAGATACCGAGTTCTTTGGTTCGTTCCGCTTGCTCAGGCGCACGTTTCGTTGCTGCGCCGAACGCTGCGTTGCTCGACCATATGGCTCGACGCTCACCGCGTCCGATGCGGGGCGCCTCGTAAGTGATGGCTGCCCTGTAGCCCATTGTCTTACACCCCTTGGCGGGTCGACAGGAACGCTGTCGCGTTCCACTCTTGAAGGCGAAGCTTAAGCGTCCTCCAATTTTTTATTTATTTTTTGTCGTTTCTCTTTCGTCTTCTGTTTTTGGTGGGGGAAGGTAGGACGAACGGCCTGGTTTCGTGGGCTCCAAGCGTATTCTTGTGTGCTATTGGATTGTCAAGGTGAGAAAATTTTGTTTAACAGTCTGCGCCGCATTTCAATTAATTTACGCTTACGGCACGGCACGACCCCAGGCGTTGTGACGCAGTTAGTTTTCGCGTGTATTGAATTTTACTTGGACAAAAATGTGGCGCTTTCTCCGATCCCCAACATTACCGCAACTAATTTCGGTACTTCTTGGGGTACATTTAAGGAAAGGTGGCCGCGCTCGGCGCTGTGACGCAGTTAGCGAAAAGTAGCTCGGTCGTGGTGACGCAGTTAGTTTCCGCGTGCAATGAATCTTTTTTATCACCCTCCCAAACACAACGAGCGATTTCCAAGAGTGTTAACGGGTGTGTTTCTTGCGCCGGCAGAACGTGCAAAACACCGAGCAGCTGAGAAACCAGGAACTGGTAACTCGAAAACTCAGTCTTCTGAACGACTGAAAACGGGCTTTGCACCCAAGCACTTGTCTTCAGTGAGAATAAGAGGAGTTGTGCGAGCGTCCACCAGCACGGTCTGGCTGGGAGCTTGCGCTGTGGCCACCTCGGTGTACGTGACGTACCATCGCGTCGGCTGAAGCCAAATTGTGTCTTGTACGGGCAGTCGCCCGTGTATTTGTGCTCTTCAAGGGCAAGAAATAAGGTCCGGGAATGGGGGAATGATCGGAAATCAGGCGTTTTCCTCACATTTCGGGTTTTTTCTACGCGATTTCTGTAAAAGCAAATTGCCTTTGTTCGTAATGTCGCCCATTCACGACTTCCGAACGTTTCGCCTCTACACGCAGTTTTCCTATAAGGTGTAAATACGGAAATGACACTTGCTCGTAATATACTTTTTTTCAGCTGATGCCGTCCGGCGAAGCTCCGTACGGGAATTACTGCTGCTTACTTGGTGCAACACCATTGGATGAGCGCACCAAAAACCCGGAACGAGCATTTATGCAGATCGAAATAAACATTTCCTGATTTCACAAGGTCTCTTGAGTTTATAAAAATTGCACGTTGCACAGAGGAGAGATTCGATAGAGGCTTGTAAAGATCGCTCGAAGGCGCATAAGAAAAAAGAAATGAAAATAATAAGCAAAACAAAAAAAACGATCCCTCACCATGGCCCGGCGCGGTTGAGCAGTAGAAGCGAACACAAATGCCGTGTCAATCAGTGCAGCCGGCATAACGCGTTCCAGCTAGCGTTCAAAACGCGCGCGCCCAAACCGAAACCGGAAGTGTGGTTCAGGTTGTAATGCAAGCGGCTTGGTGCGCTGCAATCGAATCGACCGCCGACCCCTTCTCGTTGAATTTCTTTCACTGTAAGACTGGTGCTGACCGCCACTGCGGCATAGAAATGGGCTACAGTTTGGGTTTCTCACGAAATAGCAATTGATAGAACGAAATGACGCCGTCGAAAAGACGAGTCATTGAAGATCTCTTTAGATGCGAACGTACCTGACGTAGACAGTGCGCGTTCGGTCACAAATCGCATTTGATTGAGTTCTGTTAACATTCAGTTGAAACTCATTTTGAACGAATGTAAATGACATCAGGTTTTTTGTGTGAGAGGGATAAAATTCCTTGTACTTGTGAGCAATGGCAAGATTACAATCTAAGAAACCATATAATCTCGCAAATTTTGATGACTTTTCCTGCTCCCTAAACGGCCCTAATAGGAGAACATACTTCGCAGTCCGTGACGTCGGACTAACGTGGGGGGGGGGGGGGGGGAGACTGTTTCCGACGCGAAATATGAGAAAAAAGTGTGCGCACCTTTTTCACTGAAAATGTTTACGAGCTGGCATTCTTCAAGTTCCCTGGCGGACTACGACACTAACGGCACACACGAAAGAAATTGGTAATTGATAGCTGATACCAAGTACGCATGCAAGTCCGTTGGAATACACTATCGCATCGGACTGAATCGTGTGCCTCTCCATGTTCAAACGATCCGGCCAAGGCTCACACGCAAAAATTGGCGAAAGACACCACTTGCAGAGAGCGTAGGCTCAAAGTTTCGTTTCTTTCTGGCGCACCACAACCCCTGGCCCATACACCATTGGCACCGATTTCTGACTGAAAGCGATAGTTTGGGTGCAAATTCAAACCGACAAATTCGCAGAAATTTCCAGGTCTTCTCCCTTATGGCAGACCTCCGAATAACGAAATTTTTAAAGAATAGACGAAGTGGTTCAGCAGTGCTGCCCTTTAGCGTGAACTTGTAAGCTCGCCGAACACCTCAGTTACTTTGAACCGTGCTAGTGAATACGCGAACACGGCACAAAAAAACGGGATAGTCGCAAGCCGAGAATTTCATCATTTGCCCGACATTTCCCTTACCCTCGCCTCTCCCCCTCTTTTTCCTTGCGAGAGACACTCGAAAAAAATACGGGCACACACGTGCAAGCGCACAATAGCGCAGAAGATGGCTCACAGCTGTGCCGCTCACAGGCAAGAACGTACGCCCAGCTGGCCGGCGCCGTTGGCAACGCGCTAGCGTCGTGTTGCGCACGGCGTCAAGAACAAGCGGGGAGGCGCTCCAGCACGTTCGCTTTCGAACCATCTCCAGATCCCGCGCCGGAGGACAACGCAATAAACACGAATCCCAAATTCCTGCACCGCGACTGCCCGCAACCCACAGCGCACACAAGTCCTTTCCCCACCACCACCGCCACGCACGCAAGCGCAGTACGTGGTCGACAAAGTACAAGAGAACGCGCCTCTTATATTTAACCGCAACGTGCGCGATAACCGCTCTTCGTTCGGACATTTGCTACGCAACGGGAAGGCACATTACCCAACGCATTCATGCTGCGTTGCACGAAGCCCAATGCAGTCGATCGGGTGGTCTCTTACCGTCTTGCGGAAAGACACAAATCAAGGGACGACGTTACAAGTCGCACACTAGCTCGGGTAGCGACACGACCGTGCGGGCTTCGAGCGTGGCGCATAGTTGCAGGACGCACGCATGCAAACGCACCTGGATGCCTCTTCTTGGTGAACACTGTTCCACAATCTGCGCGCAAACACCAAATGCCGCGCTCTCACTTGGCCACCTGCACACGAACTCCGCCTGGCTGAAGACATTTCTCTGCAACCGCTCTTCAAACGCGGACGCCTCAGAGGGGATGCCACGAGGCAAGAGGGATCTACGCAGTTCCAGCCCTGCTTACGCACCGAGTGGATCGACCGTTTTGTGCTCACGTGACAGTACTGCTTACCCATTCATCATCATGTGACTGTATGGAAGCTACTTGCGATGATTCCATTGCTACTAAGTACCCACCAGCTACAAATGCACACTATAGCTGTGATAGGCTCTGTTTTGCATACATGTCCCATTGTTCCGTCGAAAAGACATGCTTAGACACAAGAAACAAGGCCCCGATACTAAGTGCTGGCTGTCTCGATTGCCCTGTGCAACTTCACGCGACTGCGCTGAACAATGAAGTCCCCATTGAGGCCAACACTCTGCACTGAACGTATGTTCCAACTGTGCAACACGAGACTTTGCGTGTACAGCTGTACGCACGTGCAAATTGCGATGCATAGAGCATTGTGAGGTTTTGAAGCACTGTGCAAAACTGGACAGAACGTCTGGTGCACTGAAAATTTCCAACCCACGTTTAAGGGCAGGCAATATCACATGCAGACACGTCCACTTTCATCTTTTCATCCGCACAACGCAAGTACGCTGGGCCACGAAGGTGTGAAATGCGCAAATGGTGGATGTACGAGTGTGTTGAAGGCATGAACAAGCACGTACACTGATGCTCTAATGGCTTTCGAACACTCGCTGCCACACAGAGTCACCTGTGTGCTGATGTTTTGTGTATTGAGGACAAAGAATTATGCGGAGTAGCTGAAGGATGCGTGTTGTGCTACCAGGACCAAGAGGATCTAAGAACGACATTCTTTGGCAAACTCAGCCGAGCAAAACCCTCACCTGCATTTGTTGGAATCACTTTCTATCAAATGTGTAATTTCCTGCAGTGAAAGGACCCTTTTCTGTCTCAGGCAATTTGCAGTAAAGATATAAGAATGAAGGGAACCTTCACTTGAACGTAGGAAATTCATTTCTTTAATATTTATCTTTGTTTATACAGCTATAAAATTGCTCTACACATCATGATTAATTAAAACAACAAGACTAAAAACAATACACAGTGTACATGGAAGTATATGTGTAAAATAATTCCATGCTATTTCAAGACGTGCCCAGATGACCGCACCTTTAATGCAAAGAACGCACATGCAGTATCCCTTTGATCCAGTTATTGTCTGCTTATTTTGTCTTATTGTTGCTGCTAAAATATTTTTTTTGTGCAAGTTCTGTGTGAACAACTGGAGCACGACAGAGAATAAAGACCTAAGATGTGCTAGGCATTTGACTCAAGCTTAGGAATGCAGCAGGGCTATTCAATGTAGATTCACTGTTCACAAACCCTCAAAATCACCACAAATTTAGCAAGCGCGAAGTGCTGTCTAGGTAATAATAACATACATGTGCAAAGTGTTTGTGAAGAAGGACATTATGCATGCCGTAATAGACCTCAAGCAATAAGCCTATTCCCCAGAAATCTTGCAATACACGCTAACATGGAAATGTCGAGGAAAAAATAGCACGTCGAGAGTGCAGGTCACTTGCAACGCTTAGAAGCTAGACTGGCAATCTTTCTTGCACACCAAAAAACCTCGCAACACCTGTTCACGTGCCCTGTTATCAGAAGGGCCGCAAGACATGGTAGTGCTATGAGTGCAAGTTACTATTACTACATTGACGAGAGCTGGTGCAATGGCCAACAGCTATGTAGATAAAAAAGTTTCAAATGCGTAAGGCTTGGCATCTGTTACATAAACATGATTGCGATGCGTGACAGGTCGCAGCATAGGTTGGCATCAGTCAATACACTGGCTCAAAAAAATTCATCTTTAAGAGGAAGCTTTAGCTCGGGTGCTCCTACATAAATACATGTAAAAGGAGAATTCGTTTTTCTCAGCAACCACTGCACCAAATTTGATGAGGTTTGTTGCACTTAAAAGAAAAACTTAAAATCTAGTGACTGTTAGCTTCGAATTTAGAAGTTAGGTAGTCAACTTTTTATTAAATATTGACAAAAATCGGAAACATTTTCAAAAAATGAAACAATCAAGTTTACAACTCTAACTGTACAACGAAAAATGATAACACAATTCTGTGAATTGCATCTATTAGTACATCTAAAGTGGACAAAATTTGATATGTTACATATGAACATAAAAAAATTTAGCAATATGGAAATACAGCTTTTGCAGAACCCTTGTAAACAACGCAACAAATTCACTTAATATGTAAAATGATATATCGAATTTGTCCGCTTTGAATTATCTAATGGATGCCGTTTACAGAACCGCGATATCTGTTCTTGATGCAGAGCTATGAATTTGTAAACTTCGTGCTTCAATTTTTTTCAAACTGTCCAATACTTCAATATCTCTAATAAAATTCAAGCCCTAAATTTAAATTCCGCTTCCAACAGTCATTAGAATTTAGCTTTCTCTCTCAAACGAAACAAATTTCATTAAAATCGATTCAGGGGTTATTTCAGAAAAACGTTTTTGCGTTTTACATGTATTTGAATAGGCCGCACCGGAGTTGGGCTCAAGCTAAAGCTTCCTCTTGATAAGTTGTCCTTTCTGCTACAACTGCAGAGAAACTCTTTTCAATACTGCATATTGTTGATTTGTACTGCAAAAATCAGACTTGCCAAGCTCAGAATTCAAAAACTGAAGCTTCAATATAGCAAGCATTGACATTTGGTGAAAAATACTGAAGAATTTTGTATTATTTAGAATTTATAAATTTATTTGCAGTCTGTTCTCTAGGAACGTTGTAAACACACCCACTGCTCCACAGTGAAGCTATAGTCAGATACAACTTTAGAAAAAAAGGGAGGCCCCGCCAAGATGACCAAAGCGCGACATCTGATTGCCTCCGCGACTAAAATAGTCCCGCTCGAAAAATCGTGCTCCTGAAACACGCAGTTCTCGGTATAAAGACTTTTGTATTTGATGGCTGGTTTAGTAGAGTTCTCATGTGCTACAGTACATGCTGGATAGCGACAGAAAAATAACCCCGTGCCTGCTACAACGCTGCCTGTCATCTGCTCTTTAGCTTCAGTGCAAGTGACAAAAGTAGAAAGAGCAGCTCTGCTTGACGTTTGCGCTTGTTTGCATGTACATGGCGTATCTACTACTGGTTTTCCAAGATTAAAATGAATCGGTTGCTATTGAAAAAGTATTTATCGCAGAAGCACACAGCTGATGCGAGTTGGCCCAGTTCGAAGTGCGGGCGGCCATCCTCGTCTGCGGGGTTATCGGCCGTCCGGCTCATGACGTCAGTCCAGAGTGCGCGCCCATTGGTGGATGTTCGTGTGCGTATTTGTCGGAGGAGTAAATGCCCCCTTTTTTCTAAAGTTGTATCCGACTATAGAATGATCAGCACCTCAGACAAATGGAAATATTCATGGCCGAAATTTCAGCTGCCATTGCACAATGGTTCTACAAAGCAAGTGGCTGTACTGTGGATAGATTAGATAATCGAGCAGGTCAGAAAAATCTATCTGAAAACTGGCTGACGACAGCATTTGCAATTTTTAAATTTGTTTTAGTCTAAACTTGATGCAAACAAAAAAATAGCAAAATTATTGGCATCTATACAGCAATCGCAAACAAGCTGTAAAAACCAGAAATTTTAAGATCAAGTAGTAAAAGTTGGAAGGTACGGAGAATGTTCACGTAGAACGAACGGAGCACACTCGCACACGTTGCTTGTTCACAACATTGGCACCAACAACATGCTTTTTTGGAACTGTTCAAATTTTCAGCCTCTCTCTACGACTCAACTAAACCAACTTCAAAATACGATGTCACTCGGTATGAGTTACTATATTCGTGCATTTTCAATAACAAGGCAATGCAGAGGGTGAAGGCCATCTGCTTACACAAAGCCAACAGCTGCCTCTGAAGGATGCCACAATGCGCCTGCTGCAGGAGAGTGTCATAGGGACACGCAAGATTTGCGCAGATTTTAGTGCTCACAATTCCATCATTCAAGACAAACGCCATGCATTATTCAAGTGAAGTAACCATGGCTTTCCTGCAGATAGAAAAGAGAAAGCTAGCATACACTTGTACAGCATTCTGTAAACAAGTGTGAAAGCATTCTGAAAGCAGCTTAGGGAATGCTAAAAAGATATCTGATGTAAGTTACCGCTTACACAAACTAAAGAACGAGGCTGTCATTAGTGCAATTACTGACAAGTACCGTGGGTGCCCAAAGTCAAGCCTGACGAGATAAAAACTAATACTTGTTGCTTAATTGACGACGTTTTCGCAACGGCATTGAGTACCTGCATCATACATGGCTGCATGCTTTTATTCTATGCTTTCTCAATTCTTTACTTTTTTGTGCCTCGTGGCAAACTTGCTAAAATCGAAGAAAACAAATGCTCCCTTGTAAGAACTGCACAAAATAGACAAGAATGGTAGGCAGTCCTCCCACGTTTCTAGTCCATTTCATGCAATTCTTAAACATCAATGTTTAATAAGGTTGAACAACTCTCTAGCCACACTCAAAAAAATTTCTAGCAATAGCTGGCACCAAAGAAGCATGCAGCATGCCTATGGCATAGAAACCTCAGTTGTATTGGTGACAATATAATGCCTTTACACATACCATTACAGTAGCCGCTATTTTACTCGAATAGCATTGCTCGGTTGACAGTGCTTCTTAAGAGGAAGCTTTAGCTCGGGCCCAACTCCGGTGCGGCCTATTCAAATACATGTAAAACGCAAAAACGTTTTTATGAGATAACCCCTGGACCGATTTTGATGAAATTTGTCGCATTTGAAAGAGAAAGTTAAATTCTAGTGACTGTTGGAAGCGGAATTTCGATTTAGGGCTTGAATTTTCTTAAAACGATTTTCAAGTATTTGACCGTTTGAAAAAAATAGAAGCACGAAGTTTATAAATTCATAGCTCTGCATCAAGAACCGATATCGCGGTTCTGCAAATGGCATCCATTAGATCATTCAAAGCGGACAAATTCAATATGTCATTTTACATCTTACGTGAATTTGTTACGTTGGTTACAACGGTTTTGCAAAAGTTGTATTTCTCTATTATTAAATTTTTTTTATATTCATGTGTAACATATCAATTTTGTCCGCTTTAGATGTACTATTAGATGCAATTCACAGAATTGTATTATCATTTTCTGTTGTTAAGTTACAGAGTTGTAAACTTGATAGTTTCGTTTTTCGAAAATTTTCGATTTTTGCCAATTTTTAATAAAAAATTGACAATCTAACTCAAAAATTCGAAACCAACAGTCACTAGATTTTACGTTTGTCTTTTAAATGCAACAAACCTCGTCAAATTTGGTGCAGTGGTTGCCGAGAAAAACGAATTCTCCTTTTACATGTATTTAGATAGGAGCACTTGAGCTAAAGCTTCCTCTTAAGCATCAAACCTTTCCTACACTCATCACAGACACCTCCAGCAAACCGCATGATCATGCAATGCTACTCTATGCCACCAGCAAATTCAAATGGAAGCAGGCAGAACTTAAACTTAATGTGATGCTCAGGAAGCTTGTTAAGGTAGCCCTAGGGATGTCGAGTAACGCTGCAACTGACAAACTCGCCAGTCTAGCGGTGCACAAAACAATGCTAGTGCAACAACTAGTGCAACACAAAAGATTGACAAAAACACGAGCTGGCAGGAACATATTACAGACAACAGGTGTAGAATTGAATAGATCAAGGAACCCAATAGAGGCAGAAGTAGAATTAAGGACTGACGTTAGGAACAAGATCAGAACCAACCCTCTCCCCTGAAACATGCATGCAGAATATAATGTCGAAAGGAGAAAGGCAAGAGCTAAAGCACTCTTGCAGGAAATAGAGCAGCAGAACCAACTGGCAGCTATAGTTGATGCTGCCTGGGAGAAAGGTAAAGAAGCATATATGGCCATTGTATCAAATTCTCAAGGGAACGTGCAAGACGCTATCTCTATTTTTACCAAGGACCCCATGGTGGCAGAACAAGCGGCGATTGCTCTAGCCATCAGGAGTAATAAGTGGGCCTGCATTTACAGCGATTCAAATCCGCTATAAAGTGTTTTAATAAAGGCTATGTAGCTGGAGTTGCAGCTAACCTTTCTGAAAATATTGGGATTATGAGAACTGAAATCTGATGGTTTCCTGCGCATATGGGGAAAGTGAACGAGACTCGGGTAAACCTCAATGAGGTTGCTCATGACTTGGCTTCCAGTCACAACTGAGCCATTCACCATCAAGCCAGGGAATATAGAGATACCTTAATAATTTACAATGACATTACCCAACATTACTATTTAGGACACAGGCAACTCCCGTTGCCACATTCAAAATTGAACGGGGCTCAGGCATTCTCACTACACGTATTGCAAACAGGTACACATTCCATGCCATACCCCATTAATAAAATATATCCAGAGAGGGAGATTAAGAGGGACTGCAACTATTGCAATGGCATCATTGGAATCAGACATACGCTGGCAGGGTGTGCCGCGACTCTCCCCAACCTCGTTGAGGAACGGACACAATGGGAGAAAAGGATTCAAAGCCCATTGTTTCAAGCCCAACTAAGGGCCGTCCAGAAGGCCCATAATGTGGCTGAAGGGCTTGGCCTGGTGCAAAATTGGGAGTGGCCAGCCTTTGGTTAAAAAGTCCATCCTCCAGACCTCATTTCAATAAGTTTTCACACACACACACACACACACACACACACACACACACACACACACACACACACACACACACACACACACACCAGCAGCTATTAAGATATGTTCACAATAGTAAAGCAATCTACCGTGCTGAAGCCGTAGCTGCTATGACACCAATGAGTAACTCCCAAAGTATCATAATAAGCCTGTAGACAAAAAGTTTAGGCGCATGGGCAGCATCTACTTGCAATGCTATTTGCAAAGCACATTCAGATCCCCCTAAACCAAATCCATGCGAGTCATGGCAGCATCAAGATTGTGCTGGTCCCTTTCTGGACAAATAAGATTTCCAGAGAATTTAGCAGTGCTATTTGAGTACAGCCACTCATAGTGAATTTGATTACAATGCGGGAGCCAAAGGCAAATAGCAGTCTACATGAAGACAACAGTTGTCTTTGGAGATAACCAGTACATGCTCGCAGCAATATGTTCTGGGGCACGCAGGCAACACATTTTATTGCCAGAGAGCTTACAATATGCACTAATGTTAGTCATCATCAGCGCTACAAAACCCAGCACTATATAAAGCCGCATGAACCGATCAGTTAGCCTTCCCACACAATGAAGACTTTGCCATTCAACCAAGCATTCAATACTGTAGAGCTCTGCATACAAGTCACAATAGTGTTGCAAGTTACTATTACCTTACCAACAGCTGCAATACATGGAGTCAAAATTCAACAGCTGCTCTAATTAAAATTACCAGCTACGTCTGGAGAGATATATACATTTGAAGCCAAAAGCCCTTGGATCCAAGGCACTGTTTCCTTACTCAAACCCATGGCATGCATAATTTAGGGGGTTACTCAGATGCATAAAGATTTGCCAGTTTTAGTTTTGTGTGTATAGACATGTATAAATGCAAAGATAAATAGGGATCCGTCTCCACGGAATTTCTTTCTGCAAAATACTTATTTAACCAGAAAACGCCTTTCTTCGTTCACACGACAAACAACCTAAAGCTTCACCTCGGGCGTTTTTTTGTTTTGTTTTTTCGAAGCATGAAACCGTATGTGAGCCGGTTTGCAGGCGTGTCCCGACGAGAACGAATCATTTCAAGTAGCTCGGTTTCAGAAAACATGCCGGTCTCAAAAAGGCTTTCAAAGCGCATTCCGAGAAAAGGTATGCACACATCCTTCCACCGTGTTTGCGTTGGCATTCAGTGCTCTGAAAGAAATGTTCCGAAGACCAGGTTGTTTTGCTTAACGAGGCGAGTGGTTTCTCAAAGTTCGCGCACACTTCTAGTTGACACTCCTCCACGCACGGGCAGTTAAACATTAAAAAAAAACAGCACTTGGTAGGGTCACTGATGGCGTGCTTCTTTGAAAGTGCAGCAAACAAGTCAACAAACTACCGAACAAAACTCCCACGAGACACTTTTCGGCCGCGAAAAGCCGAAGAAATTCACTTGCGTTCGACGACAGCAAAGGTGGTAACGACCGCCGGGAACTTAGTCATGAGAACTACAGCGAAAAGCATGACGCCCTCGGAAATGAGACACAAAACAAGAAGTGCCAGATGAAACAAGTTCTAGAAGCAGCAACACGTCAGTTCGCGTCCCACGTGAAAAAAAAAAAGAAAGCATCGGAGCACCCGGGCAAACAAAGGACGCGTCTTTCGTCGTCGTGATGCACCGCCCCTGCGAGGTCGTTACTTTTTCCCGTCACGGACAGGCAAGGCCGACGTTTCGGCGAGCAGCCAAGTTCGATGACCAAAACAGACGCCCCGAAACCCCGAGTTCGACGCGCGCGCAACACACGGCGAAGCGGCTCATCGAAACGATTCGACGCCGTTCGATTCCAAAACACCAACTGCTAGGACGGGGAACTTTGGCACGCCGTTCGTGGGAACCACAAGCGCGGGCCAAAACACCACAGACGCGATTCCGCTGCTAGCAGTCTCAGCACTTGGGAATGACATGTATTTTTTCTTGTTTTTTCTTTCAAGCTCGCCCTGCTGCCGTGCGCTTAAACACGCCTCTGCAGCGTTTCCCACACGGCACGAGAGGCGGTCAGAGAACAGCCTTGACTGATTTTTTTTTTTTTTTCCGCGACGGCCGCCGCCGCAGCACAAGCCAAAACCTGTCGCCCACTGTGCGTGCTCGCAGTACGAGCCGCCAGACTATTACAACAAACCTGTTCAACGCGCAGCGTGTCGAACAGCACAAACTGTCGCGGTGATACCGCACCAAGCGTATTTCCTGTATTCGAATTCAAAACTCCGACGGGCTAAATCTGCAGCGAGAACGCGGTTTAACCGAAAGAGAAAACCTGCCGGATACTGATAAAAAAGCCGTGAGCTTCGAAATATCATACGCGAGAGATAGCGGCGCGCCGAAACGACCGTGGCAAACGATGTGCTACGGGCGAGAGAATGTTTTTGTTTGTTGCCGCCGCACGACGGGAACTCTAGCTCCCATCACTTCGGTGAGGAGCCAGTAGACACCCGCCGCGAGGTAACTTGGCGTTACGGACACGCATCGTGCGAAACCACCTGAATGCCGAAAAGAGAAATTGTAAATATCGCGACCCGACGACGAGCAGTTTTATTATCGAAACGGCCGTGTTCTCTCGGAGCGGAGTCGGCTGGTCCGTTGTTCGCGTGCAAAAGCCGTTGCTACGGCGCCGGTGGCGCGCGATGCCGCGATGTCGCGCGTTCTGCCGGCTGCTCGGGCGTTTCCGCGAGACTTTAGCGGCGAATTTCGAGCGTTTTGAAATGGATGGAAAACGCACGAGGCGATTACTTACAGTTTCTGGTGGTCAGGCATCATCCATTATCCAACACAAATGTCTGCGTCCGTCGTGACAAGTGCCGCCACCTATCTTTTGTAACAGCTGCCAGCGACTGCGCATCGTCGACGCTCGGCGGCGCCTCGAGGTCGGCACGCTGAAAACGGAACTAAATGGAAAAAATGTGCACAGTAAATAAAACCCACTAAAAAAATAGTTAAACCCACGAGAAAACAAAACAACGCTGTTTCGTTGAATAATAAAAAGAATGAAGAAGAGTTACTATTATCAGTTTTGTCATCATGGCAGACGCATGCAAAAAGCGGGAAATTCAAATGTCTCGGCGTATTTGACGCGTCCAAACACTAAAACAGGCGTTCTCTGTGTGGCTTGTATGGCAGCCGGTCACAGCACCTTATTTTGTCGATCCACCACACAAGTATTTTTTTTTACTTTTTTACATTTATTGCGCTCTCTTCATTCATTAATGTGCGTATAAATGTATACGTAGTATCTGCTTATTCTGTGTGCATAAAATTAGTAGGAATGACATGTTTTGTTTCTCCATCGTTATTTTCTTTAAACAAGTCAGTATCTGACCGTTACTTTGTGAAAATCCCTGTCAACATCCATCGTGCCTATATTGCGGAAATAGGAAAGAAAAACGTCATTCCCTTACACAATTCCAGCGAAAAGGAAGTATTTACTAAGTCGCATGCCTGTATCATTAACGCCTCACTCATTCAAGTTACTAGAGCACATAACCTACAGATATATCAAGAATTTTCTTGAATCTGACAATATTCTCTCTTACGCTCAGCATAGTTTATGGCGTGCATTCAGACTCATCACTCTGCCAAGTGTATTCACTCCTTTCACATCTTTATAGCTCTTGACTTAGGTCTTCAGGTTGAGGCATTATTCATAGACTTCCCAAATCTTTCGACACAGTGAGTCACTCTAAGCGTCTTCATAAAGTTGACCCTATATTAAACAACCCTTCACTTGCTAGACAGATTAGAAGTTTCATTTCCAATCATCGTCAATATGTCATAGCGGGAAGTTTCATCTTCTGGGCAACTGCGATTTCCTTATTCAGATGCATGTAAAACGCAACGACACTCTCTGAGACAACCACTGGACTGTTATGAATGACATTTCTTGCATTTTAGAAAAAAAATTAAATTTTAGCAATGGTACGACCCAGAATCCCGATTTAAGATCTACTTTTTTTACTAAAATTGCCAGAAAATATTGTAAGCTTCGAAAGAATAGAAGCACGAAGCTTACAAATCTGCAAGTCTGCAAACTGCATATATTAGAACATCTAGAGCGGACAGATTTGGTAGAAGAGTCTATACGGCTTACGTGGCATATTTACAATGCTTGCGAAAGTTTTGCAATAGTCCAGCTCAGAAATCAGTTGTGCATTTGAGCGCGGCACAATAGATCAATTTTCTCCGATCTTTAGATGTCTCAATGGGTGCCGCTTTTTTTTCTCTTTTTCTTTCTTTTCATTTCTTAGTTATAGAGATGCAAACATGTAACTGAGGTCTGTTTTTAATTTTGGGATTTTCAGAATTAAAAAAATATATATACCATAACATCAAATAAAATAAAATTATCTTGTAGGCTGTATCGGTGACGCTGCAGCTGTGAGGTTCGCAAAACGTCGCGTGCGCGCTACGGAGGATGTATGGGTACCAGGGTACAGATATGGATGTGGCCAAATACACAAATGACAATTATTCGTGCATTATAAACTTTCCATGCTTAAGTTATGATCATAGGCGCCTCTACTAGGGGGGAGGGACCGCAAGCCTCAGAAGGGGCGAGGGTACGTAAAGTGTAGCGTTAGCGCCCCCCCCCCCCCACACACACACACAAATTTGAAAGCGAGCTCTGTCGTGTACCCACTGGCAAATTCAGCAAAACAACAGCTGAGCCAAGTTTTCTTTTTTAAATTGCATATCCCCTGCTTGGACATCTAGGACTGTCTTTCGGGCCTCATCGCCACGCGCTGCAGCAGGGACGCGCCTTGCACGCCTGCATTGCAGAGGAAGCTGTCGCCGGGCGGTCCTAAACAAGTTTCAACGTCCACGTACCGCTTGAATAATCTCGGGTTTGTTGGGGTCCTCTAAGCCAAACAGCTTCGAGAACGCAAGATCAAGTTTGCTTTTTATGATCTAACGGTCTGTAATCAGTGTTGCCATTTTAGCGAAATTGTCGCTAAATTTATTGATTCTCTTTGTCTGTTTAGCTTAAAGCTTTCTATTTAGTGACAGGTGACCTTTTTAGCGGCTTCAAAGTTAGGAAAGTTGCTTTAAAAAATGGCCTTCTAGAGCGCAGTTTATCATTCAAAAGCTAACTGTAAGGGTGACTGATTGAGCAACTTGGGGAACCATAATCGTAAGTCTACAGCGCGCAGCACTAAATAAATTCGATCGTTTGTGGGTGTTCACAAGCGTAACAGTAAACTAATTAAATAAAGCAATTTAAATAACCTTTATGTTCAGATCTAGAACACAGAAGATGAATAAGACAGGCCAACTGATCAGGAAGGCGCAGATACCGAAGCGACTGACCTCATTCTCCCCCCTGCTATAATGCCCTCATGGGCGATGCAGGTATGAAATAAATAAATAAATAAATAAATAAATAAATAAACAAACAAATAAATAAATAAATAAATAAATAAATCTGAACAAATGGCTTCTGTTTCTCTCAGCATTCGCATCAATCAGTATATACAATGAGCTTTCAGGTATATCAAGGTAGGAAGCGTAGTGTTGGACCTGTATAAAGATCGAATAATTGTCATCGCCGTGTTAACAACATATAGCCAAGGGCGCCCCGCAGAATTTCGCTACCTTATTACAAACATCGAGTACCTGAAAATTTAGGGATAATGTAGACTAAGTGCCGTTTCCTGCTAGGAAAACTAGATTATTTGTGTTCTTTTTTAATTGTGGTGTATTTGTAACCTTACAATCCCAAGGTAAACGCTAAATTTAAGCTGACATCATTCGTTATGTAACTATATTAGTAAAGTAACATACCTTTGCAGCGTGCTGCTAAATTCACTGTTTATCTGTCACGTGCGTGGACATTACACAAAAAGAACACGAAACATCTAGCTAAATGATTTATTTCACGTTAGCTTATACTATAGTGCTCAAAAACGCCTACATTATTTAACATCCACTTGAAAGGTTTAGCGAGAATTTTAGCAACTTTTAATGCGAAAGCATTATATGTCCCATGAGGCAGAAAATTTAGCGTGATCAAGCGATGGGACCAAGAATGGCCGACGGCGCAAAGAGTAAAGACACGCCAAAAAACGCTCCGATTGATGTCACATTTCTGAGGGAGGTTACTGTAAACAAATTAAATCATCATCATCATTATCATCATCATCATATTTTATGCCCACTGCAGGACGAAGGCCTCTCCCTCCGATCTCCAATTACCCTTGCCCTGTGCCAACCGATTCCAGCTAGCGTCTGCGAATTTCTTACTTTCATCACCCCACCTAGTCTCCTGCCGCCCTCGACTGCGCTTCCCTTCTCTTGGCACCCATTCTGTAACCCTAATGGTCCACCAGTTATCAAACCTACGCATTATATGACCAGCCCAGCACCGTTTTTTCCCACAATGGCAATTAGAATATCGGTTATTACTGTTTGCTCTCTGATCCACACCGCTGTCTTCCTGTCTCTTAACGTTATGCCTAACATTCTCCGTCCCACCCATCTTTGCGCGGTCCTTAACTTTTTTCGATTGTCAGTCTGCAAGTTTCTGCCTCATATGTCCCCACCGGTAGAATACGTGGATTGTACACCTTTCTTCTTAATGATAATGGTAAGCTTCCAGTCAGGATCCGACAATGTCTGCCGAATGCGCTCCAACCCCTTTTTATTCTTCTGTAAGTTTCCTTCTCATGATCAGGGTCCACTGTGAGTAATTGGCCTAGGTAAACGTACTCCTCCACAGACTCTAGAGGCTGACTGGTCATCCTGAACTCTTGTTCCCTTGCCCGGCTATTGATGATTAACTTTATCTTCTGCATATTAATCTTCCAATTTCACTCTTATACTCTCTCTCTTAAGGTCCTCAATCATTTGTTGTAACTCGTCCCCGGTATTGCTGAACAAGGCAATGTCATATGCAAATCAAAGGTTGCCGAGATATTCGCCATTGATCCATACTCCTAAGCCTTCCCAGTTTAATAGCTTGAATACTTCTTCCAAGCACGCAGTGAACAGCAATGGAGAGATTGTGTCTCCTTGTCTGACCCCTATCTTTATAGGTATCTTCCTACTTTTCTTGTAGAGAATTAAGGCAGCTGTTGAATCTCCGTAGATACTTTCCAGGATATCTACGTAAGCGTCCTGTACTCCTTGATTACGTAATGCCTCTATGACTGCTGGTATCTCTAGTGAATCAAATGCCTTTTCGTAATCTATGAAAGCCATATAGAGAGGCTGATTGTACTCTGTGGATTTCTTGATTGCCTGATTAATGACAAGGATGTGATCCATTGTAGAGTATCCCTTCCTGAAACATGCCTGTTCTCTTTGTTGACTAAAGTCCAGTGTTGTCCTTATTCTATTGGAGATTATCTTAATAAATATTTTATATAATACTGAAAGTAAGCTAATGGGCCTATAATTTTTCAATTCTATGACGTCTCCCTTCTTGTGACTTAGTATAATGTTGGCATTCTTCCAGTTCGCTGGGACCTTTGAAGTCAGTAGACAGTTCGTACAAAGGGCCACAAGTTTTTCCAGCATCATGTCTCCTCCATCTTTGATTAAATCGACTGGTAGTCCATCTTCTCCTGCCCCTTTTTCCCGTTTCATGTCTTGCAAGACCCTTCTGACCTCATCCCTAGTTATAGGAGGAGTTTCTGTATCCTGTATCCTGTATTACTGTTTCTAATTGAGGTATCCTGACTCCTCTGGGTACTGCAGAGGTCAGTATAGAATTCTTCCGCTTCTTTTATTATATCTTCGAGGTTGCTAATGATATTACCCTGCTTATCTTTCTGTGCATACATCTTAGTTTGTCCTATGCCAAGTTTTTTTGTCGCTGATTTCAGGCTGCTTCCATTTTTGTAGGCTTCTTCGATCTTTCTCACGTTATAGTTTCGAATATCACTTATTGTCGCCTTGTTCGTCACTTTTGGCAGTTCCACGAATTCTATTTGATCTCTTCAGTTGGACACTTTCATTCTTTGTCATTTATTTATTAGGTCGTTCGTTACTTGGGAGAGCGTGCCTACTTGTTGCCTTGGTGCCTTGCCTCCCACTTCAATTGCTGCCTCTGAAGTCAGCCTAGTTGCGGTTTCATTAGTTGCCTCTATGTCATCATCGTCATGTTGCTGTTCTAAGGCTGCATATTTGTTTGCAAGTGCCAGCCTGAATTGGTCTGCTTTTACGCTTACTGCGTCTATGTTGGCCTGTTTCTTCTTGACCAATTTTACTATTTCTCTCTTCAAATTGAGGTGAATCCTAGCCTTCACTAACCTATGATCACTGCACTTTACCCTACCTAACACTTCTACATCCTACACTATGCTGGGATCGGCAGAAAGTATGAAATCAATTTCATTTCTTGTTTCGCCATTAGGGCTTTTTCAGGTCCGCTTTTTGTTCCAATGCTTCCTGAAGAAGGTGTTCATTATTCGCAGCTTATTCCTTTCCGCGAATTCTGCCAACATCTCTCCTCGAGTGTTCCTAGAATCCACCCCGTAGTTGCCAATTGCTTGTTCACCAGTCTGCTTTTTCTCCACTTTTGCATTGAAGTATCCCATGACTACAGTATACTGAGTTTGCACTTTTCTCATCGCTTTCTCAACATCTTCATAAAACTGATCTACTTCATCATCGTCGTGACTGGATGTTGGGGCGTAGGCTTGAACTATCTTTAATCTATACCTCTTATTAAGTTTGATTACGACTACTACTACCCTCTCATTAATTCTGTAGAATTCATCAATGTAGCCCGCTATGTCCTTATGGATTAGGAATCCTACTCCGAACTGCTTCTTATCTAGTAGTCCTCTATAGAAAAGGACCTGACCATTTGTCAGCATTGTATAAGCCTCACCCGTTCTCCTCACTAAGGCCAATGATATCCCCAGAGAGAGAGAATAAACATTTTTAATGGGTGAATCCCAACAATGTCTGATAGTTCCTCAAAGAGTCATGCTAGGCTAGCTTCACTCAGAGGGTTCGGGTGTTAAACGTTGCAAGGGTCAATTTCCACTGGCGGCCTGTCCGGCTCCAGAGATTCTTAGCACCCTCTGCTACGTTACAGGTCTGACCGCCGCCTTGGTCAGGTGCTCCGCAGCTGCTGGGGACTGAGGGCCATTGGGTTATTGAATGAGTCATTTGGGGAGGGAGTGGCCGAATGCAGCACCAGGGAGGCCAATTCCTGTTCTGGGGAGGGAGCGTCTTGTTGAAGCTTAGTGGGTCTTCCTAATTTGGTTGTACCTGGATTAGTATAGCCCCACTTGCTCTCGGCGTTTTTGCCGGTGTCAGGCGCCACTCCAAGTCTGGAGACGTAGTGTACTGGGTGAGGTGAGTTCGAGTTTCCCACCTTCAGGAAGAAAAGAAAAAAGCGAGGATTCGAACTTCTGACTGTGGCAACCGAGCATCCAAGCTAGCTCAGTCAGATAACCCTGCGGGCTGTCAGGTTACCTTGTGTCGGAGAATTGCAGCCCATGCAATCCTACGTGCCTGAAAACATGCTTGAATCATCCACCGCATACGGGTTCTGCTGATCGCGGCAGGTGGCACGACATGGTGTCTCTCAATGGTTCTAACATCGTGCTTTCGGAGTCTCCCGTACGCGTGCGGCCATGAACGCGGCTGGATACACGATGTATTTGCGGCGAATTCGAACAACACCTAAATACAGTGTGAAAAAAGGGAAAATTAGAATCAATGCCTTTCAAAAGATTATTAGGTAAATATCGGTCTGGGTGGGAATGGAACCCGGGTCTGCGACCACGCTTCCCCGACGTCGCAGCGGCTCCACGGCTACGGTTGCCTAACTAGTGCTTGCGCCATTGCACTCTTCACGTCGCAGCCGTCTGGCTCAGCAAACGCGAGGCCTAGCGCGTGCGTCGTTGGGCACGTGACGGAGCAGCTAACGGGGATGAGGTGACGTGATCAGCATCTTGTCTGCCCTCAGTAGTACTGCAGAAGATAGTAAATGATATAACTACGTTAATTAGTAGTAATTATGATAATTAATGTGAATTAAAGTGAACTAAAGTTGGCACAAAGATCAGTTCGTATACATAGATATAAATGTAGGTTGCTGTAATTTAAATTTTTCATCATCTTTTGTATCAGCTAAAGCCATGACGTCGAGCAGAACTGCAATGGGCCGCGGAAGTCGCCAAATGTTTGAAAAGCGCGACCCGCTTCGTGACGATTCGTGCCCCTGGTAACCCATTTCCGCTGTCAAGTGCACCCTGGACACTGTACAAGCGATAAGAAGCGAAATCCGGCAGTGCAATAAAGACTATGAAGCCTTGTCTATAGCACAGGAAGAAAAACCCAGACGACGTTCCGATAGCAGCCGCACGCCAGAAACCATCCTTCAGTTGGGGGAAGAGGTGAAAGTCCCACAGAAGGCAACTGAGCTTGTATGAGCAAAACTGGCGTGGCACCATTCACCATGAATCTGGCTGTAAATGAGTACCTCCGGTGTCAGTCCTAGAGGGGCGCAAATGACAGCTGCTGACAATGAATGCTCCGGGCAACCGCCTGATCAAGGCAAAAACATAAAAAAATACAAAGCTCCTCAACAAAGTGAGACATCCAGCTGAGCCAGGGCCAATACGTTCTTTTGTTTGATTACAAAACCTCTGCCGGAACCAGGCGCGCAATCCCCAGTAAACTGGATGGTTTGCTTCCAGTCCTTCCGATGTTGCGCGTGTCAAGAAGGTCAAATTGCCCCAGAAGATTTACCCAAAGTGCGATGGTCTTTGCATGTGTCTCTACAGTGAAAATGATGTGATGCCTCCGCACTTCTTTCCACAGGCACTCGAGCTCTATTCAAGTGGGTATGCGGAGCTGTTGAACGCTGCTGCAAAGCCTTGGATGGAGAGGCTGGCTGCCGGACGAACCTGCGCGTGGCAGCAAGACTCGGCTCCCTGTCGTAAATCCGAGAACTCTCAGAAACGGCTCTCCGCGAGTTATCGCAATTTCACCGGTCCCAACATCTGGCCACCCCTAACTTCCTTGAATGCAGTTCTATGAATGAGTACGCGTAGGGCATGGTTGAAATAGCAGGTAATTAACCAACCACACTGCCTGTAACACCGGGACCCGGCTGATCGACACGATTCGGGTAGCTTTTGTGGCCCTCCCTCGCGACATGTGAAGGCCGCTTGCACCAGATTCCGGAGCCGCCTCAAGGCAGCTGTAGATCCAAAGCGTGGCTTCTTCGAGTGGTCTCGCTTTCTCATCTTTATGTTCTTTTTTCTCGCGTGTCCCATAGATTCGGTTTTGCTTACTGTGGCCACTTTCTTATTTTTCACCAACAAGTGTCAAATTTACTCCGAACACACTGCAAATATCCCAACTGCGAGAAATGTACGCCGTCAAGGGCGCCATTCCTTTAATAAAGCGAATATCTATAGCTTTCCAGAGCGTGGCGCTATTCGGTTACATTGACAAACATCGTCCACGCTTCCTGCACAACATTTATTTATGCGCTACACGCCCGCTAAAATTTTTATTTTTCCAGAGGCTCGCAACTCTCAGCCTAGGGTACTTATATGCGAGACTAGAACATCCTGTGTAGAATGTCATAAAAATAATATTTTTCTTCAGCATGCACGTTCTAACTGGCCTCCGCACGGAAAAACCCACCACTGCGGCAACTGTACTCCAACAGACCTGATGCCGACAACCTGTTTACAACCGACCTGTTGCCCTTGGGAAACAAAATGAATAGCTAAAGAAGGAACTGCCTGATACTGGAGCAGACCTGATCGAGCTCAAAGAGCACAGCAGACAGAACAACACTGAAATTAAAGGGCTACCACATGATCCCTCAGAACGTCCCGAGGCCATTGTACAAGTCCTTGGTGAGAAACTGGAGTCCAAGATGGAAAGATCTGAAACTGATGTCGTACACAGGGTGCCTACAAAGGAAAAAGGAAAGATAAATGTTATCCTTGCGTTAATCAGTCGTTCTTCTCGAAGCAGGGTGCTCCAGGCATCAAAGAAGAGAAGGATAACTACTACTGATTTTGGCTTCGAGGGCACAAACGCCGTCTGCATAAAGGAACACATTTGTCTGAAAAACAAGTTGCTGCTTGTAAAGGTCGCCCAATTTCGCAAAAAAAAGAAAAGAAAACAGCGAAAATTTTGGTTGGCCTCTCAGGGAAAGACTCTCGCAAGACTTGATTCATATTTCACGAGAGAGCGGCCTAGCGAAAATTGTATAAACTTTAACCAGGAAATGAACCTTCGAATGTTCTCAGTACAAGAAATAAATAACTTTCATACACCGACCCATAACTTCAAGCTCTTACATTGTGACAGTAGTAGTATTAATAGAAATGTAAATAGTCTGTCTTTGTTATTGACTGAATTAAATTTCAATACAATGTGTAATCGCTTTAACATAAACGTAGCTAATACCAAATAAACACATTAACGTAACTGGATATGATGATGATTTGGGATTTTTATGGCGCAGCAGCCGTGCAGACTATAACGTGGTCTCGGATTCTCGCCCTGGCAAACACAGAGGAGGGGGTGTGTTGTTATGCATAAAAAAGAACGAATTTAAAATTCTTTCCCCAGGGAGCAATCAGCTACGGCAGGAATATTGCATGTTATGCATTGACCTAGCCAATGGAATAAATATAGGAGTAATGTCCCGGCCTCCCTGTTGTAACGTAACCACATTTCTTGATTGCTTGGAAACCGTTGTTGAACAGCTATCGCGGAAGAAAAAGAATTCTATTGCATGCGGTCACATTAATTTACATTTGCTTGGAAGCACTACTGATACTTCTGAAGCATCGATTGGTTCTTACGGCTTTTCTAATGTTATTACACACCCTACTCGCGTTACTGACTATTCTGCCATACTTACTGACCACATTTTATTCAATTTCAACTCCGAGTCCCCGATGATACGATTTCCGGAGTAATAGATACCGATATAACCGATAATCTCCCTATTTTTTTTCTTGGTCTCCTTATCTAGCGTACCGAAATCTGCATATCGCTCAATTTTCCCTTTTGACAATAACATGCTGCGCGACAACTTCACTGCGGTAGGAGATATGATTCTATGTGACAGTGACGCAAGCTACATGAGTGCGTGCTTTGACAATGCTCTTTTGCAATCTGTAACAGCCACGCCTTTCCGTAAAAACCATTTTCAGCATCCGATTCAGCCATGAGTAACACGGAACACTTCAGAACTTTCTAGTAAAAAAAAGCAGAAATAAAACAAAGCAAACTTTTTTTACAGAAACCAATACAATTTTTTTTCAGAAACAGGATACTAGCAGTGTTACGTATCAGCAAGAAAGCACTGTACAATCGACCGATTTTGAATAACCAACAAAACTCGAGAAAGTTATGGCAGACAGTCATCAAGGGGAATACGCTACCCACCGAGATTATTCCCTGTATGAAGGTTCAAAACAGAAGCTGGCAAATGATTTTAATGAATATTTCGTTAATATTGGCCGTAATCTTGGCAACAAATCCCCCAGGTTAGTCATTTTAGATTACCTCTTAGTACTGTGGATTCGTTTGTATTATTTGGTATAACAGCCCCTGAAATTAGGTCTTTGGTGCTATCATTGCTCACTGGTAAAGCAGCCGGTTGTGACGCTGTTACGGTAAAGCTTCTGAAATCGATTACTGATATGCTTTGTCCATTTCTAGAGAAGATATTCAACACCGCTGATCACTCCGGTACGTACCCAGATATTTTTAAAAAGGCAGGGGTGTCTACTGTGTTTAAAGGCGGAATTCTTGATCTCTTAAAAAAATAACCGGCCTATATCGGTTCTATCTACAACTGATACATTATTTGAGAGACTGATAACAAAACGAATGCTAAGCTTTTTAATCAAATACATAATCTTAGTACCTAATCAGCATGGATTCCGGCCGAGCAGATCAACAAATAAAGCAGTTACATCTATTGTAAATACGATATATAATGTTTTGCATAACAAACAAACAGTTATTGGTATATTTTTGGACCTAAAGAAAGCGTTTGATACGGTTGACCATGAACTGTTACTAATGAAGCCAGCTTGCTATGGAATTCGTGACGCAGCGTTAAGCTTTCTTCGAAGCCATCTCACAAACCGAGAACAGAGAGTGCACATAGAAACAGACACTTCCGGCCAATCTCGCACGAGGTACCACAAGGATCGGTATTAGGGCCAATTTTGTTTTCGTTGTACATAAATGACTTCCCCAACTGCTTGCGTGATAGTGATGCCATTTATTTACGCTGACGACACAGTTGCTCGTACTTATTTCCGGTGAAGATAATGATGAAATAGAAGAATCTGCTAATAAAGAACTGAGTAATGCAGTTAAATTGTTGACTGCGGATAAACTGACATTAAACTGCACCAAAACTAATTACGTAATATTAACACGCTCAGGCAACAAAAATAAAGTTTCAATAACGTTAAGAACTGGTACAAAGAAATCGTCCAGATGGAAGCATGCCGATACCTTGGCATTACCCTAGATTCATCATTGCATTTTAAGGAGCTTATTAGTAACATATGCAAGGAACTATAGCCATGCATGTTCTGTGCTCAGTCAGGTACGTCGGCACTTTCCTGTAAGTAAAGTGAGAATGATATACTTCGCCTTTACCTACTCTTCGCATCTCCCCACTCGTCACTTTTCAAAAGCGTGCCCTGCGCATTTTAACTTCTTAAAACTACAGAGAACATCTGCGCCATTATTTCACGAACTACAGATTACGCCAGTTATAGTTGCACGTGATTATCAAACAGCACGTGCTATGCATGCAATTCTGTCTAGTAATAACCCGCTTTCCTCCACCTTCTTTAGCCCCGCCAAAAGGCACACAAGTCAAGATAACCATAATTTCAACATACCGGCCCTTCAGAACTTACGCAGTAGGCCACTGTTCGCATGTAGGGGCACAAAATTGTGAAATACTCTCCCAGTAGAAATAGAAAGAAGCCACAGTTTTTCTCGTTCACTATGGGACATCATTGCCAAAATAAAGTATAAATTTCTAGCCGAATTATAGCGCTGTGATAATAGTATTGATACGATCTCGACCGGGTGAGGTGGGTCTTCACTGCAGGAATCGGGAAACGACGACGAAGCCGGGCATTGTGATGATGAAAAAGTAGGAAAAATTGTATTCACTTCATTGGTGCATGGTTGTGGCTCTCATCCGAGTCTCGAGTGGTTCTGATTAACACGGGGGCCAGGACGGCCTTAAATAACCCCTTGTGGTCTTGTGGTTGTCGACGTCTTCTTCGGGAGCCTGCGGAAGTATTTAGTGCTGTCGTCAGGTTCTGCCTTCGACGACCTCCTGCCCTTCGGGTTTTGTTTCCTTCGTCCTTCCCTTTATGTCATCTCGAGGAATAAAAAGGTGTTACGCTGTTTCGGAGAAGAGGGTAATTATGTCGACATGGGGACGCCCGCTTAAACGCTTCTCACACTTGTCAGGTCAATCATAACCGTATGCTATGCGGTTTTTGAACTACAGTGTGCTGACAGTTTTAATACTATTGGCACTGTACGTATTTTTCCGAATGTTTAAAGAAAGCTGACCCCCTTTGAATTTGTTTTAAAATATGTTACTCAATTATATGATTATGATCATTTCATTTGATTGTTATTTTTATTTAATCGATCTTTTATTAATGCAAGAGTTGTCACATCTTATTCATGTTTGTTACTGGCTGCCTGGGTACACTAATATTGCGCACTTACTGCATGGGCCCGAACTAGCAAATTGCTAAGGGCCCAGATGCTTTCGTCACCCATTTTTGTATGCATTTGTCTTGAGGTAAATAAACTGAAAAGTTCAATCGAACCCTTTGCCCACGCGTTGGCGTTCCGCCACCATCGTGAAGACTATAGACGTGCGGCGCAATACATGTGGCACCGTATTCTGGCACCAAGTCTCCACGTACCGTCTTGCTCTCTCCATACTTGCTTCCACATCCCTTAATTACCTTTTTCCTCGGAGGAGAACGCGCCCAGGGGCGTGTGCCGAAGGTTGCGGTCACGTTCGCCGACAAGTTGAAATGACGACGCCCTTCGTCGGCCTGCCGTTGTCCGTGACCAAATAACGGTGATCGGTGTCGCGCAACAACTCGGTCGATTGTCTTCACCTCCAAAGTCACTGGAGGAGGCTGGCCGACCGTGCACAGCCACCTCCGTAGCCTACTTTCCGAAAGTTTACATGCAGGAGGCTATGCCACCTCGTATGTCAAGATCGAGGGTATACCTGGGGTCTTCACTTAGCAGCGACCTTCTACCGAGCGCTGCAAGCGAAGCTTAGCCCACAGACTGAAGGTTACAAGTGTCCAATTTACCCCGAACACAGGAAGTGAACATCCTATTAGTCTTCCGCGCCTATAAAGCGTTGTCCACCTCCGTGGTACGCCATGGAGGGAGGGAACCATGACACCATGCATTTGAATTCAAACGAGTCGTTAAGAATGCACTTGATAGAGCAATAAAATATACGCCATGCTTATTTAGCAGTTCATGTGTATGCGTTGCAATTGTGTGTATTGACTCCCTTTATTGGATTATTTCATAATTTTTTGTTCCGCATATCGTATTGTTCAAATCGTATATTGTGGTGTGTCATTCTGTTACCTTGATGTAACGCATTGGAATAATTCCAAATGTTATCTACGCAGGCCAACAGGAGGCCTTTTCTGGCCCAACAGCTTTTTCCTCTCGCTCGCGATTTTGTATCAAGTAAGGATCGCCGCCGAAACTTGTAGGTATAACCACGACTCAGTGAGCCCGCCTACAGCCATCGCTTATGTGGCCGGAGAAGCTAGGGTCTGGAAGACATCAGCGAACGTGTTCTGCGATGCTGACCTCCGTCCGGCTTGCAGAACCAAGCATACACCCACAAATAGCTGGGCAATGCAGGTGGTTGACGGGTGGGAAATGAATCAACACGCTAATCGTAAAGAAGTGAACTGTTGCATACAGATGTGCCTTAAGAGGAAGCTTTAGCTCGGGCCCAACTCCGACGCGGCCTATTCAAATACATGTAAAACGCAAAAACGTTTTTATGAGATAACCCCTGGACCGATTTTGATGAAATTTGTTGCATTTGATAGAGAAAGTTAAATTCTAGTGACTGTTGGAAGCGGAATTTCGATTTAGGGCTTCAATTTTCTTAAAACGTTTTTCAAATATTTGACCGTTTGAAAAAAATAGAAGCATGAAGTTTACAAATTCATAGCTCTGCATCAAGAACTGATATCGCGGTTCTGTAAACGGCATCCATTAGATCATTCAAAGCGGACAAATTCAATATGTCATTTTACATCTTACGTGAATGTGTTACGTTGGTTACAATGGTTTTGCAAAAGTTGTATTTCCCTATGATTAAATTTTTTTATACTTATGTGTAACATATCAATTTTGTCCGCTTTAGATGTACTATTAGACGCAATTCACAGAATTGTATTATCATTTTTAGTGGTTGAGTTACGGAGTTGTAAACTTGATAGTTTCGTTTTATGAAAATTTTCGATTTTGCCAATTTTTAATAAAAAATTGACGACCTAACTAAAAAATTCGAAACCAACAGTCACTAGATTTTAAGTTTGTCTTTTAAATGCAACAAACCTCGTCAAATTTGGTGCAGCAGTTGCCGAGAAAAACGAATTCTCCTTTTACATGTATTTAGATAGGAGCACTCGAGCTAAAGCTTCCTCTTAAGGGGCACCAAAGATATGAGGTAGACTTGTACTATGTACCCGCAATATACACGTAAACAAAGCCACTCTTGCCGCGAGAAGTGTCAGGGTAAGCCACGAAAGACGCAAGACGGGTGGCGACGCCGTGACGTCACGATTTTTACGACGTCTGCTCGAGCCACAGTCATTCTATTATCGTGAATACGGGCTAAAATGTATTCTAAAAAAGCCAGCTACTGAACTTGGCTAGATTCCAGGAGACTTTCTATGGCCTCAACGACCCAAATTCGAAAGATACCTTGAAATACGTGACGTCACGCTGTATACGGTACTGGAGCTTGGTCGCGATATGAAAAAAAAAAAACACAACTTTCAAAACTAAAATCAATCTCGTACGCGGAATTAATGAAGATATAGTTGTGCAAGGATGCTTCATCAGCTTAAACTGATTCAGTGTTTCTATTTAGTATCACTTTAAGTGGTGCCGATAAGAATGCAAATGGTTAAAGCCTCGTTTTCGTACTCCAATGATTGCAATGTATTTACTGCGCAGCAAACATGTACTTGTGTACAGTGGTGGAAGTACCGCATGCCCGTTGATCGTGTTGAAATTACGGCGGGGCGCTGCCACATGGGTATGTTCGGTCGTAGGTGAGGGAGGCACCATAAAAAGATGAAGTTTACGTGTCAACCTTGCTACACCATATAGACAAACGCACAGTGTTAGATACAGGACCTTTTCCTGAGCCTCCTTCGAGTTCACCAGACCACATCGAATCGCGCCACAGCTAATTAAGGAGCGCAGAAGCACGTATACCACATTGCCGAGGCGCGGCACGTGCAAACGAGTTGGCGTCCCCCACCTCGTGTGCCGCAGGTGGAGCTATTCACTGCTTGAATCTTCCCGAAAGTGAAGCGAGAGCCTGGCACTGTTTCAGGTACCGTGGGTCCCGAGGCAAGACGGCTGTAATGCATCGTGAAGCCCTAGCAGCAATCCCCTCATCCGCCTTTGTGAAGGCAGTTGCAGACCGGGAAGGCAATACCGCAGACAATTCCTCGGACAATTGGAGCCCAAGGAGTGACCCTCTGAGCCGAATGTGACGTACACTCGCACGGGCGCCTACCATTGGCGAAAATGACGACACCTGAGCGGGCTCGCCGATTGGCCGAACGTGACGTGACTTCGAGACACCGAAGGGGTTAAAAGCCAGAGACCGGGAGCAGCAAGGGAGCATTCCTTCATTGATCTCTTTCGAGCTTCTTGCCACGGGCCACAGCGTCCGAGTTGCTGCCGGCCCGTAATCACTTTATGACTTAATTTCTTTGTACTCTCAGTATAAATAATGTAAATAAACCTCCAGTTTTCACCTCAAAGTCCTCCTCAACCTCGGCCAACACCCGCACCCAACGGCAAGGTCCAATATCTGGGGGACAGCAATTGGGATTGTCCTCCAGATTCAACAACAGTCACATTAAATTCAGCGCCTTTGCGCTGGAGCACTGCAGTTTGTCAATTCATTGGGCCGCAAGGAAACACCAGTGCAATGTCCAGACATAGAGTGGGCAGTGAGAGCATAAAGCGTCCACAAATAATTCAACTCTCGAGAACGGAGAACAGCAGGCTCGCCACGGGCGCACACAGCTATCAGCCGATCCCATGAAACCTTGATATATCCCCGCCATATATATCTAATATATGATGTAGCCCCGCCCCGTCAATATGGCGGCGATAGACCTTAAGCGCAACTCCCTTCGCTGTAAAAAAAGAGTGGAATCTACCTGTGATTAAGCAAAATTCGCGATAGCATTTGGCTGTTGCCTTCAGCAGACGAGTGTTGGCACTGACCCGACCGCTCGCGTGACACCGCAAGTACCGTCATAGAACACCTGTACCGTTTTTTCATAGGCGCCACCATATTGCTACGCAGTGGCGCCATCTATGGGCAGTCGGCATGCTGGCTTGGGCGAGCGCTCCGTTTTGCATTGCAGGTATACGCTCGGCGGTAGTTTCTGGCGTTTGTTTTCGCGCTCGTGCGGTCTATTTGGTACGTATGACGTGGCGTCTTCTACGTGGATAACAGTTCTCTGAGACATGCTGAAGCGGTTTAAGTCGGCACGGCCGGACTTTCTGCTGGCGCTGGGGCGGACGGAGCACGCAGCACGATGTGCGCGCGCATGTGTGAATGGAACTCTTTAGTATCACTTTAAATGGTGCCGATAAGAATACAAATTGCTAAAGCCCCGTTTTCGTACTCCAATGATTGCAATGTAATTACTGCGCAGTAATTACATTGCAATCATTGGAGTACGAAAACGGGGCTTTAGCCATTTGCATTCTTATCGGCACCATTTAAAGTGATACTAAAGAGTTCCATTCACTAATGTAACATTATTGCAGTATTATGCTCTAGTTCTAAGCTGCGGTTTAGAAGCAATGAAACATACGCGACGATCGTAACGGCGTGGGTACCGTTCAGCTACGATAGGAGCTGTGCTGTTGTACCTTGAGAAGCGTTCGAACTGTGTGCTGCGGATTATATGGCGTGACTACTTTGTTCTGTGGATGAGGTTTCTACCCATGAATAAAATAGTTCTGGTTCGTAATAACAGTATACCTTACAACGTGAACTATACTTGTCCAGCAAAGCGACTGTTTACGGACTGTGCGAGCATCCTAAGCATTGGTAGGTGCTGGATTACAATTATTTGTTCTATATAGCACATGGTCCAAGCATGTGGCATCAACATTTATAGATCTATAAACGTTGCGTGACGTGACTATGCGAGGTCGTACTGTGGCGTAAGCCCGTTTTCCTTTCTCTTTCGAGAAAGAGAACGATAACCGATTTTTTTTCTGTTGTGTTCATTCCTTTCTAACTACGACGCACTTGCACGTATTACGGAAATTTTGCCCCCAAAATAGCCATCACATTCGTTTTATGCGATCCAACTCGGATATTACGGCTTTACAGGGCAAAAAGGCAATGTCGAAGCAGATAGCTTATATATGTATCATGCTGGTTCACCAACGTTGATGAGCCAGCAGGATCACAGCGGTCACTGCGGTACCGCAGTGATTGCTGTGTTGAGCAGCGCCGTCGGCCTCGCTACGGCAGGCTAGCGCAGACATATAGTGATTTCAAGCCTACTAGCCTTGAAATGCGGCAGAAGGATGCCGGCGTATCACAAATATTTGATAGCGCCTGCCGCTTAGATGTTTTGTGGCTGCCTTAGGTTGACCGTACCCGAGCATGCGCTCTCATGTTTTAGTCCCTACGCCAAGCGATCAGACAGCAGATTTACCATTTCACGCTGGTAATGCAGAGACACCGGTTCTCTTCGTTGAAATAAAACCGATATACGCAAAATAGTTCGCGACACATACACGCACCGCGGCTGATAACGCGCGTCACATGTTTGCGCCCCCAAGACATACTTCCGCGTACTGTAGTTACCGATGCACCGAAAGGTTTCCCTGAAGACCTTGTATGAATGGACATTGCGTAAATTTCACAAAGTACATTCTAAAACATCTCGAAATCGTTCCGCAGTACGCGATAGCAATACTTTAAAGCAGCGCCGCGCCGGATCGCACAAGCCAGAGAGGAGGAAAGGCTCTCTGCGCACCCTTTCCTCCTCGCCCGATGAAAACGTCTATATGGAAGAAACGCAATCGCACGTCGTTAAGGCTGGTTGGTCTAAATATATAATTCGACGCGTCTTCGAGAGTACATACGCAAATATTTTTTTCGATACGTAATGCGAAAAAGCGAGGGAGAGAGAAAAATAGAAAAAAAAACGTTCAACAAAAGGCCGAGGATACACAAGTCTATGAAGTGCTAAAATAACGAACGCACGAGTTTCGCGCACCGCGGTGCACAAAGTATCGTCCTTCGCGCGGAAGGCACGTTCCTGTCCAACGCAAACGCAAACACGCCCCGCACCAGAATGGGTGGCAAACAGAACAACGGGGCTAAAAAGAAAAAAAATAATAATAACACGGTCGACGGGCCACACGAGCGCCGTCGAGAGCGGCCTTGTTCCGGGGCGCTAGGCCTCGCACTCTCCCTGGACGAAGTCCTGGCGGCCGCTGCAGCCGAACGTGTCGGCGAAGTCGCGCATGTTGTGCAGGGGCACCATGCAGCGTTCGCGCGCCGTCAGCGGGCCGGCCGCGCTGTCCGAGCTGCACCACAGCAGGCACGAGCGCGAGAAGAAGGTGCGCCGGGCATTCTGCATGTAGAGCACGGCGTCGACCTGCGCATGCGCGAGGGCGACACCGAAGGGGGCGCTGTCAGCGACGACGTCGCCATTGTGCCTGCCTTCGATAAACAGTGCGGTTGCATCCGTCGACAACAAGAAAGGCAGCAGGCACAGCACAGACAGATCACACTCGCGCATCGATATGTAACGCTTACGTGCGTACCGAATTATCTGATATAACGAAGGATATCGAAAATTCCAATTCCTACAGTGCAAACAACGAAGACGAAGAGAGACAAGAAACTACAGGACCATTATGGATCCTTACCGACTAAGTCAATTCACCATTTTCCTATATCCAAACTGTTTCAACGGTATTAACCGGCAATGAATGTTGTAACAAATATGGAATATATCGTGCATATTTTTGTGGCGGATGCGACTTCGTTATAACGAGTTTCGACTGTGTCACGAACTACGCACACGCGTATCCCTCTCGACGACCGTGGCCTCCGTTAGGGCTGCACGCAAGGCGCCGCTCAAGTCCTCGCCTGACCTGCTCGTCACGCGAGTCGCTGGCGTTTAGCGAGGGATGGAGTGGAGAGGTCAGTGCGGGAGTTTGCTTGGAAGCTTGGTGGCATGGACGTGTATCGGGAGACAGCTGAAGACTGTGGCCGGCAGGCTTAGTTCCCCAGGCCGGTGTGCACTCGGCAAGTAGACTGACACGTGGCGCGAGTCCGCCATCGTCTTCAAGTGCGACGAACCAATAGCACGGACCTGCTTTCAGAACTTTCCGTCGGACTACCTTTTCTTTATCACGTTTAATCTTCCGTGTAAGTAATCATCGCGTGTTTTTCTTTAAATATACTTTCAGCGTAGTGTTTGCCGCTTTTATTGACGAGTACAGTTTTAATTTGTCTCGCCTATTTCTTCTGATTTCTTATCTATCGTAGATCCCCACGTTCTGGGCTTGCTGCGCGCGTCACGGCAGAATCATATGGCGTTTACCTCTCGCCTTCTGCAAAGCTTTGCATGTTTCTGTGTATTTTGTTTACATTGTTCCTTCGTGTTCTGTCACGTACATTCTTCCAATTAAACTCCTGCGTGTTTTCTTACGACGCCTCCAATTTTATGCCTTTGCTTCGCGGTTGATCGGGCGTGGGCCTTGTCGCCGTTCAGTGGTAGAAAATTTCTTAAACGCACGCGAATTGGATTTTTGTGTGGCACCATTACTTCTCTTCCAGAGAGAGCAAAAACCTGACCCCTATGTTTTTTTAACTGTAATACGAAAAATGTAAGAAAGAAAGTCGCAGTTTCTCCTGAAAGGCGAAGCACCGATTGTGATAGCAAATTAGTAGACTGCTATAGACGTAAGGATAGTTGTTTTATCAGCCGTATAAACTTGTAAACATTCGTCAACTAAATTAAAAAGCATGGTGACACGCTCGTGCAAGCAAACATGAATATATTTTACTCGATGACCGCACACACGCGCTGTCAGAATGAGTGAGAAAGCGCGGCAGCAGCAGCGCGCAAATTGACCTTCGTGCTGCCTCTCGCTTCGACGCGAACTAAGTGGCGAGAACAGAGCGCACACGAAGCTATTAGCCCTCCTTGCACCTATACTTGGGGACAACTTTATGTGGCTATGAAGAGAAAGATACGGGTGCGTGGCTGCGGCACACGTGTTACGGCGCCAAGTAGTCCGGCAGCATTTTACTGTGCTTCTGGTTGCTCGGAACAGACGCTGAATCGACGCAGCTTCCAAGTGCGACAATTTCGCGTTTCCCCAGACGCGGAAGGAAAAAGCCTCAAAATAAGTAAACCTTCACGCTCAACGATGTATTCTGTCTTATTTAGCTGTTGGTAATAAGGTGTTCAGGTTTTGTCCTCCCCAACCTGAACTAAATTAAAACGCGGAACTCTTTTCGGAAGCGCTCTCACTTGTGCGCGCTTTGCCTCCGTAGCTTTCACTTCATAGCCACAGAGAGTTGTCCGCGAGTATAAACTCTGTACTCATCTCAGATCGTCAAGTGCTACAAGGTATTAGAATGGGAAAAGGAACCAATACAAACTAGCACCCCAGGGAATGTAGGAGCCACTGGGTTGACAGCTGCGGCGTCGTGGAAGGGGTCCTACAGCGAATGCACTAAGGGAATGTGTGAGAGAAAGAAGAGAGTCTGTCTTAGCATGTCCGATAGGCATGCAATGTGCATGAAAGAGGCCGGTTGGCACAGGCGGAAGACTTATCGGTCGGGCAAGATAATCACGGTGGCTTGGCCAGGAGAAGTCGGGAGCCCTAAGGCGAGCCAAGTTCACCCTTAGTAAAACCGACGGTGCCGCGATACCGTAACCAGCTATCCATATGATTTAAACATAACCGAGAAGTCTAGTTTAGAGAGAGACCGCTAGAGGGGGTAGGAGCCGACTTCAACAGCACCACTTACGGACAGCTGGCGTCTGCAATACGGCATAGAAGAGCCTTTCAAATTTATATTTCAGTAATTTCTCGGGAAGTGCATTTGAGAAGTGCCGACGAATACAAATTCACAGTTATTTCTTGACAAACTACGCAAGTAACAACGCCCAGTATTACTTCGAGCGATCCGTGCGATATAATGCGATCCTTCAGCAAAATTTGAGCAAGAACGGAACTGTGGTAAGGGCAAAATTTTGTTTCTCCCCAACACAGAAATTTCTCCAACTGGGGTGTTTGCAGCAGCTGGGAGGAGTTAGCGGAAGCTCGCAGAGTCAGCCAAATCGAGTGACGCAAACTAACAGAACCTGGTAGATCCACCCTGCACCGACTCGAATCGAAGAGGCAGCGATTGCGCTCGCCACAACAACCTGTCAGGGACAAATTACAATTTTTACAGACTCACAAGCAGCATGCAGAAATTTTCAGGAAGGCCGTATCTTCACAGTGGCACTCAATGTATTACTCGAGCCGCGCAACCCACGAGACATTCATATCATGTGGACGCCTGTACACGATTCCTTTGCGGGGAACATAGCGGCTGCTGCAGCATCCCGAGGTCATACCAACCGGGCATCTCCGACAGGCGATCATACTACGACACCCACCCTAAAAACTAAGCGGAGACATTCTAGAACATTACAGATTACACAGAAGGAAATACCCAGAACCTCATCCCATTCTTAGTAGGATGAAACCGTGCACCTACGAAGACACCAAAAAAATTCCTTTCCACACGCCATATTAATGCACAAGATATACATCCCAGACTATACGAATACAACTGTGAGTTCTGCGGAAAACCCAGTGCAGAACAGTGGAGCTTTCAGCCGGGTTCCTCAGCGGGCTGCCGCTAGGGGCGCACGTGACCTTCTGTGAATAAAGCCTGAGAAGGTCCATTTGGCTCCATGCCGAGTCCTTCCTTGTTCAGCCACTGTCAATCGCTCCCGTATGAGATGTGCGATGGAAGAATGCCCGCCCTTCCCCCTCCTTCGCCTCACCCCCGTGCCTCGCGCGTGACAGAAGAGGGCGCGCTTCCGCCCCGCTTTCCTCGCTCGCGCACGCCATATTATGCCGCGTTCGCCGGCTCACCCTCGCAAGCTTTCACTCGCACGTATAGCGTACGGCGCGCGGCGACGATTTTGTTGCCCTTGGACTTAACACGGAACCTCACGACGACGGCGACGGCGAATGCAGAAATGCGCCTGGAGTGTCCATACAATTGCTATCGCTATATAAAAAAAGGGGGGGGGGGATGCTCGTGACAGAGGGCGCAATCGGCAAACCTCGCGTTCGGCGAGCTCGCTGAACCGCTTCATGACGGCGTGGTAGGCGAGCTGCACGCCTTGCACCCAGACGAAGAGCGTGTGCTGCTCGCTGCCGCGCCCCTCGGTGGCCGATTCGAAGCCCATGCGCTCGCGCAGAGACTCCAGGCACTGCACCGACCGGTTGTAGCGCTCGCGGGACTCCTCCGTCCACAAGGGCGACGGCTTGGACGGAAAGCCGCCGGACGCGGCGGACGGAGCCAGGTCCCTGTTCATAGCCTGGCATGTGGGCCAAGCAAAACGAGATGTCGCGTTATATAGGGAAGTACTCGAAATGATTTATAAGCATTAACCGAGACTGCTTCTGTAGAAAAGCTTTGTACGTGTGTACGTGGCCGTTCCGACGAAGCGCGGACATAAGGAAGGCGACGAAGTGGGCAAGGGACGCGTAGAATAAACACAAGATAGCTGACCCCATAACCTAGCCCTATACCTTATTGCGAATAATTCCTTCAAGAATGAAACATATAAATACTCGAAAAAAAAATTTTATCTTCCACATAAATATGCAAAATACACGGAAAATAGGTATATTCAAATAAAACAAAATTAATCTGCGGTAACGTTTTTAACGTCGTTACCGTTTAACGGTAACGTCGACATCAGGCAGAACACTGGAAGTCAGTGTCGCCCCAAGCCACCCAGGGCTTCATTTGTAACTTGTACAGGCTGCTCTCATCAAATAAAAACCATAGGCGTAAATCACAGTTAAGTTTACATCACGTATGCGTAACAGCCCTGCTGCGGGAGACCTTGCATCGATCTGTCTTCTCCGGCCATGCCTTAAAAAGAAAGCGAGTCTAGCGACAGAATGCATAAAATATTTTCGTATAAAACTCGGTTCACCTTGTGCGCTACACTTCTCATGCGTTTCTTTTCTTTTGCTACTAACATTGCGTGTCACCGAGCCTGCCACAGCACAGCAGAACGATGGAGCTGCATCAACCATAGCCCTTTTCAAGCTCCGCTTACCTTCATCACGAGTGGCAAACTTCTTATTCCGCGTCCTAGTGTGCCTCGCCTAAACCAACAAATGACTCTCGCTGTCTGTCAACCAGCATTGGCCGAAGGGATTTAGACAAGCTCTGTACTCAATACTGAAACTCAGCAACGAAACAAAATTGTTTTCTGCTCTACCGTAAAGAGTTACTTATTTAAGGAGGTATTTGAACGCAGTAACTTATTGAGGACGTGGATGTCCTTCCTCTTTCGATTACTTTCTAAAGGGAACCCCGAAAAGTCTCTCCCAATTAGCCCAAATTGCAGTTGTTTTGTTAAACACTGTCCCAAGAGCTCCAGCACAACGATAATCATTGCCATCGCTTTTAGGGCTTCACCAACGTCGAGCGAAATCGCAGGCCCCCCGCCCCTCTCTCTCTGTATCTCTCTCTTTCTTTTTTTCCTTTTTGCGTACACTTCTGGAACATTACCCTGGGTAAGAGATAGCCCCCCTTATCCCGGGGCAACTCGCTTTCGTCGTCCGTGGGGATTGCTCTACGGTAGAAATAAACTGGTGTTAGTTTTTTACGAAAGCTGATGGCAAGAATATGCTTAAACCGCTTCCATACTGTTCTATATAGCATGCATTCGAATTACGCCCGGAATGAATGCTTTACGTAATCGCTTCCGAGCATTTTGAAAAGGATTGAAGGGCCCAATGTGAATTTTATAATCCACGGGGGTTCCACGAGTGGACTCTGCGGATCTTTTTCCCTAGACCAGCGAAGCTTCGAGCAAGTAAGAACTCGAACGTGCAGGTGATCTCTGCCCGAACAACGTAGGCGGTCTACAAGTATGCACTCACGTGCGCCATAGCCGTCCCCAGCTGGGTACCCAAGGTGCCGTAGTTGTAGTACATGGGTACCCCGCGCGGGTACAGGTAGGGATCATTCAGGTACAGCGAGGGGACGAGGACGGAGTCGAGGTCGCCTTCGAACGAGACCGGCCCGAAGGGCTCCAGGAGCTGGTACACCGCGTCCCTGTGTGTGGGCGGAGGTTGCTGCAGGTCCTCCTCGATGAGCTTGAGCAGGCCAAACAGGAAGTCTTGCGCAGTTTCCATGGGCGGAACCTCGAACTGGCTCATGTCGACGCTGTGCTCGCTGCGTGAGAAAAATAAAATAATGATAATAATAAAAATGAAAACGAAAATGAAGTAGTGGCAACGCGATTCCCGGCTGCATCACGCCACCGCGCAGAAAAAAAAAACGTACGCGGCGGTTGGCTAGATGCAAAGCATGACCTTTCTGCGGTCCCAGACCTTCGCAGTGAGCTCGTTCGAGTGCGGAGTCATCTGGAGCTTCTTTAGAGCGAATAGTTATCTCTTTCAGCCTTTCTCCTCGTTGGTGGTCGGTGATCGGACTACTCAAGAAAAAACGTTCGTTCGTTCGTTCGTTCGTTCGTTCGTTCGTTCGTTCGTTCGTTCGTTCGTTCGTTCGTTCGTTCGTTCGTTCGTTCGTTCGTTCGTTCGTTCGTTCGTTTCTTTCGTTCGTTCGTTCGTTCGTTCGTTCGTTTCTTTCGTTTCTTTCGTTCGTTCGTTCGTTCGTTCGTTCGTTCGTTCGTTCGTTCGTTCGTTCGTTCGTTCGTTCGTTCACTCGCTCACTCGCTACCTGTCTCGCTCACTTCCTCGCTGGCTCTCCCTTTCGTTCGCACACTCATTCGTTTCATGCGTTAGTTCGGGCTACTCGCTTATTTGGTAATCATCGTCAACCATTCCTGCACAATTTTTTTTATTGCGACAGCAATTTTATGGAGACTCCGGGCGCATTTCTGCCGTCGCCTTGAGGTTTCGCATAAAGTCCAAGGGCGATAACGTCACCGCGCGGCGGCCGTATGCTGCATGAGCGAGTGAAAGCGTGCAAGGGTGAGCCAACGATGGGGACTCTATTCCTTGCGCGCAACAGAGGAAAGTGGAGAGGAAGCGCGCCGCCTTCCGTCGCGCGCAAGGCACCGGCGGTAGAGGGGCGGGAGCTGGGGACATTTTATTCCGGCGGCTGCTGCGTATGGCGGGGCCGTGTACGGGCTCTATCTTGAAAGCTTTCTGCTATGGGGACAATCAAGCGCTGATAGCTTGGTGTGCGCTGTGTTTTTACTGCTTAGCTCGTGTTGAAGTATGGGGTAGCACGAAGGTCAATTCGCTCGCTGCTGCTGCGGCGCTTCTTCACTCCAGCATCTTGACAGCGAACTTCCGCGGTAATTGAGAGAGATGTGTTCATGGTTGCGCGTGACACCGAAGGTTTACCAGTTTATACGGCTGATAATACTACTATCCTTACTTCCTATAGCTATCTACCAATTTTCTATCGCCATCGATGCTTCGCCTTTCGGGCGAAGCTGACTTTTGTTTCACGGGCTCTGGTTTACACGCGGCGAAAGAGCCACGCAAGAGATGGCGCCTTGCAAACAGTTGAAATTGATGTTTTCAAAGTATGTTGCCGCATCTGCCGTAAATATAGTTTTTAAACTTCAAAACATTATGTTCCAGATAAATACTCCAAATCAATGCGGATGCTGCAGACCCTTGAAATGTTGCGGAAGGGGATGTGGAAAACAAAAACGAGCTCACACATAAGGTAGTTATTTAAACACTTAAACTAGTTGATCTGAAAGAAAAAGAAAAGCGAAACGCTTCTAGTTGCTGCTAACAGCATACCATTCGTTTCGTCCACGTAGAAAGCTTTATACACACACATACACACACATGTTTATGGGCATTTTAGTAAAGGTATTTACAGGCATCTATAGCATGTAGACGCATCTATGAAAAACGATTCTTTTATTCCCAAAGTTTCGGCCGGAGTTTGATTTCCTGGCGAAAGCCGGACGTCTGCCGATACATTAGGAATAAGTACATCGTTTTACGCGTGCGTTCACGTGCTAAAAATGCGCGCATATATATATATATATATATATATATATATATATATATATATATATATATATAATGTTTATAAGGGGGGGGCGCACTGTGTGTAGACTCTCCAGCTGGGACCATTTGGAGTATTTGACAAGTGAATTGTATTGGTTAAGTGCAACAAAAAAAGTCCATAGATGAGCTCGACGCACGGAGCACCTTCTGTATATCTGATAACGTCGAGAATATGTGCCTACAACATACTATGCTACAAAATACTTTTTTCTTGGCTAACTCGACTGTCGAAAACGGCTGACCGGCAGTACTGTGGGGGTCATGAACCCCATGGCTGCAACATCGCGGATGCAAAGGGTCTATATACTTCACCTTTTCAACTAAGACCCTACGCGGAGGACACATCAGTGCAGCCACTCTATCCTCCAACTCCTTTTCCTCCCCCTTTTCCCCAGCCCCTTCCACCAAAGCCTAAAGTGCATTCCGAGGCAACTTCCAAGCCAGCCGATCGTCGCGGTGCCTCCACCGCGCAACCAACTAGCGCACAGCATCGCGCGCGTCACCATGGAGACAAGCACCTGATACGCTTGGTGCTGATGACTTCGATGTGCGTGTCGAAGGCGAGCTGGTGCGCTTGCGCTTGCGCCTCCTTGGAGAGCCAGGTGAGCGTGCTCTCATCCCTGACGGTGTGCGTCAGCGCGGCGTACATTTCGGCGACCACTTGGGCGCCGCTCTCGAGGCCCCGGTCTTCTAGCAGTTCGCCCACCAGCGACTTCCAGGCCACCGAGTGAATGCGCCGGCACTGCTCCAGGCAGAAGTGCGCTCTCCTGGCGTCGCCCGCAGCCCTGCAGCAACGCGAGACGTCTTGTGCGCGGAGGCAGGAAAGAACTAGGACGGATCATCACGCGACAATCTCAAAGCCAAGAAGAGCGCAGCGCAGGACGTCATCGTGTCGCGCTCAGTTTGAGTTTCTTCCACCGCCGCGCTCAGCCAGCAGCACCTCGGCCGCACGGCCGGCGAGAGGTCAGCCAGCCGAGCGGAAGCCGCCTGCTGTTGGCGTGGCTGACGAAAGGTCGCGCCACGCGCCGTCTCAGGCGCTGGCTCAGCGCACGCTCTTCCGAAAGCACAACGCGCGCGGCAGCAACGCTCGGCTGGTGCGTTCACGTGGCGAAACTATGCAGCCATTTGTTTTTGCATCCACTTTCATTTTATCATCCCTTTAAGTAAACTTATATTAAGTACATGTAATTTCCCATATGGTGTCCTTGGTGTCATTGTTTGATGGCTTCTTATGATATCACTAATAAATATCGTGCCCTCGATTTCGTTTTTTTCCCGTTCCCAAGAATGACAAAAATTGCACAAGCATTCCGAGGAGAAAATGTGCACAGGGAGGTAAATTGGTAAAGAAACCGAATGCACCCAGACTTAGCGCCCATTGATTAAACCTTACCGGGAGCTAAGCCACCACAGCGGGAAGGAGCCAAGCCCACTGGGCCCGAGTCCGCGGAGCTAACGCCAGCTACAATAAGTGGCCGGATGCAGAGTCACGTGTCAGGCTGACTTGTTGAGAGAGAGAAAAGGCGAAGGAGACGGCCTCACCGAGAGTTGGCTTGCGAAGGCTGGCTGCACCCGACGGAACGCTCCCTCCCTATTTATTTCCTTCTTTTATGGTATTATTATGGGATGGTGCGACGATGACAGCGATAAACTTCGCAGATGAAATTCCTGGCACGTTATAACACCTTGAGTTAATGCATCTAGACAGTCTCGCACAGAAATACTGTAGATGCTTTACCTACGAGGTCTACAGATAGCCTCCACACAGACTTTCGGACTGTGGATCGGATGGCACTTTTACAGTCTAGCTGCCACAATGAGGAGAAAAACATTGAACCTCCTCGAACAGAAGTTGTTTTCGGCTTAGGCTACTGCATGCTTAATAGTGTGTCCCAGCTAACGGCTGTTGCTGGTGAAATAATAAAAGGTTTTAAAAAATAACACGATGCAAGATGCGATTTACGGTGTTCGGTCGTCAGGTGTCTGACAACCGAGCACTGTGGGTCTGAAAATCGCACCTTGCACCGCGTTTTTAAAATATTTTAATCATTTGAGCAGCTTGGCTAGCATTCGCTGGGACACACGGTGTATAGCTGCACAATGTAGAGGATATACAGTTGTGTTGGCGCGCAAAACGTTCAAGCTAGCAATGGAAGGTGTGTCCACGACCTGGCTGTGACTGCCAGGATTCTCCAGTCTGCGTGTGCAAGAAAGCTGGACAACTCCTTTTGGCCCTTCCGTGTCCCGATCTACAACAAGGTGGAGTATAGTTGGTTAACGCGGCCACCAATACGGATAGAGATACTGCGAACGGTTAGGACCTACAACAGAACTAGAACCGCGACAGAAACAAAACATCCTGCGTGTTTATGAAAATGCAACAGAACACGAAAAGAAATGTGCAAACGCTGTCAAAAGCTGTCACTGAGCCTTATAGTAAAAAAAAATAAACGACAAAAAGCGGGACATTTGGTCGTTCCGACTCGGTCACTGTCGGGACATGTCGGGAAACGGGACATTTACAGGCGACTCGGGAATGTCCTGGCCGCTAAATTCTGGTGACAACGCGTCAACTTGGCTTCGTGGTTATGCTACCCACACCGCGGCGAAACTCGCTCACTTGAGCCTGTCCCTGGACGTCTCGAGGTAGGCGATCTCGGCGTCCAGGCTCGCACCCAGGTAGAAGGCCGTGCTCGCCACGCCGCCGGACGAGAGCGCCCCGAACGCGGCGCGGAACGAGGCCCACGCCGCGGTCGTCACGTTGGCCGCGGCGTCGAGCCGGTACTTCTCGGGCAGCGCGGCGTTCAGGGCGTCCACCCACGCCTTGGCGCCCATGCCGGGCACCAGGCTGTCGACGAACGCGGACAGCGGGCCAGTCGCGCTGCGAGCGCGCGCCGAGATGGGCGCCGCCGCGCCGCTGCTCCTCGGCTCCAGGGCGGCCTCGACGCCGCGGTCACTCGCGATGACCGCGTCCACGCTGTCCCTGCAAGGGAGAGAGGGTCGAAGGGCGCACAGTTGCAGCTCCGCAGGGGTATACCGACACATTGTCGACTCTCTCTCATTAGATAGATAGATAGATAGATAGATAGATAGATAGATAGATAGATAGATAGATAGATAGATAGATAGATAGATAGATAGATAGATAGATAGATAGATAGATAGATAGATAGATAGATAGGTGTGTGCGCGTGTGTGTGTGTGTGTCTGAGAGAAAGGGAGAGACTTAGGAGTGAAGATCAACGACGAATATCTCAACGACGTTCGCTTTGCAGATTACATTGTCCTGTTCAGCAACACTGGGAACGAATTAGAACAGATAATTGAGGATCTTACTGTAGGAAGTGTAACAATGCAGTTAATTGAAGATTAATACGCAGAAGACAAATATAATGTCTAATCGCCTGGGAATAAGTGTTGCGCAACACAACGTGCGTGCCCTTCCCCGTTATTCTGAAGTGGTTGCCGTTGTGCTCGCCTTCAAACGTCCACTGAGAACCTCCAAAGCAGTTCCACGAAACTGCTGACCCCTCCCCCACTACCTCCGGCGGTACGCTGCGCCAAGACTTTTACCGCGACGAAAGAGGAATGCGACGCGTGTGAAGTCAGCACCTGGCCCGCCTCGTTCCTGCCAACGATGGAGCGCCAAAGGGATTTAAGGTAGAAACGGCCCATTGTTGGGGGACAGAGTCGCCACCAGCCACCGCGTAGGTCTGGTGCGCTCTAAACGCTACATGTACGCTATCCTCTGCTACATCTTGTATGAAGCTCTTCGTTCTCTCTTCGCCTGCTCCAACTGAGAGTCCGTCTCTCGCCTTCCACTCCGAAGTCGCGATGCAAGGGAGCAAGAATTCCGCATCGTCAGTCAGCTTTTAGAGTCTGTACAGGAGTGCGGTTATCTAGGTCAATTACTCATTGGTGACTTCGACCTTGAGAATGAAATTTGCGCAAGAATAAAAGTGTGTTACAGAGCATACGGCAAACATTACGATAGCCTGACTGGGAGCGCTTACCACTGTCACTGAAAGGAAAAGTGTACAATCATTGCATTCTACCGGTGCTAAAATATGGGACAGAAACTGAAGTTAACAAAGAAGCTCGAGAACAAGTTGAGGATCACAGATAACCGATGTTCTAAACAAGAAGAGATGGAGCTTATATGCGTATCGCCACGCAATAAAGGATGGAAACATAGCCAATACGGTAAAGTAGTGGTAACTAGATATAGCAAACGCTTTACTATAAAGGTTGGAAGCAGACAATACGCAAAAGTGGTGGTAACTAGGTATAGCAAAGGCACTGCCTTCAAATAAAGTGTCTACGCACTTGTTGTACACGTTGGGGAGCCACGTGAACGTGGTGTCGAGGACGCGTTGCAGCTCTTCGTAGTCGGCCACGTCGAGCTTGCGCAGGATAGACCTCCCGGGCCCCATGCGCAGCACCGCTTTCTCGCCCTCCTCGCTGCTCTGCAAGCTTAGCCAGAGCACCGTGTGCAGGCCCACCTGAAGCGACGTGCGCGCCATCAGCCGCACCACTTCGTCGAAAGTGTCGGCACTGCGTGCGAGAAGGAGGAGAATTGCAGAGCCTTGCACGCTTCAATGAAACACGCGAAGCGACGTGGACAAAATATGACATAAAACACGACATAAAATAAAGAGTACCCAAAGAGTAACCTCCCCACCCCCCCTCCACCCGCTCCATGGAGTTTGTTATAGTGTTATGAGCACCTGTCCTGCGGACGAAGAACACGTTGTTGCATAGGAGACGAGAAAGAGGTCAAGCTGTATGTACCCCGGCTCCGTCATCTTTGTTGTTGGGGTGCTGCTCGCTATCACTGCCTAAATGTTGTACATAAACAATTTTTCACATCTCCCCGTAACAACTTTGGTGGAGGCGTGGGGTATATCCAAAAGACACCACCGAACTTCGCAGCGGACATCTTGTGGGCCACACGACCATGCTGACTGTGAGGCCTGCAGGCTCAGCCTCGGCTACCACGACATCGGTTGTCCTGGCCGAATTTTGAGGCACAGGTACCTCCTCCTTCACTGACGCCATGGATGTCGAAATCTGGTTAACGGAATACGAGCGAGCCAGCAAGGACACCCGGTGGGACCCAACCACGAGGTTGCGGGATCGAATTCCGGCCAAGGCAGCCGCATTTTGATGGGGGTGAAATGCAAAAACACCCGTGAGCTTAGCTTTCGGTGCACGTTAAGAATCCCATGTGGTCCAAATTATTCTGCAGTCCCTCACTACGGCGTGCCTCATAATTAGATCGTGACTTTGGCACGTAAACCCCATAATTTATTTTTTTCATTAACCCCGCCGTTACCTCAACGTGTGAGGACGTCCAGCCGCATGGTAGCGAAAGCTTGCTGCATCTTGTGCGGCGTGAGATTGAGGCTGCGCTTTTATCTGTTCCTCAGGCTCGTTCTTACGAGTCCCGCCCGAGAGCATCGTCAATCCAAGCCCTCATAGGCGAAGAGTTGGCGAACGCAGGCATTCATCCCATCAGTGGTGCAATTCGCCCTGCAGTTAGCAATTTCTTTCGACCTATCCCGGATACCGCGATCCTAACCAGTGGCTCAAGCGTTGCGACAGGCCAATATGTTTGAATTGCAATTGCACACGCCACATTTCCCGCCATTGTCGCTATCGCCGGCCGCCGTCCCCTCGTACCGCGTATACGCGGTACGAGGGGACGGCGACTGTCTTCCGGGCGGCAAGTGTATACACTTGCCGCCCGGAAGACAGTCGGCCATCTTCGTTTCGTGCCCGCAATGACCCGCTGCACCCTGATGTTCCTGCGCCGACTCCATGCTGTCCGGGTTGCGCTGCCCACCCCTAGGAACATGTTCAGTCACCAACTCGTCCAGCTTGCCGTGTTAATCCATGTCACGACTTGTCGCCATCCTCGCAGAACCGGCGTTCTCGCTCTCAGCTGCCCTGTCGCTCGCCGTCGCCATGCCCTCGTCGTCCGTATTCGGAAAACTGATCAGGCGATGCTGCATTGGCCAACCGTCTACACCAGTGTCCACATGACGTCATCCTCGGCCTTGACTTCCTCGGCATCCATTCTGCCCTCACTGACTGCTCATGTGGCGTTCTACAGTTGGAACTCCCTTCTGTACTCGACCTCAACATCGAGTCGCCACCGCGTTTATGTGTCGTCGAGTTTGTTCGTGTGCAACCAGTTACCGCAGCGTATGTTACGTCGACCTCAGAGCCCGCTGTTTGTGATGGTGACTATGGGATCTCCCCTTTTCTAGACGCTTTCTTGACGCGATGTTTTTTGACGCGATGTGCTGTTGCGATCTGTTGTGACTGTTTCGGTGAACCGGGTGTGTATACCTATTCTTAACTTTGGACGCATCCCACAATTTCTTCCCGAAGGCATCACATTGGGCAACATATGGCCTTTCGACGAACGCGACCCTGTGTCCCTGACTATCGATGCTCCACAGTCGTCACCTGGAAGCTTGGACACAAGTACTACGCTTGACGACTCTCCTGACGGTATGATTGCCCCTGACCTCTCCCCTTCTCCGTCCGAAGATCTTCCCCGCTTCTTGGCACCACAGCGCGATATCTTTTGATTTTTAATCACCCCATCTTGGCAAGACATCACTCACATCCCATCGCATCGATACTGGGGATGCTAGACCCATCCATATGCATCCATACTGAGTGTTTGCATCCGAACACCGTGTCATATTCAAACAAAAGTCGAGAAAATGCTGACTAAGGACATCATTGAACCGTCTGGGAGTGCTTGGGCGTCCCCTGTGGTGCTTGCCAGGAAGAAAGACAACAGCTGGCACTTCTGTATGTACGGCAGTTCTGTGTGGCGGTAATGTTATGAGCCACCTATCCTGCCCAGGAAGAGGACGTTCTTGCATAGTAGACGAGAAAGAGGACGAGCTGTGCTACTCGCTGTCACTGTGTAAATATTGTATATAGACCCTTTTTGACATCTCCCCGTAACAATATAAACTATATACGGCTACGTTTACACGAAACTGATGCAGATAGTCGAGTCATATCCGACTGACATGACCACGTTTATATGAACTCCCTCCTGACGAGTCCGGAGAACGATGGCATGCACATCGAGCCTAGACTTCAACGCGTTCAAGCGAAGCTTCCGGTTCCAATTGCCATCTGCAACAGCCCTATTTGATTGTTTTTATCATTACAATAAGGTTTTGTACTAGACTAGCTAGTAACGTTGGGTCAACCTATACCCAATAAAGTCGGGTTTACTCAGCCCGACCCGACGCTCGTTCAGGAAGACCGGTTAGAGTTAACATTAACTCGACAGACTGATTCCAGCACGACAAGCCAACTCGACCGGCTTGTGTCGGATTCATGCAAACGCCCTGCATCACTAGGCCAAGTATCGCGTCCCACAATGCATGGCGGCGCGCATGAGTGCTGTTTTGCACTATAGTCGGATACAACTCAAGTCTGCAGTGAAGTCCCGCCCACGCCCTCATAACCGCCAGCCACTATTCCTCGGTGAGGCTGCAAATAGTACTTCAAGCTTCCCCTGTTACCTAAATAAGGAGGTAAACAAAAAAAAATTTTATAAGCGCGTGATTTTGTACCTTTTCATTCGTCTATTATAGGGGAACGGTGAAAGCCTAATTCTTTGTTGAACTGAAATAAAACTCTTGCTTCGCTGCAACTATTTTTTGTTAAGTTTCTGTTCAGTTTGCACTGAAGTTTCGTGAATAAAACGGGGTCAGCAGTGAAATGAACTGTACTGCGGACTTTTGAAGAGTGAAATGCTCCGACTACATGCACCTTGTCCATGTCTGTTGCACGCCTCATCGCTCCCGCCGATGAAAATACTCTTCAAGAACAGCAGACGCTCCGGAGGTATCAAGTACGACGCCATCTTGAAATGATCGCATGACGACGATTTTTCTTTTTTTTTTTGCGTCTGTGATTGGCTGGCGGAGTAAGAACTCCGCGCGGTCCATGAGCTTTGGTTGCCAACTGCTGTTTTTTAAAGTTGTATCCTAGTATAGTTATACTCGCGTGAGTTTGCGAATATGTACGTACGAGTTCTGTGATCTCTGTAAGATACAAAATGCCATCGACTAATTGTGCCTTGAGTGGGTGCCAGCACTGCAAGACAGAACTAGTGGTCGTTACTACGCCACGCTTTCAGATATTTTGCTACAACTGGTGCATATTGTACGTACTACTTGGCTTGGATAAAAATAAAGGCCTGGCGTATGTAGCCAGCAAAAGCATAGCATTCGAGATTATCTTCCGAGACCTAGCTGGAGAGAGCCGTCGTTGAGGCGTAGATTTGGTCTGCCTCTTGCCAACGCCGCCGTATAATCGCTATCGATCTCACCTATCACTGTTTGCAGCATCCTTCCAGTGAACGACTACATCCTCACTGCCAGGTCGAAAAATTCTAAAAAAAGAATGTTCCAGGGCATTTTCCGCGTTACCGATAAGCTTTCCATAGCACTAAAAAAAAAATGGGTACCATGAAAATTGGTTGTCAGTCCCTTCAAGCAAGTGCGTGAAGGCGTTATACAGTTATTACCAGCTATGTTTCCCACTGTCCTGAGAAAACTCAACGTACCATCGAGGAGTTTATATTTGGGGAAAACAGGGGGCATGTTAAGTCTAATGTGTGGTGAAACGTTAACATTTCTGGGATAATTATGAGCTTTGGAAATAAATACTGAACACTAGTTTTCTATATATTTCCACGTGTTATAGGAGGTTTCTAGTCGGTTTCCCCGGTGTCTTCGGTGAATTAACCGATCGTATAGCTCGTTTCGAGCTTGTGAAACTAAGTAAAACGTTTATGGGTAATGTGCAGGCGAACCACAACATATGTCGCTTAATTACAGCCTTTTGCAGAAAATTACATATACAAGCGCTCCGGAGAGTTATGGGTGCGCTTTACGAACGGCGCAGTTTAACCCACTATACAGAGAGAACTGTGACTGCCACCTGGGTTGAATTTGGTGAAATTGGGTTATGGCCAATGAGATGCGAAGAGAAATGTGTGTTGTTTAATTATAGAGGTTGTAAATATTACTTGCAAATGACACCAAGTTAACATTCAGTGGAAATGGAGACCGTAATTAGGCGTGATGTGTGAAAATGTTTGGCGTTGCCGGCCTAATTACTGAAAACTCGATCGCTTTCTGCATATATTCATGAGTTCCACGAGGCACGATGTGTTTGTCTGATGACCACGGTAAACCTAATGAGGAACTTGCTTTCTGTTTGGCCAATAAAAGCGAAAACGTGTTAGCAAAGTTCACAGGGCGCGGATGGGCCAGTTGTGGACACACACACAAACACACACACACACACGCACGCACACACACACACACACACACACACACACACACACACACACACACACACACACACACACACACACACACACACACACACACACACACTCTCTCTCTCTCTCTCTCTCTCTCTCTCTCTCTCTCGGTAAAATGAAAACTACTACGGCGTCCCTCATAACGCGTGTATTGCTTTGAAACGATAGACCTCAGAACCTGAAAGAAATGCCACCGTATTTAATAACGCATTTGAAATTTCCCATTTGAGTAAATAATAATATAACCGTATGGGTGACTATTAAGCTAATCCTTACGTCCACCGCTGATACGGAGCTTCGCCGACAAAAGTCATCGTCGCATATCGAATCCGTATTTTCAGTTATCTAAGAGATTAATCACATAACCTCGCAGTATACAGTGCCTACGTATAGAAACAAAAAGGATATTAACGCATCCACAAATCTACGCTCCGTAGACCTCGCGTTAGTTCTTCGCCGACAGTCTGCAAAGGGTAGCCGACACAAAGCATAAGAAGTGCACCGGCAGATGGACTCCCTCGACACCCTCTCCCTCCTCGGTCCCGCTTTTCGGCGAGCGGGGCACGTACCCGCGCATCTGGCCCGACATGACCTTGTCCTCGGTGAAGGACAGCGCGTCGATCTTCTCGCGCGAGGCCAGGTACGTCTGGCAGCCGCGGTACACGCTGGCCACCACGTGACCGCCCCGAGGGTCGGCCTGCTTGGCGTAGTCGGCGAGCTTCTGGCCGAGGGCGATGAGCAGCGCGTCCTGCTGGTCTCGCGCGAAGCTCGAGCCCTTCTCCTGCCACCGGTGGCAGACGTAGCGGTAGAAGTCCTTGCACCGGTCCTGCCGCGAGTCCAGCAGCTGGTCCATGAACTTGCGCGCCGCGCTGCACTCGGGAGTCAAGCAGGCGACCTGCGCGGCGACGCGGCGTCTACGACGTTAACGGCGACGAAGTGCGACGAAATCTTGGACGAAAAGAAAATGTTTAGCCTCGGATAGCGCAGATGTGGAACGCAGCCTCCGTGCAATGTTTCACGTCCGAAATAAAGTCGAATCGGGTTTTAACGAACAGGCTTAGCGATAAATACAGTTCGATATATCGGAGAACTCGATATGCAAAAACCTCGCCTATAACGAACTTTAACGAACCTTTGTTAGTCGTTCGCCGTGCAGTCGACTCCCGTCGATTCGACCCTTACGGGACGACAGTATTTGGTCGGCTTATCAGAAAGGTCGAGTTAACAAACTGCTGCAAAACGAACAAAATCTCTTTTTTTTTCTTGAAGTTTTCTGTAATGTCTTTTTTTTTCGTGTTTTAGAAGGGCGGCTCAACCAGCATGAGGCAAAGAGTGCCGACATGTCTGAACACTGGCTCAGCGTGACATGACACAAAACAAACGGCAACGGATTGCTTCACGGGCGGAAGTGGCGTCGGCCGTCGTAACATAAAAATAAATTTATATGAGACAGTTTCACGCCTAGGGACGCAGTAGCATCGTTCGCTGAATTTCTTGTGTTTTCAAGCTTATATCAACCGCTGAGGCGCCTGGTGGGCCGGGTACCAGTGCAGGTCGAATTAAGCGAAGTGAAATGCTTTCGAGTTGGAACTAAACGAGTCTTCCTTCCACATCAGAGCATTATTTCTCGCCGGAACTTTACAGTGCGTTGGAATTAAGCAGAAGGTCGGATTAACGGGAGTTGGTTTTATATACAGATTTATTATTTCAAGTGGAGCGAAGACCACAGGAAGAAATCTATTTATTGAGAACATTGCTTACGCGTATTAGGCAGCACGTTAAAAAAGAATAGGAGGATTAACGGGCAAAGCCAACAGACCAGTGAGCGGGGTTGTCGTAGGCCAGGAATGTCGTGTGGGAAAGGGGGGTCAGGAACAATGTGCGTTCATTTCGCACATGTAGCTCAGGTTCGTGTCAGTTGGCGATTTAGGAAGAACCGGCTGTGCCGGTAGAAAACCGGCCCAGTGGCATCCCTACTCTGAACTCGTTTACTGCGACAGCAGCGGTATCATACAGCGGACCACAAAATTTCCCTGCGTAAAACATTAGAGAAAGTCGCTACGGGAGCCGCAAGCAAGGTGGTTCAGCCAGCAAGAGAATGATGGACAAGACATGGACTTGGCCAAATTTCGTCCTTCTTGCTTGAAACGGATGTGACTTCCTTCGCTATTTCATCACATTCAAAGAGAGAGAGAGCGTAAACTTTTATTTCAAATCAACAAGATTTGAGTCCGGCGTCTTTTTAGTGGGTCTGGGCACCCGCCGCGGATGCGGTTCCGAGACCTTGTCTCTTAGCGGCTTCCTCGGCTCGCTGGACGGCCCAGAGTTGTGCTGTCAGGTCAGAGCTGAGCAGTGCGGTCATCCAGCGTGACTGGAGGCTGGCGGTGGAAGAGACGGAGGGGTCGGCACTGCCCGACTTGTTTGTTAGGTCCCGACACTCCCATAACATATGATTTAGTGTGGCAACCTCGCCACACGATGTGCATCTGTTTGTAGTGTACATGTCTGGATACATGGCGTGCATGAGTCTGGGGTTTCTGTAAGAGTCTGTTTGTAATTGTCTGAAGTGTACTGCTTGTCCTGTCTAACCTATAGCGTGAGGGAATGGGTATATGCGTCTTTGTAATTGGTAGTGTGCCGTGATGTCGTGAAAACTGGTCATACGATCCTCCCATGCCCAGACGTTTGCAGTACCCCGCGGGGGCTCTTCCTCTGATGCTGCTCGGTGAGTGAGGCCTCGAGCAATGCCGTGAGCCGCTTCGTTGGGGGTTTTCATTCCAGTGTGTGCCGGGATCCATAGCAAATGCCTTCGGTTATCAACGTCGGCCTCTCCCTGGTGTATGGGATGTCGCTGGAGTATCTGATACGTCTCCTGCGAGATGCGCCCATTTGCAAAATTGCGAATTGCCGTTTGCGAGTCGCAGATCACGTAAGTAGCTGTGGTTTGTGCGAGGGCCAGTGCTATGGCCGCTTCCTCTGCTGCTTCGGCATGTGCCGTGTTCACGGTGACGCTCGTGAGGTGGTTGCCTCGGTGGCTAGTAACTGCCGCCACGAAACTCTTCCTGTCTCGATAGCGGGCTGCGTCGGTGAAGACCGCCTCCTTGTCGTTAGAGTAACTTTTGTTCATTTGTTGTGCCCTGGCTTTACGCCTCTCCGTGTGGTGTTGGGGGTGCATGTTGCAAGGCAATGGGGGTCTTGGAATGTCTACTTTGACGCCGTGTTGCGAGTGGTATGTGATGCCGAGATTTTCAAGTACGTGTCTGCCCGGGCGGGTCTTGGATAGGCGTTCAAGTTGGGACATTTGTTGCGCCTCCACGAGTTCTTTGAGCGTATTATGTAGGCGTAGTTCTAAGAGCTTGGTGGTGCTAATTCCAGGCGCAAGTCCCAACGCACATTTGTACGCCTTGCGTATGAGCGCGTTGAGCTTGTTTTTTTCCCGCAACCGTCCAGTTGTGAAACGCTGCCCTGTACCTTATCGGAGAAATGACGAAGGCTTGTATGAGTCGGATGACGCTGCCTTCGCGCATGCCCGCGTGTTTGTTGGTGATGCGTCGAATGAGCTGCATCGTGCTGGTGGCCTTTGCCGTTATCTTGCGAAGTGCTTCGCCATTGCCACCCTTATGCTCTATCATCATTCCTAGTACCCGGATTTTCTCTACTATAGGGATGGGTAGGCCATTTGATGCCGTTAATTGGATTGGAAAGAAATATTGCCTTATAAATTACACCATTTGCAATAAATTCCAATGTAATTCCACCATTCGCACCTACCCACATGAACGGCCTTCATTTTCGGCGGGATAGGTGGACAGCTCGACAGTCAGAAAGAAAACGGGTCTGACAATATGTAAAGAATGCTATTCGCAATAATGGCGCCACAAGAACGTTCGAAGCCACAAACAGACAAGTTCACGCACTATCGATCATTCGAAAGATATCCGAATGACCGGAGCGGCAGGCTCCCCTCTGGTTGTCTTAGTACGAAACTATGGCGCGAACGCTGTCATCTGCTCAAGAGCAACTTTGCAATGCGCACAATTTCGTCTTCGACCGCTACAGTGTCGTCTCGTGTGGCTTCCGAGACGCATACGCAGACGTCGCCACTCTCGGGGTTTATTGCCAAGCGCTAATGTTCTTAGTGCGGCCGACTTCCAATTGCATATCGCCGAGTGACAAGGGTTCTTCACTCACTGGTGGGCCCAGTTTCGTCCTTCAACATAATTATGGCGATGGTGAAGACAAATGAGGACAAAGAGCTAAGATGACCAGGTGTGTGTGCGTGTGTGTGTGTGTGTGTGTGTGTGTGTGTGTGTGTGTGTGTGTGTGTGTGTGTGTGTGTGTGTGTGCGCACAAATGCCTACAGTGCAGCTCAACTCCCTTCCTGTGCATGGAGGTTGTCGACGTGATTTGCCTCTATAGTCGCGACTGATATCATTCGGCGCGGCCGCCGCTAAGACTGCCTATAGAAAGACCTGCTCGACGGCGGCAGGCCACTCCCGCAGAGGTCGCTAAGCACTCGCCTGCGAATTGATGGCCTTCCCTTTGCTGAAGTAGACAGCCATGGTCAGTCCGATGAACAGGAGCATGGTGCACCCGAGGGCGCCCGCCAGGGCCAGGCAATGCTGCTGCTGGCTGTCCAGCTCGCTGTGGCCGCTCTGCTCCTCGTTCTCCTTGTCTGCAACGGGTGTGCGAACAGCTTTGGGCTTGAATGGCTCACGGGCCAATAACGGACAAAGAGCGCCACGAAATGGCATGCGGTACTCGATGGGGCGTTCAACGGCAAACGGTATACATGTAACTTGGCTGTATAGCGGCCTAAAACATTGACTGTAAAATGTTGTAAAAGATTACGTGCGCGTGCATGTACTAAAGCTATGACATCTGAGGTGAGCTATGAACGTAATACATATTCTGCGAAGTGGTTCTAAGATTAAAATGTAAGAGTATTCGGGTAGCACTAATGCCCCAAGCGGGACCTCGTAGGCAAGGGCAGGGAAGCGCGTGTTTTGAATACTATAATCGGAGCAGCAGCCTCCTATAAGAGGCTGTCCTACGGATCACTCGTGTGTATAACATGCAGTAAAGGCACATCATTTAAAAAGGCTAAAACAGATTTGCTGTCAGGTCGGTCGCTGCCAAGGAAGATTGCTGGATGAAGTGGAGTTCGCTGACGGGATGGTAAACCAACGTGTCTTTTTTTTTTTTCTCTGAGCTTCTACTTCACGGCATTCCAGCGAAACGTACAGGACAGCCAACGTCTCGCCATAGATATCGCCGGTCAACAGATATGAGTGTGTGCCATATGTGTGCCCGATTCTCAGTCGACACATGATGACTTTGGTTCGTCGTGTTTTTGTTATGACCAGCCAATTCACTAACTGTGGCTTAATAACACAAAGCTTATCAGAGATTTGAGCGTCCTATAAGCGTTGCAAATAGTTTCGAATGTTTTTGTATAAGAAAGGCTTCAAAAGTGAATTGCAGAGCAGCTTTAGAGGAGTTACTGGCTTTTGCTGCTATTGATGAGGCGGTTTCGTCAGCAAGAACATTGCCCTCCATGCCTCTGTGCCCTGAGACCTAGCATATTGTTGCGCTGGTTAGGCATGTATGTCGTACACAGGAGTGAGTAAATGTCATTTAGTCAGTTGATATAGTGGCTTTCTGTTTCTTCGTTTTACTCATAAGTTTACCTGCAGACAGTACTGCTATGCCTCCGCCATAAAAATGCTCGTTTCAGTGTGCAGGACATCGGCTTCAGAGAAAGAGGGACCGACTGTTGGATAAGACACGCCAGAATGTGACCTTTATGTGTCGGTGTAATACCCCGGGCAAGAGTATTTCGCCCGGAGCTCCAGAAAGTGCATCTCAGTAAGTGCCTCTGGAGCGTGTTTAGGGACCTGAATAAACGATGTGTCACGCTCAACCAGCTGCCAGTGCCACGGTGGTAAGCGCTTCGCTGGAGGCATTCGACGATATTCCCGAAGAGGCTCATCCATTTCTTCACTGAGCTTCCTAACACAAAGTGAGAAGGGCTCTCTCACTGTGGGCCGATTATGAAACAGCGCGGCGCACGTTATGTCATTAACAGTTGTGTAGGAAGGAAGTTCAGGGTTCGAATGTATTTTGAGAAAGCATGTAAAGCTCGCACATATCCTCTGCAGAGTAGGGACCACTCATTAGACTCAACATAGAGGCTCGGTATTGAGCTTGTTCGGAAGGCGCCGTTAGTGAGGCGTATACATAAATGGTAACAGGGCTCAGCACCTTCCCGGAACTCTGTGTGGCAGACTGACACAATATGGTGCCGTAGTCTAAACGTGTTGCGTGTAAGGCTCTTGTACGGGTTCATGAGGCCTTTTCTGTCACTACACCATATTGTGTGAGACAAAATACTTAAGAAGGTTCAACGTTTTTAGGCATTTGCCCTTAAGGTATTTGATGTGGGCAATAAAGGTTAGCTTTGAATCAAGTATAATGCCTAAAAACTTGAGTTCTTTGTTAACGGGTATCTGTGGTCCGTGTAATTCAATAATTGTCTCTGGGACGAGCCTTCTGTTCCCTGAAAAAAGAACACAAGTACTTTTGTTGGGGTTAAGCTTAGTCATGTTGTTCTGCCCATTTTGACGCTTTGTTGAGACTTGCACACTGTGAGGTTACAGAAGTTGTAACCAATGATCGCTCAAGTACACGGAATAAAAAAAATTTCTGGAGTCAATGATGTGCCTAGTGAGTTCATGTTAACTGTAAAAAGCATGCAGCTGAGCACGCCACCTTGTGGCGCTTCAGTTTCTTGTTCAAGTGGACCAGACATCGCATTGCCTATTTCGACCTGGAAAGTACGATTATGCAAGCAGCTTTCTATAACATTTAGCACATTCTCGCGGATAGCCATTGCTGACAAGTCTCGCAGGATTCCGTAACCTCACATTGTATCGTACGCCTCTGCCATGTCGAGAAACACGGATAAGTAAAATTGTTTGTGTACAAAAGAATCACGAATGTCTGCTTCGATCCGCACGAGCACAACCGACCATCTCGAAGGAAGTGTAAAAGGCGATGGTTTACCTTCTTTTTTTTTTTTTCGAAGAGTTTGCAAAGACAACTTGTCAGGGCTATTGGGCGGTAACCTGTTACTAATTGGGGGTATTTACCCTTTTTCAAAGTAGTAATGACAATGACTTCTTTCCATACAGATGGGAGGTACCCGGCAGCCCATGTAGCATTGAAAAGCGCGAGTAGTGTCATTAGAGTGTCACTTTGGAGGTGTTTAATCTTGCCGTACATGATTCTGTCAGTACCCGGTGCAGAGCTCTTGTCAAGGATGCCCTCAGCTCGGCAATGGTGAAAGGAAGGTTATAAGGTTCTTTCTGGCTGCATTGGTGGTCGATCGCCTTGTGTTCTGCTACTTCATTGTGTTTTAGGAATGCGTCGGAATAATTATTGGAACCGGATGCTCGCTCGAAGTGTCCGCCAAGAACGTCACCTTGGTCTTCCAAGCTAGCAAATGATATGTACAGCCTTCGTCGAAAATTTCTGAGCCACTGCGCAAACAAATTTAAGACGACTGGACAAAAGCGACGGGACCGTACTTAACGCCAAGATTAGAAGTGATTACATTGAAAGAGCGCGAAGTACTAAGTAAAGCTTAACAAAACTATGTCGGACGGTTTGGTGTACGGTAGTATTAAATACATTTTTATTTATTTATTTGCGGAATACTATAGGCCAACCTGTGGGCCAGGCAGGAGTGGGTTTGTTTACACAGTGTTGACACGGAATACAAACATTCTAAGGAGAAGAATAAAGCGCGACCGGAAGCAAGTATGAAACAATAACGTAATCGCTTTCGTTTTCTTTTGTCGTCCTTGTTCCCGGATGCAATACGTTTTCTTAAGACGAACTTATACCCGAACTTGTTCAGTTTTTCTTTGTTAAGGACTGTGCGGAGCGACACAATACTGTCACTGGGCATTTTAGAGAGAGAGACAGAGGGGGGGGGGGGGGGGGGTGAACGGAGTGGAGAACGTCTCGTTAGCGTAGCATACGGATCGTTAATAGGCATGGGCAGAGGCGTCCTAATGCACGAGAGTTGAATTTTACTATAGGTGATTAATTATTTTTGTTTATTTACTTATTTGTTTGTTCACTCGTTTATTTACTAACATGAATTCGATACCCAAACGCATGCATATGAAAGAGGACGCCGGTGCATGGTTATGGATTAATACAGATCCCCAGAAATTCTTAAAGGGATTGACTACTGGCCAGAATATGCTGCGAGATGTTGATAAAAATTAGGTGACCACGAGTTTTAGCCATAGAATACAGCGCGCTGTTTGCGATTTAACTAGGAATTGCAATCTTCAATTGGAAAAGAAAGCCTCAAAAACCAGCAAGTGGCGAGGCCTGGCGGTGAAATCATGGTACTTCGGATGTAGTCTGAGATTACTGTACGTAAGTCGGCTGTTATTAAGTATAACATAATAATTGCTTAAAATTATAGTTGCTATATTAGTAGACACGCGCTCTCTTCTATGCGTATTATGAAGCAAAAAAAAAGAAAGAAAAAGTCCACGCTAACGAGCGGCGCTCACATCCGACAATGCTAGGCGGGGCACGTGATTGTCTCGCGCACGCGCGCGCCATCCTAACCTCGCACGCAAGCTAAGACCCTTGGTTCCAGGTCGCTCAGGTCTTCGAGCAACGACATTGCTTAGCAAATCGAAAGCGCACGTGTGGCTCTAGCGACGCGCTGAACTACGCATCACGTGTTAAAGCGTTTCATTCTAGAGAACTTCGCTTGGCTGAACAAAAGACACCCTTAACTTGTTAATGACCAAAACTGTTAGACAGGAAACCACGAAAGCACGTAGATAAATTTAGCGCTTCGGCAAACGTGAGTCGCAGAAACACCAATCGCCTTGATGATGATGATGATGATGATGATGATGATGATAATAATAATAATAATAATAATAATAATAGTTTGTCACAGCTACCACCGCATTTAATTGTCGCCTGCCTCCCACTAATGCCGGCGTATAATTGCTATCGCGCTCATTTCTTACTGTTCCCAGGATGCTTCTACTGAAGGACTACATCCTCACTGCAGATCAAAAAAATTCTGATAAAAAATGTTCCACGGCGTTTTTCGCGTCGCCGCTGTGCGATTGTCGACACTCTGACCGGTAAGTTTTCCACTGCACTAAAAGAAAATCCGAGGACACCTAAGCACTTATGAGTCCTGAATGCGAAAGCATTAAAGTCCAAAGTGAGCGCCGCTGTGCGGTCCTTCGAGTTATGAACTCCTCGCGGACAAGCGAGCGCGTTGAGACGCTTCGCGGTGCACTTGGATCCGTGATGTCACCCTACCTTGCCTGACAGCCATATAAGCTAATGGGGACGCTCCCGAGTAAGCCGCGGTGATTTTTACGTCACCGCTTTCGTCACGCCGGACTTGGCAATGGAGATTTCGGTCCAAGTAGCATGACGTCATAAAGCAAAGTAGACAAATCTGCTGGTTTAGCCTAGTGGGCAAGGCACTCAGCCCCTGAGCGTGGGGTCACATGCTCGAAACTCCCTACAACGTTTCTGAATTTATTCTGTTTCTTTATGCATTAATTTCTTTATCATGGTTGCCGAGGCCAAGTTAGAACACAAGCGAGAGCTTGCTCCGACAAGTAATGCGCGGATAGCACACGCCTACGAGAGCGAGGGTGACGTAGCATCACTGCGATGCCCTCTACCATCTGGTGTGCCATCGCGGCAGCAGGTGTTCAATTTCGGCTGCTCTGTTCCGCCGAGGTGCACATGTGACGCGGCGTCGCAGCCATTGGGCATTTAGGTGCCGCTTCACTGCTACAGACGCCGGCCTTCTCGCTCAATGGAACATTTAATGCTATCGCATAAAAAAAATACTTCGTATTAATATGGCATGGCGGCAGAACGGCACAGACGCGGCTCCAAGATGGGCTCCTGCGCACGCGATGAGTGACTTTACCGCATAGCGTTGGAACAAAACGGCGAAAGTATACGCAACTCTGCTCCCCACGGCAGCATACAGAGAACTTTGGTTGAACAGCGCCAATAAAACAAGGGCACGAATAAACAAATACCACAGACAAGCGCTGTTTACCATGATCACCATGAGCTCCAAATATGAACCAACTAGTCCTCATCAAGATGTTACCAGCATATACAGGGGCACCACGCTATACTGCAAGGACCAAACGGACGCCACGGCTGCCGATGCACTTGACGTAGCTCGGCCTCTACAGTGTCTTCAGTTTCATTATTTTTGCAGCCGAAAACAGCACACTGGTAGATTTTAGCCTTGAGTCGCCTGGCATCGCATTAATCAGGCACGAAACTTGCTAGAATAACAGTAACCCGCAATAGCACCACTACCGCTCCAAGCGGCCGCTGGAAATCATGACTGTTCGCACATACCACTACGTGAAGGAAAACGATGCGGTGGCGAAATTTCACTGCGTTCGAGGCTACGTTTCACCCTACAGTCACCTCCCCCCCCCAAAAAAAAAGAAAGGTATAATCTTGAAACAGCGTAACGCTTCTCACCGGCGTTTTTGAGGACTTCGGCCCTCTTCTCCGCCAGTGACTCGCCCGCGGTATTGATCTTGACGAGGTTCGTCGCAGCCCTCATCACCTTGGCCATAATGAAAGGCTTGGAGGCTGGCTTCTTGCGCTTGGGCGGCCGCTTCCCTGAAGGGCCGCCGCCTTTGCCGGCCGTCTCGGCGCTCGCGACCTCGTCGCCGTCAACGTGCTCCTCGTGATCCTGTTTCTCGTGCGCCTGGACGGAGCCGTCGGCCGCGGAAGGTGGCGCTGGCTTCGGCGCCTGTGTCGAGTGAACACTGGTATAGAGTTTCAGAATGATGCAATCATGCATTCATCATGGACACCAATGGAGTTGGAATTATGTAGCGATACCAAAGTTACATACGAACTCAAACAGAATATGCTGAAGTGCTGTGGCGCATGCTACAGCCCCGTTTCATAAGAGAGTTCGCTCATAATCACCGTCATCGAGCCGAGGTCCTAGGCCCTCCAGCGCCGAGGCGATGCTGTGCTACCATATCAGAATTAGGCACGTGAAATATTCTCAAGCAACAGTATAATATAAAGTAGTATTTATGCAAGAGGTCATACGTTTGAATACGCGCCGCTGCTTTAACAGACAAGTGAAGCTTTAACAGGCACGTGAAGCATTAGAGGCACTGGAAACCAATCTTCATGGTACCTATTTCGTTTAATGCAATGGAAAGCCGTGTCTAATCATGAAGCGGTAACACGGAAAACGCCGTAGAACATTTTTTATCATAATTTTTTCGATCTGCAGCGAGGATGTAGTCGTTCACGGGAAGCATGCTGAGAACGGCGACAGGTGAACACGATAGCGATTGTACGCCGGCATTAGTGGGAGGCAGACGACAAGTGTAGCACCGTAGCTGTGAGAAAGTATTATTTTGTTTACCAAGTCGATTTTCCTGCGATTCATGTTTTACAATGTGTTCAAGTATTTATACGATGATAGTCACGTGTTTTCATTGTTTCCTGCCCAACTGCTTTGGTATTTAACCAGTCAAAACGACACCAATCAGATCGAAACGACGCCTTTACACGGGATACGCAGTTCAGCGTGTTGCCGAAGTCACGCGTACGCTTTTGATTTCCAAAGCATAGAATAATGCGCGAGTGTCTAGCGTATACCAACTGCAATTTTGAGCAATAATTATGATGTACTTAATAAGAGTAATATCATAGAATACATCCGAAGTTCAGGATTTCACCGCCAGGCCTCGCCACTTGCTGGCTTTCGAGACTGTTTGCCAATTTACAAATTCCTACTTAAATCGCGAACAGCGTGCTGGATTCCATCCCTATAAATCATGGTCATTTCATTTCCATAAACGTCTCACAACACATTCTGGCCAGTTGTTAGACGCTTTAAGTGCTGTCCATATTCTGCATATCCAATAATCTCAGACAAAGATATGTTAATCGCATAAAGACCAGTTTGTTCCCATATACGTATAAAACCCGTATGTTGACACCATGTCCTATACTAAATATATTAAAAAAACATACAGGCTTTTATATGGGATTCCTATATGTTCAAAATGTACATGCCTCAAGCGAGATATGACAACATAGAGGTTCATATGAGATTATTGGTAATAGGGCATCTGGATTTTTTTCGATGGGAATAGAACGACAGCAGCGTTTATTTATACGTAACCTGCCTATACCTTTCGCTACGGCACAGTGCATGGCGAGAATTGCAGCGAAGACTATATTTCAAATGGTTATTTAATCTTCATAGTTTTTCGACTAAGCATGCGCCAACGAAATCAGAAAGGACCACGTCCACATGTTGTGCGAGAAAAGTGAACTAAACGTCGCAACGCTTCCTATACCTGCCGGTGTGACTCACAGACTGATAGGTCTATACTACTACTGTCCGCCTAAGCCCGAGTCCAAACGCGAACGCAGGCGTTTTTGTTAGATTCACACTTGAAACTTAGGCAATGGCACTCACCGTGGCTAGGTTGTTCTTGCTTTTATAAATAACATATTTATCGCTGTAAGTGTTAGACATACTGCTGAATGACGGCCATTACATACATTAGAAATGACACCAACAAATTTTCGTAATATTAAATGTTAACGAGAAGTTACGCGTAACGAGATTCGTGCAAGAAAAAACGAGTGCACTTGAAACCATGATGAAGTTTGGACAAATGCATGTGCTGGCAATATAAATTTGGCTACTTCATTGACTTGGCATCTGTACAGATTCGGCGTCATGTACGGACTTGATTTTATGTACCGATTTGACATTACTTACAATGCTCTTTCTTGGTTCCGGCCGGCTGTCATGTTCCCCAATAGGGGCGTGTTCATCGTGACCCCTGGCGGAGACCGACTTCCTGCCGTGTATTGCAGACTTGTTCAACCCGGAAGCGACCTTCGGATGTTCCTCTGGGCTTGAGGGGGAGCGAGACGTCGATGCCATCACGACAGCAGACGTGGACTTCCCTTTCCCAGCGACGGCTTGCGCGTGTTCTTCGGGAATCTTAGCGGAGGTAGGCCTCCTGCTAGCTAAAGCCGCAGGCGCCGACTTGCGTGAGATGGCAGTGGCCGGCTGGTGTTCATCGCGACCCCTGGCGGAGAAAGACTTCCTGTCGTGAACTGCAGACTTGTTCAACCCGGAAGCGATGTTCAGGTGTTCCTCTGGGCTTGAGGGGGAGAGAGACGTCGATGCCATCACGGCAGCAGACGTGGACTTCCCTTTCCCAGCGACGGCTTGCGCGTGTTCTTCGGGAACATTGGCGGAGGTAGGCCTCCTGCTAGCTAAAGCCGCAGACGCCGATTTGCGTGAGATGGCAGTGGTCGGCTGGTGTTCATCGTGACCCCTGGCGGAGAAAGACTTCCTGTCGTGAACTGCAGACTTCTTCAACCCGGAAGCGACATTCAGGTGTTCCTCTGGGCTTGAGGGGGAGAGAGACGTCGATGCCACGGCGACAGCAGACGTGGACTTCCTTTTCCCAGCGACGGCTTGCGCGTGTTCTTCGGGAATCTTGGCGGAGGTAGGCCTCCTGCCAGCTAAGACACCAGAAACCGTGTTACCAACTTTTTTTCGAGCGTGTTGCTAAATTGCACAAAGAAGTCCCTAAGTCATCACGAAATATCACTTCAATGTCGCTAAAATATGTAGCGTCCAGATCGCACCTCTAGTGGCGGCGCCATTACTGTAAGAAAAGCCACTCTCGAAGGCCACGCTTTTGAGCGCTGTCTGTAATCGAAGGAATTGATTACAGGAGTCGGAATGGTGTGATAATCGCCAGGTTTACACCTCACCTACTATGTAACTTTCGAGTGAGTTCTAAATAATAACGCAGCCATGACACTTCTTAACAATTTATTTTGTAAGCACAACCTGAAGCGTATTTCCATCAGTGTAATTGACCACAACGTATGGTCTCCGTGAAAGGAAACCACCGTTGCAGCATCATGGTCACAGAGCCCACGCTCCGTACATTCAATGTCGGCAGCGCACTTGTAGCTCTTGAATAAAGAAGTGAGCTTTAGAAAATCCCTCAAATGTCGCCGATTGTTCTGTGAAATGGCTAAAACAAAGTCCGAGGGTCGCTAATTAGAAAAACTTGCCTCTTAACAGGCCAAGAAATCGCTAGGAGCATAATCGCTAGAATGGCAGAATTTACCTGCAGCAACCGACTTGCGTGGCGTGACAGTCAAGTGCGGGTTTTCTTCTGGACTCTTGCCGGACTCCGACTTCAGAGGACTGAAAGCGGTGTGTTCTTCGAGAGCAGCTGAACCTGGCGCCTTGCGGTCCTCTTTGGAGCCCTTCGCTGACGGCCGCTTTTTGGCTCGGATGACCGAGAGCTTTCCAGGAGCGCCGCTTTCTGGCGGCTTCTCCGAGCTATTCATGCTTCAGGCGAGGTGGAGCCAGATGACGGTTTAATGTATTAGTTCAACGGTGGATAGAGCTGCGAAGCGTTCGCTTAATCTACCGCAGGAACGAATCACGCAGCCTCGAGCGGTGGTCGCGAGTCCGCGAGGAGGTTCTTCTTCTTCTTACCTTGCAAGGCACATACCATCAGCAGGGGTTGTCCAAGAAGAAGACGATAATTCTATGCCGTGCTTTTAATGTGATTGACATTTTTCGGGTACTTCACGTACTTTTCAGGGAATGACTGTCTTTCTGCCGTCTTCCCGCAAGCCTGGCTCTCGGCTAGTATATGGTCGAATGGGCCGTGCATCGGGCTGCAGTACAGAGGGAACAGGGTTGTAAAAGCACAGAGGGATGAACTTGGATCACTAAACGTGTGGCACTGCGTGCTTATATTGCCTCTTCAACGAACCTTTTTGATGCCAACATGAGTCACTGGGTATGTTTCACTGGGTGTATGGCACTGGCTATGCGGTATTGGGTGTGTGGTACTGGGTATGTGACACTGGGTATGTGGCACTGGGTGTGTGGCACTGGGTCTGTAGCACTGGGTAAGTGGCACTGGGTATGTGGTACTGGGTATGTGGTACTGGGTATGCGACACTACATATGTGGCACTGGGTATGTCACGCTGGATATGTGGTACTGCGTATGTGGCCCTGGGTGTGTGGCACTGGATGTTTGACACATGGGTATGTCGCACTGGGTGTGTGGCACTGGATATGCGGCACTGCGTATGTGGCCCTGGGCGTGTGGCACTGGGTGTGGGGTACTGATTGTTGTATTCATATAGGAGGTTGTCGCCAAGTAATGCACCACGGTGGCCAATCCTGCTCTGGTGAGGGAGTGCGTTGCCGGTTCTGGTCACCGGGATCAGGCCGTACTCCAGGCTTGTTTGTGCAATTTTATCAACACGCGGTTTTTTTAAATCCGGTGGAAAATTGCGCGGCACCGGCATTCGAACCACGGTCCTCTTACACGCGAGGCGGATGCTCTAAGAAGTTTGCAGGGGCGACATGGGCACAATTTGTACATTACCGGGGTAGTAGGAGAAGTATGGGAGAGGCCTTTGCGCTGCAGTGGGCGCAACCAGGCTGATGATGATGATGATGTGTGGTACTGGGTGTGTGGCACTGGGTGTGCGGCACTGGGTATATGGCAGTGGGTTTGCGGCACTGGATATGTGGTACTGGATTATGGCACTGGGTGTGTTGCATTGGGTGTCTGGCACTGCGTGTGTGGCACTGGGTATGTGGCACTGGGTGTGTAGCACTGGATATGCGGCACTGCGTATGTGGCCCTGTATGTGTGGCACTAGGTATGCGGCACTGGATATGTGGTACTCGGTATGTGGCACTGGATGTTCGGCACTGGGTGTTTGGCACTGGGTATGTGGCAATGGGTATGTCACTCTGGGTGTGTGGCACTGGGTTTGTGGCACTGGATATGGGGCACTGTGTGTTTGGAACTGGGTGTGTGGCACTGGGTATGTGGCGGAATATTTTTATTTAGATGCAGTAGGATACCCGCGAGGGGGGTTGGCCACACTGAGCTTTATCATTAACTCCAGCGTGGCCAATCCCCCTCGTGGGTGTGAGCTATGAGTCGAGGCAACAATGTCGCGAAGGTTAGGCCACAAATCGAGCGGCAGAAGTCGGCGGAAGAGAAGCAGTTATTCTCAACGGTGACACCAAAACTGCAAAGTGTAACGCGATAGCATTCAAAGATCCCTGACTGCTTCTCACGCTTCCCGGCAAATGCAGCGCATGTAACCAGATTGCTTACTGGGAAACGCTCGCGGCGAACGCAATGCACGAAGGCGGGCTTTCCGGTAGGAATGCGTAGCACGGGCCGCAATGCGGCGGAAGCGAGTGCCATCTGGAAGTGTTTCAAGGAAGCGGGCGCACCGCTTCGTGGACTCCGAGATATTTACGCGCCGGCGTGCGCAAATGGCGGACGCCGTCTCCGGTCTATGAATTGTAGAAACGCTGGAAAAAGGGTTTATTTGTTTGAGTTTTCGCGTAACCGAATTATGGTCTCTCGTATAGTCAAATTGCAATCCGAGAGCCATCGTGTCTGTAGGTTGTGTATGAGTCGTAGTTAACGATTTTTCTACGTATTTTAGCTTTAGAAATTCAATTAGTTCAGTTGATTGTTTGCGTTACGTGGAAGGCCTTCGTTTGAGTTGTTCGAAAATCCTTTTGTCAGAACAACGCCCGACGCCGGCCGCGGGACGCCGACGCCTGATTTTCTGCGACACGGGTTCCTTAACTCTTTCGCGTTAATAGCACGAGACTGAGCAGCAACGCTGACTAAACTAAGATTAAGAATGTCGGCATAATGAAAGCGCGCATAAAAAATGGAAATCAATTAATCTTAGTGATATGAACAGTGGACAGAAAAGAAGAAAAAGAGATAGGCAAGAAAAAAAAATTGGCACGAAAATTTGTTTCACCTTTGTATATGTTTAACTCATATAAGAGTTTAACTGCAGTACAACACATATATACATAACTTCTAAGCTGCCTAAGCATATTGAGCTTGTTAACTGGTCAGGAAGCAGGTGGAGAATCTTTTCAAAAAGATAACTCCACGTACATGCATTTCTTGTCTATATATACACGACATCGCCGATAAAACTGACAACACAAAATAACCCATAAAAAACAAGTCAAGCTATACATCATCATCATCATCAGCCTGGTTACACCCACTGCAGGGCAAAGGCCTCTCCGATACTTCTCCAACTACCCCGATCATGTACTAATTGTGGCCATGTTGTCCCTGCAAACTTCTTAATCTCATCCGCCCACCTAACTTTCTGCCGCCCTCTGCTACGCTTCCCTTCCCTTGGAATCCGTTCTGTAACTCTTAATGACCATCGGTTATCTTCCCCCTCATTACGTGTCCTGCCCATGCCCATTTCATTTTCTTGATTTCAAGTAAGATATCACTAACACGCGTCTGTTCCCTCACCCAATCTGTTGTTTTCTTATCCCTTAACGTTACATCCGTCACTCTTCCTTCCATAGCTTGTTGCGTCGTCCTCAATTTAAGCAGATCCCTTTTAGTAAGCGTCCAGGTTTCTGCCCCATACGTGAGTACTGGTAAGACACAGCTGTTACATACTTTTCTCTTGAGGGATAGTGGCAACCTGCTGTTCATGATTTGAGAATGCCTGCCAAACGCACCCCAGCCCATTCTTATTCTTCTGATTATTTCAGTCTCATGATCCGGATTCGTGGCCACTACCTGTCCTAAGTAGATGTATTCCCTTACCACTTCCAGTGCCTCGTTACCTATCGTAAACTGCTGTTCTCTTCCGAGACTGTTAAACATTACTTTAGTTTTCTGCAGATTAATGTTTAGACCCACCCTTCTGCTTTGCCTCTCCAGGTCAGTGAGCATGCACTGCAATTGGTCCCCTGAGTTACTAAGCAACGCAATATAATCAGCGAATCGCAAGTAACTAAGGTATTCTCCATTAACTCTTATCCCCAATTCTACCAAATCCAGGTCTCTGAATACCTCCTGTCAAGACGCTGTGAATAGCATTGGAGAGATCGTATCTCCCTGCCAGACGCCTTTCTTTATTGGGATGTTATTGCTATCTTTATGGAGGACTACGGTGGCTCTGGAGCCGCTATAGATCTCTTTCAGTATTTTTACATACGGCTCATCTACACCCTGATTCCGTAATGCCTCCATGACTGCTGAGGTTTCGACAGAATCAAACGCTTTCTCGTAATCAATGAAAGCTATATATAAGGGTTGGTTATATTCCGCACATTTCTCTATCACCTGATTGATAGTGTGAATATTATCTATTGTTGAGTAGCCTTTACGGAATCCTGCCTGGTCCTTTGGTTGACAGAAGTCTAAGGTGTTCCTGATTCTATTTGCGATTACCTTAGTAAATACTTTGTAGGCAACGGACAGAAAGCTTATCGGTCTATAATTTTTTCAAGTCTTTGACGTCCCCTTAATGGAGTAGTATTATGTTAGTGTTCGTCCAAGATTCCGCTACGCTCGAGGTCATGAGGCATTGCGTATACAGGGTGGCCAGTTTTTCTAGAACAATGTGCCCACCATCCTTCAACAAATCTGCTGTTACCTGATCCTCCCCAGCTGCCTTCCGCCTTTGCATATCTCCCAAGGCGTTCTTTACTTCTTCCGGCGTTACTTGTGGGATTTCAAATTCCTCTAGACTAGTCTCACTCACATTATAGTCGTGGGTGCTACTGGTACTGTATAAATCTCTACAGAACTCCTCAGCCACTTCAACTATCTCATCCATATTAGTAATGATATTGCCGGCTTTGTCTCTTAACGCACACATGTGATTCTTGCCAATTCCTAGTTTCTTCTTCACTGCTTTTAGGCTTCCTCCGTTCCTGAGAGCATGTTCAATTCTATCCATATTATAGTTCCTTATGTCAGCTGTTTTACGCTTGTTGATTAACTTCGAAAGTTCTGCCAGTTCTATTCTAGCTGTAGCGTTAGAGGCTTTCATACATTGGCGTTTCTTGGTCAGATCTTTCGTCTCCTGCGATATCTTACTGGTATCCTGTCTAACGGAGTTACCACCGACTTCTATTGCGCAATCCTTAATGATGCCCATAAGATTGTCGTTCATTGCTTCAACACTAAGGTCCTCTTCCTGAGTTAAAGCTGAATACCTGTCCTGTAGCTTGATCTGGAATTCCTCTATTTTCGCTCTTACCGCTAGCTCATTTATCGGCTTCTTATGTACCAGTTTCTTCCGTTCCCTCCTCAGGTCTAGGCTAATTCGAGTGCTTACCATCCTATGGTCACTGCAGCGTACCTTGCCGAGCACGTCTACATCTTGTATGATGCCAGGGTTCGCGCAGAGTATGAAGTCGATTTCATTTCTAGTCTCACCATTCGGGCTCCTCCACGTCCACTTTCGGCTAACCCGCTTGCGGAAGAACGTATTCATTATCCGCATACTATTCTGTTCCTCAAACTCTACCAATAACTCTCCCCTGCTATTCCTAGTGCCTATGCCATATTCCCCCACTGCCTTGTCTCAAGCCTGCTTCTTGCCTATACCTTGGCATTGAAGTCGCCCATCAGTATGATGTATTTTGTTTTGACTTTACCCATCGCCGATCACACGTCTCCATAGAAGCTTTCGACTTCCTGGTCATCATGACTGGAAGTAGGGGCGTAGACCTGTACGACCTTCAATTTGTATATCTTATTAAGTTTCACAACAAGACCTGCCACCCTCTCGTTAATGCTATAGAATTCCTGCATATTACCAGCTATATATACAAGGCAGTAAATTTACGCAACAATTTCTTATATCAGTCATGATCTTTCTGTTGTTATTTGCAAGACATAAATCATCAGGTATTTCAATAAATATAGCTGGCGCATAGTAATTGCGCATCTTTTTACAATAGTAAGTATAGACCCGTGTTCTAACAAAACGTTCTGTTTTACTCAACGTGACATCTTTTTTACAAGGGTTCTATATTTATTCAAATAATAATACCGCTTCACACAAAATAAAACAGTTCACGAATCTGAAGAATGCCTAACTCATCGCATTTCTCTTTCATGTCAACCGAGTGCAGTTTGGTGCCGTAAGATATATAGTGTTCACGAGTCTTTCTAGCATTACATTTAATGTTTGGTTCTTATATTCTGAGCTGTGGCCATATTCAGTAATGCCGTATCTTAAAGCAGCTTCCACTAATGCTGCCTCAATTACTCGTCTAAGGTGAAGCGGAGATTTCCCCCGAAGGTGATACATCATGTTCGTAATGGCCCTAATCTTTCTAGAGAGGGAGTGAGAGAGAGAACAACTTTATTGCGTGCCCGGGATGGGGTCAAGGGAAGGGGAAGAGATAAACAATGTGGCCATTCGAAATGAAGTGTTGATCAAAATGGATACCGAGGTATTGAACTGTTCGCTCACTTTCAATTTCTTATGTACCAGTTTCTTCCGTTCCCTCCTCAAGTTTAGGCTAATTCGAGTTCTTACCATCCTGTGGTCACTGCAGCCCACCTTGCCGAGCACGTCCACATCTTCTATGATGCCAGGGTTAGCGCAGGGTATGAAGTCTATTTCATTTCTAGTCTTGCCATTCGGGCTCCTCCACGTCCACTTCCGGCTATCCCGCTATCACTTGGTTATCACGTGGGTAGCCACGGGATGAGTGGGTTATAGCGGTTGGGTTAAAGCAACTATTTTAAGGGGGATTTTTAAAACATGTCAGTTTTGTATTGTGAAAGTGTTAAAAAAATTTGCGGAAACCAGTAAACTAGTTTAGCTATATCTGTCTGAAACATTTGGACGCCTTTACAATATTTAGTGGCTTCAAGTGCGAGCGCTGTATCGTCAGCGTATTGAAAGATTTTAGACTTCATATTCAATAAACCCAAATCAGGCACATAAACGCTGAAAAGCAGTGGACCGAATGTAGTTCCTTGAGGTACACCGGAAGCGATATACTTCAAGTCTCCATACGTATTATCAAGCATAACACACTGCGACCTGTTTAACACACTGCGACCTTTATCTTTAGCGCAGCACAACTCTGCTATCTAATGAGTTATCCGTTTCCTATCGGGGCTTCTTATTTTGATGTTAACAGATTTAGTTTACTATTCATAGACGTTGCGAAAGATTTCAATTGTTTTCTTGCATAAGCTGATATGATCCAAATGTTACTTTTCTGTTATCTAAAACAGGACATCGTATAGTGCCATCCATCAGTATTATGACTGCCAGACATAACTGCAACCGTTAAACTAGTGATCGGCTAGTTTTTGCTTCATAACTGCGGAAACGTATTGCTGGTTTTGCAAACAAATTATTATATGGTCAATGCATGACTTTGTTATATTAGCACCTAAGTATTCCTATCTTATACATTGCGCTAACAAGTCCAAATTCCACCAGCAAATTGAGGTAATCAACGGTGAAATTTTTTGTCCCTTTGATAACGTCTATATTAAGATAAAAATTAAATACAGCGTTACAAACATTTTGAGCCTAGATCACAGTGTCGAGGCCCCGAATGATCGTAGGATAAGAATATATTTAATACATATACGGGACCTCGTAGGTGTCATGATTTTTTTCAACTTCCTCTGGATGTAAAATTCTCAAAATTCGCGTGTGTCTAACTATGGCGTTCTTCGTTATCCACAACACGTTTAATTTGAACAATGGTCAGAAGTATTGAAATTGTAGGCTTTATAAGTACCTGTCGCTGAACTTCGGTCAAGGAACATTTATTAAAATAATGCAACTTGAGCGTTGAGTTTTCTGTCAAATATATTTTCATAATGAGGACTTTCGCCTGAAAAAGAAACGTACTTCACAATTCCATTTTCTTAAAAACAAAATGCTGAACTTTTACATCCCGATTAGAGGACAATTTAATAATGAAAACGTCTCATTTTAAGAAATTCGTAAGCTAACCTAATTGTTTTAGTTCAATAGGTGCCGCAAACATGTTACAAGAATTGAGCAAATTATCACAGGAAGAAATTTGTTAGTTGCGAAGTTAATTTTCTTTTGTGTGCAAAAACAGTGTGGACCTGAAATCGCTTTTAAGTGTTCAGTTGTTAACCATCCAGCCTGAAATGCGCCAGTGACATAATGTCAAGGATTATTAGCCGGGTCCTCCATTGCGAAACCCTTCCTGGTATTGACTCCTAGCTTTTCTATTTGGTTTGCGTTTCAGTATTACTTAATATATTCACCAAAATAATCTGCAATAGAATCGGGACATCACTTGAATTCAGCCAGACAAAAGAACAGGCTGGCTTCATGAAGGAATATCCTACAGTTGATCACATACGTGTCATTAATCAGGTAATCGAGAAATTTGCGGAGTACAATCAACCTCTTTGTGTGGCTTTCATAGATTATGAAAAAGGCATTTGATTCAATTGAGATACAATTCAATTGAGTCATAGATGCATTGCGTAATCAGGGAGTACAGGAAGCATGCGTGAATATCTTGAGAACTACGTACAAAGATTCCCCAACTACCTTGGTGCACTGCAAGAAAATTAGGAAGTTACCTTTCAAGGAATGGGTCAGGCAAGGAGACACAATCTCTCCAATGCTATTCACTGCATGCGTGGAACAAGTATTCAAGCTATTAAATTGTGAAGCCTTAGCAGTAAGGTTCAATGGCGAATATCTCGGCAACCTTCGGTTTGCAAATGACATTGTCCTGTTCAGCAACACTGGGGAAAAACCGCAGTAAATGATTGGCGACCTTAACAGAGCAAGTGTAGGAGTGGGGTTGAAGATTAATATGCAGAAGAAGTAATGCTCGACAGCCTGCAAGGAAATAAGAGTTCAGGATCGCCAATCCGGCTTTAGAGTCCGTGAAGGCGTACGTTTACCCAGGTCAATTACTCACGCGGAACCCTGATCACGAGAAAGAAATTTACAGGAGAATAAAAATGAAGTGGTGCGCATACGGCAGACATCGCTAGATCCTGACTGGAAGCTTGCCACTATTAGAAAAGAACGGTGTACAACCAGTGCGTTCTACCGTTGCTAACACATTGAGCAGAAACTTGGAGGTTGACAAAGACGCACGAGAACAAGTTAAGGACCGCGCAAAGAGCGATGGAACGAAGATTCCTCGGCATAACGTTGAGAGACAGGAAGAGGGGTCAGAAAGCAAACGGGAATAGCCGATATTCTAATTGACATTAGGAGAAAAAAATGGAGCTGGCGAGGCCATCTAATGGCTAGGCTAGATAACCAGGGCACCATAAGAGTTACAGAATTGGTGCCAAGGGAAGGGAAGCGCAGTCGAGGACGGCAGAAATTTAGGAAATTAGGAAATTTGCAGGCGCAAGTTGGAATTGGCTACCGCAAGACAGAGGACAAATAACTACACTGGTTATAATATATATATATATATATATATTTGACACTGTCAACCCCGTTCTTGCGGTCATTACGGGGAGGGTGATGTGTCAAGAATGCATGATATATAATTTTCTTTCTATGTAAAATACAAATTCACTGGCGCTCTTGGCAGTTAACAACAGCAACAACGAGAAAAAAAAGGCGCAAATAACAGTAGTTATACAAAGAAAAGTCAACAGAAATGCTAGCTCCTAGCAAAAATTTAGTATACATTCTCGCAAAAGAAAGTATCTAACGCATTTTCAAATTCGGCAGAGCCCTCGTTGCACACAACTGCATTAGGCAATTTGTTCCACATTTCAATCGTGTCAGGAAAACAGGAGAAACGAAAAGCATCAGTACGTGTTAAATAAGGTTGAATAGCTCTGCTATTGTTTAGACGATCGCATCTCCTTCCTGGAGGTTGTAGATATAGATCCTTGTATATTTTTGTTCGCCCACTCATGATTTTAAAAAGAAACTTTCGCCTATGCTTACGTCTGCGTTCCTCCAGAGGCTCTAGTTCACAAGATTTTAACAAGGCTGTAACAGATTCCATGCGTCGGTATTTACCGCATATGAAACGGACTGCCAATCTTTGTATTCTTTCTATTTTTGCTTTCAGGACTTTCTGATGTGGGGACCACACAACACAATTAAGCGTACTCCAAGACTGGTCGTACAAAAGTTTTGTAGGCTGTTAATTTCACGTCCCGTGTAGCGCATTCCAATTTTTTCCTTAAGAAGAATATGTTTTGGTTTGCCTTGGAACATATATTATCAATGTGTGAATGCCATTGCAATGTGCGCATAATACTGACTCCTCAGTATGTGAAAGAAGCTGCATTATTCAGAGGACGGTTTCCGATGTGGTATATGAAGGAAAGTTCGCTCCTACTTGAGCGAATATGCGTAAATGTTGTTTTTCTAGTGTTTATTTCCATGTCCCATTTTAAACACCGCTCGTCTAATGCCTGTAAACCTCTATTCAGATTAATTTGGTCCCCTTCGCAACCTATTGGGGAATAAATCAAACAATCATCGGCAAAACGTTTCATTTTAACAGGCGGTTCAACAAGTGCACCTATATCATCATCAAACAACAAAAACAGTATTGGTCCCAAAACGGAACCTTGGGGAACCCCAGAGTACACACGCAATGGATTTGAAATGCAATCCTCAATCCTTACAGACTGTTGACGCATAGATAAATAGGCCTCTATCCATTCTAATACTTCTTTACCTATTCCCATTTGGCGAGCTTAAAAAGCAATTTACGGGGAGAAACCTCATCGAAAGCTTTCCTAAAATCAACGCTTATTAGGTCTGTTTGTAGGTGTGCATCCATGTTAAAGTAGAAATCATGGAGTGTTTCTGTTAACTGTGTCACCGTAGAAAGACCGCTCCTAAATACATGCTGGATTGTCGAAAGTGACTCGTTAGTGTCAAGAAAAATAATAATATGTTTTGCAATAACGTGTTCTTGGGCCTTGCAGCATACTGACGTCAAGGATATGGGTCGGTAATTGTTTACTTCCGTACGGTTGCCATGTTTAAAAACAGGGATTACTATTGCATTGTGCCATTCATGTGGAAGTGAATGAGTTTCAATAGACTTCGCAAATATTATCTCTAAGTAAAAGGAAAACCATTCGGCATATCGTTCCAAAAATTCAGTTGGTAGACCATCCGGTCCGCTTCCCTTCTTCGCATCTACTTCAAGCAGCAATTGTAAAACACCTCCACGGCTCATAATAACTGGTTCCATTGCGGTCCTCATGTCGCCGTTCATGTATTCGCCTATCTTATCACATTTTTCTGTTGTATAAACAGACTGAAAGAAGCGATTGAAAGTATCAGCTAAGTCTTCAACTCGTGTCAGGACTTTTCCTTCATGTTCGATCTTTTCAATTGTTTTCCTTTCTTTCACTGAAGTAACGCAAAAATTTGTGTGGTGAACTTTTAAGAAAATTGGCAAGCGTGTGATCAAAACTGTTTTTTTTTCGATTTCACAAGAGCTTCTTTCATCTCAACTTTTATAGCTGCAACTTCCATCGCTCTCACTTTCTGTTTTCGTAGTCTTAATTTCCCGCTTCATACGGATAACGCTGCGTGTTATCCAGTGGTTTCGTTTGCGCGTTTTCTTAATACGAGTTGGAACAAAGCGCTTGACGCAAGCTATGATGCCACTTTTAAATCTTTGCCACAGTTGCTCCACAGACTCGCACTTCGATGCCTGCTCGAAGAAACTAAACTGTAATTCTAAAAAATCGATGATGGCGGCGTCGTCTGCATTTTTAAAGTCTTTTACTTTTACCGGAAGAAGCGGTCCCCCTACACTGCGCAACCTGGTCTGTATGTTTAAAGACAACATTTTATGGTCTGATATGCCCTCCAATATATCCAATGCATAATCTATTATGCTGTGCGATAGGAAAACAAGATACAATAATGGCTTTGACTTTTCTGTAACCCTAGTTGGTTCTTGCACAATTTGTTCCAAGCCATGACAAAATTTTATTTCCAAGATCTTTTCTGAGCTAACTGTTTCTGTCTCGCCGGGCAATAAACTTTGCCAGTTAATGCGCGGCAAATTAAAGTCTCCAGCCATTATCAGCCTCGTGTTCCTGTTAACATGGTCAACCAAGAATTCGCTTAGCAGATCCAGAAACGCTGGTGAAGACGCAGGTGGTCGGTATACTACGCCAATGAAGTACATTCTGTTTTCGAATGAAGGCTTACACCATCACATTCGGGAACATTACATTCAATCGTAGAAGCTTGGACGGAATTTTTAACTATGATGGCAGCACCACCACCTCGTGAATCTCTGTCCCACCTGAAGAATTTGTACCCGGAAGGAACAATGCAATCGCTGCGTATTCCCTCACGCAACCATCTTTCGGTAAGTAACATTAGATGAGGACTATGCGCCAGTATAATATATTCTAGTTCTGCGACTTTATTAACGATGCTATGGGCATTTTGCACAAGAATTCGTAGCTATGAGTGGGGCGGTTTTCTTGAATTGCTGGCAGAACTATCCGAGTCAAAGGATTCATGCCGGTCATGCGCACTGGTCTTGTCTTGTGTCCCAGGTAGTGGCGCAAACCCACTACGGGGGATTGGCCAAGAAGCAGGCGGTTTTTCGTATGCTTAGAAGTAAAGCCAAACTAGATTTAAATAGTGGAGCGTGGGACTAGAACTGTAATTTAGACGTGTGATGAAAATATTGTTAAGAATTTTGATAAAATAAGCTAACGTAAATAAATGAAATGATAGAAAATATTGATAATTTTAGAAATTCAGCAAGGTACTCTTTTTGTCTCTCTAATAAAATTGTAAATTGCAAGAAATGCATCCCTGTGGCTGGATCCCAGTGAGGTCGCACAAAAAGAAAGAATGGTTGGCGAGGTTAGCGATAGCCCAAGCTTGATGAATGAGTTTACTAATAGTTTTCTTTGTCTTAGAAAGCGGCGGCAGGAGAGAAAATAATGTTCGATAGTTTCAGGTGCACTGCAAAAAGAACATAGAGGGGACATAGCGAGACCAGATCTGTGTAAGTAAAAATTTAGAGGAGGTATACGACATCTCAATTTTGTAAAAGAAACTTTCAATTGTCTTGAAGGACACTAATTATTATTCCATGGGAAGCCAAGATGGTGGAAATCAGAAGACGGTGTTAGCATGGATGTTGCAGAGTTTTGAGATATAGCGAAATTTCTGTACCTAGCCGCGGTGACATAAGCTGATGTCGGCAAAAAAGATGATAGGGCCGTTGAGGGATGCTCGTACGAGTGAATCGGCCATTTCATTCAAGTGTAACCCATGGTGTCCCGGTACCCAAAGCAAACAAACATAATTTCCGTAAGTACGGAGGTACTATCGAACGAAATGTTCTTTGAATTCTTGTATCTAAAGATGCAGTTAGTGCTGTACATACAGATAGCGAGTCGGTCACAATTACAGCTAATGGGTCGTTTTGGGGGAGTTTTCGTAACGCTAATATAATCGCTAATAATTCTGCTTGAAATATAGGTGCGAAGTCGGGAAGGCGAAGGGAGTAAGACCATTGTAGAGATTCAGAGAGGATCCCCACTCCTACCTTCTCATTGCACACGGAAGCGTCAGTGGCTATTACATTTTCAGTGTTTAGTTGGTATAGGTGGTCGTGTAAGATATTAATTAAATCTCGCCTTGGTAACAGTTTAGCATGATTCGTAAATATGTCCTCGAACTCAATTTTGAGGTCTGTTAAGGCATCACTTGAATGACAAACTTGGCGTATGTACATATCCAATTGTTGTAACTGTGATTGCACAAATAATATCTGAGGACTGTGGAATCTTGACCACGATACCTGAAAAAGCTCAGATGGTTCAGTGATAAATGCATATTGCGTACGTCTTTTCAAAAAGTCATAAATGCTGTTGGAGCTGTTTCGTCTTTATCGATCTTGTCACTCCGGCTTTTATACAGACGCCGTTCATTTTGCGCTTGATCTCAAACAAACATGCATCCATTTATCTTCAGTTCATCATACACCAGTGATATCCGTGCCCTCTTAGCTCGGTCCGGTGCACTACTTTCCCATAATTTCTTTCTCAGATCAACGGTCTCTTTTGAGTAGTCATTATTGATACCGAAAGAAGTCCCCTTAAGCTTTTTACATTTGCGCACCACTTTCTCTTTTTCGCGATAATCCATGAACTTCACATAATTACTGGTCTTACCCGGCCTTGTCTTTGTTTACCAATGCGATGAATTCTTTCTATCGATTTAGTTTCTACCCCCAAGAAGCTTCCGAGAATGTTATCTACGACAACTTTCCGCAAATATGTTTCCGTCTCAGTTGTGGCTTCGGAAACACCGAAAATTAGTAGATTATTTCTTCTGCCTCTGTTTTCATAATCCACTAGTCGTTCAGCTTGTTGTTGAACTATGTTTTCTAGTCTCTTAATTTTATTTTGCACTTCCTGCGCGGCCATGAGATGCCTGTTCATTCTTTCAGCCTTCATATTAAGTTCGGCGACTTTTCTTCTAATCGTGTTCACCTTGTCATCAGATTCTTTCTGATTATCCAAGATTTGTTGTGACAATTCAGCAGTCTTCGGGCCCGGGTTTTCCTCTACATCCCCTGAGGTTAACAATAGCAATAATGTTGACCAACAGTCCACCACAATGCACCAACACATGAGAGGGCGCGGCCCGACAGTCAAGAATCTGTTGTCGCTTTTGCAACAAACTGCATAAGTTTGTACACCAGCCTGCAAAGGTAGGAGCGGTGGTTTAGCCATCCTAATAATAATAATATTTGGGGTTTTACGTGCCAAAACCACTTTCTGATTATGAGGAACGCCGTAGTGGAGGACTCCGAAAATTTTGACCACCTGGGGTTCTTTAACGTGCACCTAAATCTAAGCACACGGGTGTTTTCGCATTTCGCCCCCATCGAAATGCGGCCGCCGTGGCCGGGATTCGATCCCGCGACCTCGTGCTCAGCAGCCCAACACCATAGCCACTGAGCAACCACGGCGGGTGTTTAGCCATCCTGCCAGCTTGACAAGTGCCGTGCCCTCTGCTGTGCCCATCGTCGTGGCGGTTCTTTAGTAGGCTTATGGTTGCTGACGTCACCATCGTCCTCCGAAGATCGTCCATTGAGCTGTCAGATGCCTTGTTTCCCAGATGATTCAGCAAGGGTGTAGACTGCTCGTGTACGTTCCCGAAGAAATCACGGCAATAACCCACGGCCACGCCTGCAAAGGTAGGAGCGGTGGTTTTGTCATCCTACCAGCTTGACAAGTGCCGTGCCCTATATGTGTGTGCGTGCGTGTGTGTGCGTGTGGTATCTTTAGCTGCACCAAATTTTAAAAAAAAATGCCTGCGGCAGATAGCACAATTCTAATCCTTGACCTAAATTAGGTGATCAGGCGGCCATTACTTCTACGAGAAATCAAAATAAGTAATTCAATAATTAACATAACTATGTTAATTAACTTTTTCATTGTTAACATTACGGTCACTATCTCAATCTACGAATTATAGCCGGTGAGTTCGCAAGACGAATTCACTTTCGAACGAATGATCAGGACTGCACCAGTTTCGATATGTAAATTTTAAAGTGTCCGACGGAAGGCATTGGCGTTCCAGTTACTTTTTAAAGAAAACGCTGTTTTATTCATTGAAGCACAAAAGTAACCGGTTTGCAAATTGAAATTGTGACCATAATGTTAATAAATAGAAACGTTAATTAAAATAATTATGTCAATTGTTTTATTAAGTATTTTGATTTCTCGTTGAAGTAATGGCCTCCTGATCAAGTTATTTAGGTCAAGGATTAGATCTGTGTTATCTGCCATAGGCAATTTTTTTCAAAATTTGGTGGCTGGCGAGGTCGCCAGCCATCGGCCGATTCGTTCGTGACGGATCTGCGCTTAGGAATCGCGTTCCTCGGTTCTGGCTTCTCCTGCTTTGGGGGCTTAGGTCAAGTATCGGGTGGTATTTTCTTTGGTCAGCTTGTAACTTCACATAACCTTTATATATATATTTTTTCTGATGTGTCTTTGTGTTAGCCTTGCTTGATGTCTGTAGCATCACCTGGCTGCGGGGCTTCCCCGTGGTCAGCCTCGGTAGCTCCTCAGGAGCTGCCGCTTGAGTTTTTTCTTCGCAGTGGAGCCGGCACTGTTCCTGTGGCCATGGTGCCGACCGACGGAGGGACGATCAATATGAAAAACCCAAAAACTATTCAGGGCGAATTGCAGAAGGCCTCATCCCACTTCCGTCAAATCACAGAGGTCCGTCAATTCGGCAGAGGTGGCATACTATGCTGCTCGCCAGACCACACCTGTGTCAAAGAACTACTCAGTTGTACCACCTTCGCTTCCCATCCGGTGAGCTGTTTCGTACCACCACATCTCGCATGCTCCAGAGGCATTGTACGAGGGGTGGACGTCACTTTAACCCCTGAGGAGATTTTAGAAATGTTCTCGGTAGCTGGCGTCATCTCCGTTTACCGGTGCAGTCGAGTGATTGATAATAAGAAGATACCAACAGAGTCAGTCATAGTTACATGTGCTGGAACGATGCGGCCAACAGAAATTAAGGTCTGGCCCCTAATTTACAAGGTAGACGCTCTAGCTCCACGCATTCTGCAATGTAACAAGTGTTGGCGATTTGGCCACAGCGTCAGAGGCTGCAGATCTGCACGCCGCTGCCGTGCGTGTGGAGACAGCCACAGTTTTAGTGATTGTTCCTCCAAAGAAGAGAAATGTTGTCTCTGTGGTGGTGGTCATTCCGCCAACTACTCGAACTGTCCTGCAAGATCACAGGAAATGCAAATTGTAGATTTAATTGAAAGGAGACGTTGCTCACGCCGTGATGCTGTTGTTGAGGTCCAGGGGAGGTCCAAGGGATATGCAGGAGTGACATCCCGTCAGCAAATGGTTGCAGACTCAGCCCTTTCCGATTCTATTGCGACAGCGGTCGAAAAGGCGTTGTCAAAAGCTATGGAACGACTAACGTCAAACCTGTCGGAAACTCAAGCTCAAGTGTTGACATCACAAATGATTCAGCTTTTCACTCCTTTAGCGAGTTCTAATGCTAGCTCGCAGATTATTACACAGACCCTAACATCGCATGCTGAACAACTAATGGATTTCTCTTCAGTTATTGTACAAGACGCAGACAATGCGAGGCCATCAACTTCAACTCAGCAGACCGACAACGGATGCTTCTCTGGATCAGTGTCGGAAAACAACCAGGATGTAGAAATGGACCTCCCGACTCTTAAACGCACAAGATCACCTAACGATAGCTCATCGATCTCTGTCCCGCACTCAAAAACCAAAAAGTTTGTGAAAGATGGTCTTTCCAAGTCAGATTCTAATCCTAACTCTTCCAGCTATGATCCTCAATCAAAACCAACAAAGTACGGTAAAGACACTTTTTCGAAGAAAGATTTTTTAAAAGACAGTATTTTAGAGCAAACGGTTTCTAAAGCAGGCATTAACTCATCATAGGTTATTTAAAGGTATTACAGTGGAACTGCCGTTCCATTATTTCTGCAGCTACTGATTTAATATATTTTGGCTCACAACTTTCTCCCGACATTATTCTTTTGCAGGAAACTTGGCTCTCCAATGGGCAAGATTTTCATATACAAAATTATCGTTTATTTCGATTGGACCGTCCATCGAGAGGCGGAGGACTTGTTTTCTTGATAGCAACTAAAATATGCCACAAAGTAAAAATTTCCTTCCAGTATATGTCTACGGAGTGTGAGATACTAGCAATAAATGTAACTATTCTTGGTTGTTCCCCATTTTCCTTAGTTAATACATATTTTCCCACAGGCGTGCGTGATACTCGTTTCCTCGATACCGTTGTCAACTCTTGTAGGAAAGAAATTGTGATAGCCGGAGACTTTAATTCGCATCATGTATCTTGGGGTTTCAAAACGGACTCATGTGGAAAGCGATTATCCGACTGGGCAATTAATCAAAATTTTTGTTGCTTAAACACGAAGTCAGCTACCTTTATTCAGGGTCTTTCTAAATCGGCATTGGATCTAACATTTGCCAGTTCAGGAAGTTCCGTAACTTCCTGGTCTACTGTCGACTCAGCTTCAAATAGTGACCATCTACCCATTAGGTTTGACATTGTCTGCCCTGTTATTCCTCTGGAGTCTCCGACGCGTACTTTTGTCGATTACCAGAAATTTCAGAGTATCTTGAAAACGGTACTCAGTTCCCAGAAAACGCTACCGAATGACATCAAAGTCATGAGGCTTTGCGCAGTAGTCAAAATTTCCTTTAAAAATTCCCAATTTATTGTTAAGATAAACAAAAATACTGCCTCTCCTTGGTGGAATTCGGATTGCACGCGGGAATATAGAAGACGAAAAGCCGCGTGGAAGAAATTACTTTACAATCAGTGCCCGAGTAACTGGAGTGATTATAAATTCGCAGCTGCTGCCTTCAAGAGAACAGTTTCGAATGCCAAACACGAGTATGACGTAAAACATCATGAATTCCTCTCTAAGCCCAGCAACAAAAAAGCTCTGTTCAGATTCCTTCGATATAGAAAATTCTTGCCAACACCAGCGAATTCTGAATCGATAATACTTTCATCACGCGAGTTATCTGCTTCTTTAGAATTCATAGGAAAGGGCTTAGCGCAACGCTTAACATCACGTTTGCCGATTGGGCCACTAAGACCTCCCGTCGCTGATGACTTCGTGGAAGTCACAGCGTCAGAGCTCTCTAATGTCCTTAGATCTCTGCCTGCCTCAGCTCCAGTTCCTGACGGCATTTCCAATGCCATGCTAAACATGTTGTTTGAAATGTCTTCTGATGACATTCTCAACGCAGTTAATTCTTCTCTAAAGAATGCTTGGATTCCACCAGAATGGAGGACAGCCAAAGTAATTCCGCTGCTTAAAAAACAAGGAGCTGGCTACAACCTTGACAACATTAGGCCTATCTCTCTTATGTCAAATATGGTAAAACTAATTGAAAGAGTTTTATATGATCGTATGATGGATCACATATCTGAAAATTCGTTGCTGAGCCCAAGTCAAATAGGTTTCCGGCCCGGTCTGTCCATTTGGTGTGCGCATGTAGATTTGGAAAGCCGCATCCAACTTGCTCAGCATAGAAAAGAAGTTAGCGCTTTAGTGACACTTGACATATCAAAAGCTTATGACAGCGTTGAGTACTCTCTACTGCTGGACACATTACAGTCCTACAATTTTCCTAAATATATAACGGCATGGATTTTTGAATTTCTAAGAAACAGAAAATTTCATTGTTTTCAAAACGGATTTTCTTCAAGAATGTTCGATCAGACAAGAGGGGTGCCCCAGGGGGCTGTTCTGTCTCCTATACTATTTAACCTGTTGACGAG